>NC_064641.1:394245024-394548054 GCF_023864345.2 Schistocerca serialis cubense | reverse complement strand
ACATACCATGTACTGCTGGGGAATGTAATGTGGCAGTTTCCTGTTACTTTCCACATAGGCAGTAGTATGCCCAGCCTAAAATCAGTCCCCCCTGTGGGTTCGGGGGTAAGAATAGGCCCGTGGTGTTCCTGCCTGTCGTAAGAGGCGACTAAAAGGAGTCTCAAATGTTTCGGCCTTATGTGATGGTCCCCTCTCGGGTTTGACCTCCATCTTTCTAAATTATTCCGAAGAGCGAGCCAATTGGGGAAGGGCACCTTACATGGTGCACTGTATCCGTCGTGCATTGAGACCTTTAGCCGACTTTTTCGTCGTTGCAATGGTGTCCCGCTCGTTTTCCGTCCCTTGGGCGGGGATACGTCACTGGGTGCGATTACCACGCTGCACTCTGCAGTGTTGCTTTTAACTGCGACGACGACCTTGGACATTTTTGCACCTATGATCCAGCACAGTAGCCAGTCCGTTGTGGTGGGGCCGCCATGTACCCTGTTGGTTGTAGCCCCCTGACAACACAGGGATCGCTCTACTGATGCCTGCGCCATTAACTCCCCACGTATGCCAAGGAGTAGATGCCCATCTCCCTGGGGCATCAGGACTCCCGGCAATGGACATCCTGCCAAGTGGCTATTGCTGCAGCTGGGTGGCGCCCGTGGGGAGGGCCCTTGGTCGGAGTAGGTGGCATCAGGGCGGATGACCCGCAATGAAGCGTGGTACATCATCTCTCGCTGGCGGCCAGCAGTCTCTAAGCGTTCTCGGGCTCAATTTAATGCTCAAAAGTACGATCCGAAAACCTTCCCCTCTCTGGCCACGCGGTGGGAGGAGCGTAAGTCTCAGGATGGAGGTAATAGTTATTCGCCCCGATTCTTAGTTTGCACGAGAGCTGATGGGGGGTCTTTTCTATCCACAAAGCCTCAGTTCTTGGTCGAGCATTTAGAGGACAAGTTTGGGGAGGTGGAGGGCTTGTCCAAAATGCGCACTGGGTCAGTATTGATACAAACGGCATCCTCCGCCCAGTCACGCAGGTTACTTGCTTGTGACAAGTTGGGGGATGTTCACGTTACCATTACACCACATAAGAGTTTAAATATGGTCCAGGGAGTTATTTTCCATAGGGACCTACTTTTGCAGTCTGATAACGAGCTGCGCGCCAACTTAGAGCGTAGAGGTGTTCTTTTCGTCCGGTGCGTTCATCGGGGTCCGAAGGACAATCAGGTTGCTACCGGTGACTTCATCTTGGCCTTAGAGGGTGATACATTACAGGAGAAGGTCAAGGTGATGGTCTACCGTTGTGACGTCAAGCTCTATATCCCTCCCCCGATGCGGTGCTTTAAGTGCTGGAAGTTCGGGCATATGTCTTCCCGCTGCACTTCCAGCCTCACATGTCGAGATTGCGGACGCACATCACATCCCAATACTCCATGTGCCCCACCTCCCATCTGTGTCAACTGCGGAGAGCATCATTCCCCTTGCTCGCCTGACTGCAAAGTCTTTCAGAAAGAGCGCAAAATCATGGAATATAAGATCCTGAACCGGCTGACCTATACTGAGGCCAAAAGGAAATATGACAGACTCCATCCTGTGAGAATGACATCTTCTTACGCAGCTGCTACAACGACTGTGCTAGCCCCATCAGTTTCAAGACTTCCAGCCAGCTCGATAAGCAGTATGACTCCTCGTGCCCCTTTGCCAGTGGGGGGCTCTACCCCACCGGTTGCTCCTGCACCACCTACCTCAGGAGCAACATCCTCCCACCCATCGGGGACGTCCGTCCCCGCTTCTCAGCCGGAGAAGCGTCTAACTTCTTCGGCTACTCTCGCCCGTAAGAGTTCCCTTGTGACCCTCCCTTCCCAGGGTTCCACCAGCGGGAAGGATGACGGCCGACAGTGGCATAAGTCCTCACCAGCGGCCGGGCGTAGGGCTTCACGATCCTCCTCCGTCCCGGAGACTGAATCGGTGAAGCCTTCCCAGCCGGTGAAACCCAAGGTTCAGCGAGAGAAGTCCAAGAGAAAGACGTCTAAGGCCAAAGAACTTGCGGTGGCACCAACCCCACCGCACCCTTCGCGCTCTGCGTCTGAGGATGAGGCCGAGATTCTAGCGTCCGCTGAGGGCCTTGATCTCGCCAGTCCCTCAGACACCATGGATGCCACTCGCACGGGTACTGAATCGGTGGCAGTGAGAGAACAAGCGGCGTAAATTGCCTTCCCAGTCCTTTCACGCCTTTCTCAGCCATGGACAATATCATCCTCCAGTGGAACTGCAGCAGTTTTTTCCACCATCTAGCTGAGCTCCAACAACTTATCAGCCTCCACCCTTTCTTCTGCATTGCTCTTCAGGAAACTTGGTTTCCAGCAATGCGAACCCCCGCCCTCCGTGGCTATCGGGGTTATTATAAGAACCGGGCAGCATATGAAAGGGTGTCTGGTGGCGTCTGCCTCTATGTCCCTCACACTCTGTACAGCGAGTCAGCCCCTCGCCAAACACCTTTAGAGGCTGTCGCTGTTTGGGTGTGGACGCCACAGGCTGTTACCGTCTGCAGTCTTTACCTTCCACCGGATGGTGATGTCTCGCAGCATGTCCTGGCTGCGCTGATAACCCAATTGCCGCCACCTTTCTTGCTATTGGGCGACTTCAACGCCCATAACCCCCTGTGGGGTGGGTCAGTGGCAACAGGTCGAGGCGCCACCGTTGAGCATTTATTGTCGCAGCTCGATCTCTCGATTTTAAATGATGGTGCCTCCACACACTTCAGTGTGGCGCATGGCACGTACTCAGCCATTGACCTTTCAATTTGTAGCCCTAGCCTCTTACCGTCTGTCCAATGGTGCGTGCATGACGACCTGTGTGGTAGTGACCACTTTCCGATCTTTCTGTCACTACCACAGCGTCACTCTTCTGGGCGCCCTAGCAGATGGGCTATGAATAAGGCTGACTGGGACTTGTTCTCCTCCACTACCGCTATTGAGCCTCTCTCTAATGATGACATTGAGGCGGTGGTTCAATCGGTCACCACCGGCATCGTTACTGCCGCCGAATCTGCCATTCCCCGTTCCTCTGGATCCCCTCAGCGGCGGACTGTGCCTTGGTGGTCGCCTGAGATCGCTGCAGCGATTAAAGATCGCCGGCGGGCGCTACAGCGTCCCAAGCGACATCCCTGCATTGAACATCTCATCACCTTCAAACGGCTGCGTGCGCGGGCCCTCCGCCTTATCCGCCAAAGCAAGCAGGAGTGCTGGGCGTGGTATGTGTCCACCATTGGCCTCCATGTCCCTCCATCGCAGGTCTGAGCCAAGATTCGACGCGTCTACGGCTATCGGCCACCTGTCAGCGTCCCTGCGCTCTCACTGAATGGAGCAGTTTCTACTGACTCCGACGTCATTGCAAACCACTTAGCGGAGCATTTTGCTATGAGTTCCGCTTATGCGAGTTACCCCCAGGCCTTCCGCTCCATTAAAGAGCGGATCGAACGTCGGAGCCTTTCTCTTCGCACGCACACTTCTGAATCCTACAATGCTCCATTCAGTGAGTGGGAATTTCACAGTGCCCTTGCCGCTTGCCCTGATACCGCTCCCGGGCCAGATAGCATCCACTGTCAGATGCTGAAACACCTTTCGGTGGACTGCAAGCGACGCCTCCTTGACCTGTACAACCGTCACTGGATCGAGGGTGAGTTTCCGTCGCAATGGCGGGAGAGCATTGTCATCCCCATTTTGAAACCGGGCAAGAGCCCTTTGGAGGTGGACAGCTACCGCTCCATTAGCCTCACCAACGTTCTTTGCAAGCTTCTCGAACGGATGGTGAGCCGGCACTTGCATTGGGTACTGGAGTCTCGGGGCCTTCTGGCCCCGTCTCAGGGTGGGTTCCGTAAAGGCCGCTCCGCCGCCGACAATCTGGTGAGCCTTGAGTCGGCCATCCGTACTGCCTTTGCCCGCCGTCAGCACCTGGTTGCTGTCTTTTTCGATATGAGGAAGGCGTACAATACGACATGGCGTCGTCATATCCTTTCTACGCTTCATGGAGGGGGTCTTCGGGGCCCTCTGCCAATCTTTATCAGTAATTTTCTGTCGTATCGTACCTTCCGCGTGCAAGTCGCGGCCTCATATAGTTCCTCCCCTGTCCAGGAGACCGGTGTGCCACAGGGTTCTGTTTTAAGTGCCTGCCTGTTTTTAATAGCCATTAACGGGCTCGCTGCGGCCGTGGGAAATTCTGTCTCCGCTTACCTGTATGCTGACTACTTCTGCCTTTACTACAGCTCTACTGGCATTGCAGCTGTTGAACGTCAGCTACAGGGCGCTATCCGCAAGGCGCAGTTTTGGGCTGTAGCTCATGGGTTCCATTTTTCGGCAGCCAAGACCCGCGTTATGCATTTCTGCCGGCGCCGAACAGTCCATCCTGAGCCGCGGCTTTATCTTGCCGACGAACTCCTTGCTGTGGTGGAGACCCACAGGTTTTTGGGGGTGGTTTTCAATGCCCGGTTGACTTGGCTGCCTCATATCCGGCAGCTTAAACAGGCGTGTTGGCGGCATCTAAACGCTCTGAGATGCTTGAGCCACACCCGCTTGGGCGCCGACCGATCTACCCTGTTGCGGCTGTACCAGGCGTTAATCCAGTCCCGTCTGGATTATGGGAGCCTGGCTTACGGCTCAGCATCCCCATCTGCGTTGCAGGTGCTGGACCCAATTCTCCACAGCGGGATACGCCTTGCCACTGGTGCTTTCCGCACCAGCCCTGTGGACAGCATACTAGTGGAGGCAGGTGTCCCTCCACTGCGGTTACGACGCCAACAATTACTGGCTGCTTATGCTGCCCATGTTTTTAGCTTGCCCGGGCATCCAAATTACCGTGTCCTGTTCACGCAGTCAGTCGTCCATCTGCCAGAACGTCGGCCCCGGTCGGGTTGTCCGATCGCCGTGTGCGTCAAAGAGCTCCTCTCTGGGCTTGGGTTTTTCCCTGTTCCACCTTCTTTCTGGGCACCTCTGCGCACGCCCCCATGGTGTGTGCCTCGCCCTTGCCTTCGGCTCGACTTGGCACAGGGCCCGAAGGACTCAGTCCTTCCAGAGGCCTTCTGCCGCCGCTTTTATTCCATCCTGGCCACGTATCAGGGCTCTGGCATCGTTTACATTGACGGCTCGATGGTTGCTGGTCGAGTCGGTTATGCGCTCACTCTAGGGGACCATTCCGAACAACGTTCCTTAGCGGCTGGCTGCAGCGTTTACACTGCTGAGCTGGTCGCCATCTTTCGAGCCCTAGAGTATATCCGCTCCTGCTCAGGTGAGTCCTTTGTTATCTGTAGCGATTCTCTGAGCGGTTTACGAGCTCTCGACCAGTGTTTCCCTCGTTCTCGTCTGGTGATGGCTATCCATGAGTCCCTGCATACTCTTGCGCGTTGCGGCCGCTCTGTGGTCTTCTTGTGGACCCCAGGCCATGTTGGGATACCTGGCAATGAGAATGTTGACCGCCTGGCGAAAGAGGCCTCTAGTAAATCATCTCTGGGGATTGGCCTCTCGGAGACTGATTTGCGGGCAGTCTTACGCCGCGAAGTTCTTTCGGTTTGGGACGCTGAATGGCGCAATCTGCCCACGCCCAACAAACTCCGTCCAATCAAGGCGATGACGACTGTGTGGCGGTCATCCATGCTGGTCTCCCGCAAGGAGTCTGTTGTCCTCTGCCGGCTGCGCATTGGGCACACTCGGCTTACGCACGGCCACTTATTGCGCCGTGAGGACGCACCTCTCTGTCGCTGCAGCTCCGTTTTATCTGTGGTCCATATTTTATTGGAGTGTCCGCTTTTAGCTGTGCTCAGGCAGTCGTTCGCACTGCCTGACACGCTCCCTGCCCTTTTAACAGATGACTCTGCTGTGGCTGACTTCGTTTTACGTTTTATTCGGGCAGGGGGTTTTTATCATTTAATCTAAGTGTTTCTGTTTTATCTTATTGTTTTGTGTGGATTCTGGCCTTTGGCCTCCGGTTTTAAACTGATTTTTTAATGTGTTTTAAGTGGTTGCCTTTACCTTTTTTTATTTTTATGGTCGGCCAACCACCGTCACACTCTGTGTGATTTTAGTTCGTTTTGTCTGGTCTTTGTCTCAGTTTGTCTTGTTCTGTGTCGTCTGTGCTCTATTCTGTTAATCGTTTTTCTTCTCTGTGGGTGTTTTTAGTACTTGGAAAAAGGGACCGTTGACCGTAGCAGTCTGGTCCCTTTAATCCCACAAACCGACCAACCAACCAACCAACCTAAAATCAGCCGCTCATTAGGAGTCAGACGCCGCCTGTAGCCACCCCTCTGGGGTACAGTCGCTACTTGTACTCTTTTTTTGTACCCAAAGAGAAAAGATGACTCTTCCGCCAGCTTCACTGTTCCGAAAGACTCTTTCTCCGCTGTTGCTGCTGTTGAGGTCTTATTCATATAACAGGAAATGACAGGAAAAGGACATGGTGAGGACAGGTTTGGGATAGGAAAGGGGGAGCAGTAGCCCATTGTGGGACACACTTTGTTTGGCTCCTCCCCTTTGGCCTGTCTGGCTTGGGTAACCCTTCTGGTAGCTAAGCTACCACTGGCATAGCCCTCTGGATCCAGAGCACACAAACCTCCTCACCCACATGGACAGTGCTGCATTAAGGCGGTGTTCCTTGAGGAGGGATATATACATCAATGATACACCATTAAAAATTACAAATGATCCAAAAATTGTTTTCTTTTTGTCTGAGACGTGTTATGAAATATGTGTAACAT
Source organism: Schistocerca serialis cubense (assembly GCF_023864345.2). Taxonomy (NCBI): domain Eukaryota; kingdom Metazoa; phylum Arthropoda; class Insecta; order Orthoptera; family Acrididae; genus Schistocerca; species Schistocerca serialis. The sequence goes on along the minus strand of NC_064641.1, from coordinate 394,541,327 downwards.
CAACATTTGGCTTTCAGAAACCGTATTAATTCTTAACAGAGACAAAAGTAATGCATGAAGTTTTTACCATGTAATTCATGAAAAAGCGAAGTCTTGTTGCACGAAGCTGGTTGATAAGTGAAGTTGACTATTTCAAGTACTTAGGACTGACATAAATGGAAAGCTTTCTTGGAAATATCACATTCAGTATCGTGTGCGGATACTGAATGCTGCTGCCTTCACTACAAGAGTAATTTTCACTGCCTCAGACACTGAAACACAGAGACTTGTTTACTTTGTGTACTTTCATTGTCTCATCTCATACAGTATTATATTTTGGGGCAACTGTGTGCACTCACCAAGTGTATTTTTAGCCCAGCAAATGATTGATAGGTAGATCTGTGGTGTCAGTTCATGAACTTTGTGTAGGCTGTTCTTCGGATGTCTTGGAATTATATTTGTGCCATCCCTGTAGATATACCCCTTATGGGATTTGTTGTTGGCAATGTTGACTAATTCAGAAGAAACAACATTCATTCAGTGAACATTAGCCAGAAAAAATGATTTGCACTTGATAACACTTCCTTAGGTGTTGTACAGAAAGCTGCAACAATTTAGCAGGTTTAATTATTCAAAAGTTTTCCAGCAAAGCTGTAAAATGTTGTTTTATAAACCCCAGGTCTGCATATCTAAGTTGAAAAGTTTTGTTGTGGCAGAATTCTTACATTCTGTTTGGTAGTTGAAAACTTTCCTCTGTAATGTGTAATTCATTCATACATTCTCAAACAATTTCTTCCATGTTTTATTAATTCTCTAGTTTGTTTTTTAATTTTCCAATTATGAGCAGTTCCAAGAAAAGAGACGTTTCAATGAAAGTACATTTATTGAGATACAGTTTTCAAATCTGAGCAAAATAAGGTTAAAAGTATATATTTTATCATGCAATTATCATTTTACACAACTTTCATTGTAGAACACACAACTGTGACCATCTGTTATTGCTTTTTTCTGATGATCAAAAACATTGGAACAGTGTATCATTGCAACCTTGTTTGTAGTCCAATGGACCATTCTTTAGAGCACAAGTCACAAGCTGCTAAAAAAGCAAGTCGGTAAGAAGTAGCTTTGTGCATTATAAATTCATTTCATGTAAGTATTGTTTTCCAAATTAATTACTTTGATTTCAGTACACAGTGCCCCATCTGTAACATTAAAACATCATTAAATTTTCTTGACCAAAAGTAATTTATGTAATTGTACAAGGGAATATTGTGAAAATAAGCTAGTGTATGTAAAGAACTCAGCTATTATTCTCCTGGTGAAATTAAAGTATTTAAAGAATGAGATTTGTGTGTTACAGGTGGGTCATTACAAACTACATTCTCTACCATGTCTGAAGCTATACCAGAAAACAGGTTAAGAGAAATTGTTTTAGAATGAAGGTACATGTTTTGGGCACTAATTTTGCCAAACATCATAATAAAGATATTTTTTTATATTTTAGATTACAGTACATAGCAACAATGGCATCAAAGGCTAGAGTCCAAAAGTTTAGAGAAAAGTTGAAGAAAAATGAAGTGTTTCAGCTGCATTTAGAAAACTAAAGGAAGTGTGAAAAGAAAGGAAGGCAAATGATAAGAAAAACAAAGACTGGCAGTTGGGCACTTCATAAATTAAAGAAACAAAGTGAAAGAGAATGAAAATCATGCTACATAATGAATAAGAAAGAACAGGTATGTAACTCACTAGTTCAACAATGCAAGTCAGTGAGTTCGCTAGGAAAGGCAGCCAGTAGAACAAAGGAAACATTGCCCAAGAGCTCCAGTAAAAGAAGAACCATGGTGAAAAGTTATCAGAATATCCAGAAATTGACTTCATCTTCTTCCAGAACGAAAATATCACTGCATGGGAATAAAGTTAATACTAAAGAACTTACTTCACAAGTCCAAAATTTTTTCTCAAGAGATGACATCTCAGGAGGTCTTCCAAGAGGGAGATTGTCTGGTTGTTAGAGATATGATTACCAAAGAAAAGTGTAATGTGCAGATGAGAATAACGTTGACAACAGTTATTGAAGCATGTGAACTTCTTACATCTGACTTTCTGCAGCTTACAGCTGTGGTGAAAAAAGCAAATTTTTTGATTCATGTTTTACCAACATCAAAAATGCTACATAATGTCTGTATCTGTAAGTACCATGCAAATATGGAGTTTCTTGTAAAATGTTTGTGATGAATTTCCAAATTTCCCAAATACTACCAAAACACTGGTTTCTAAATCTGTTTGTAGTACAGGCAATGAAAAGTGTAAGGCATGAAATTCTGTTAATTGTAAGTTAAAAGCCAGTGGTACAAGACTAATTAATCTTATAGGTGAAAGTAACATATATGTGAGAGTATTTTGGAAGCTATGAAAAGGAGGAGAGGTATGGATTTCAGTTGTTACTGAAGCTGGTAGTGTAAAAGATGTACTCCAGGATATTGCACACTACCAGTGTTCACCTATCATTGTTTTGTGAAGCAGACACAATCATACCATTTCCAGACACCAAAGTCACACCAAATGCTGTAGGTCTGCAAACTGATTTTTCAGAAAATCATGTACTTACATGCAGGACAAAATTCTTGGTCATATGATCAACTTACCATATTTACAGCAGTGGCATGGTTGGAGACTGGCACTGAGTATTTGGTGGTTGTGAGTGATGAACTACATCATGGCAAACTCTCAATTTGGGCATTCTTATAAGAGGTCATAAAAATGTTGAAAATGAAGCATCCACAAATTAATGAGCTACACATATTTTCTGATGGATGTGCTGGGCAGTTTAAAAAAAAAATCACACTTAAAAATATGACATTTTTAGGAAATATGTTGATTAGGTCTGTAGAATGGAGGTGGTGTTTTTTTACCACAGCACATGGCAAGGGTGCTGCTGCTGGTGTAGGTGGGCCTATAAAGAGAGCGGTCTGGAACAGGGTGAAATCTGAGGGTTTCAATGTACAAACCGCAGAGAACTTTTCTGACTGTGCCGGACACTGCATGAAGTCAACTAGAGTGACTTATGTTCCCAAGGAAAGAATTGCAGAAAATGTTGAAATGCTGGAACAGATATTGTCTGGAGTCTGTCCCATTCCCAAGTTGCCGTCATTACTTTATTTGTATTGTGTCAAAGAAAGTCTGTTTAAAAGTTGGGGCGACACGATCAGTTGAACATCAGTGTTGAAGATTTTGTTGAAGCTTTTCTTCCAGTGATAGGGACAGAATCACCTGTGACTCGGTCATACATTGCGGAAGTTAAGCATGTAGATAATAAGTGTAACATTACTTTACATGGAAAAAAGTGGCAAATTTTGGATTTGGCCTGCAGTGAAGAATAAGTCTATTGAAGCTAAGTCTGTAGCGAAGAGAAAGTTGTTTATTCCAACACTGATGGACAAGAGCAGACAGTTCTCATTTGACTGAAACTTTTCAAAAAGTCAGTCTGAGTTTATTGTGAGTGTTTGTGTTTTTTTCATGGTTTAGTTTAGCTTAAATATTATGTATTTAGTTGCACTGTGTACTGCAATTTAATATTCTGTGTAAATCATACATCAGACAATTTGTTTCACCCATAACTATACGACAGATCATATATAGTGTAATGCATTCGTACAATTTAGTAATTTATTTATTTAGTTAGATTTTTTGTGTAGAATCATCAATATGATGCTTTTTGCAAACATCAAGTGCAGTTACAAACATAAAATACATTTAGGTCTTAGCCGTACAGGTAGTGATTAAACAGTAAATTGATGCTGAGAATTCTTCCCGGTTGTATGGGCGTGGTCCACACCCATACAACCCAGAAGAGTTCTCAGCAGCTGAAACATCTGGACGTGAAAGCCACTTGATGCTTGTCAAAATACACTAAATCTTACACATGTTAATATAGCCAATTATTTTTTTATACATTTTATACAGCTCTTAAACTTAAGCATTTAAAATTCGGCGAATGATTAGAGACACTTTTCAAATAAGAATTCTTTTACTTTTGATTTGAATAGCTTTTTATTACTATTTTTCATGAACTCTGGCAGTTTATTATACCATATCAGTCCATTAGTATATGGGCTCTGGTCCGTCATTTTTAATATTGTTCTTTGTCAGTAATAATTCTCTTAGGATCTGGTGTTGTGGTCATATATATCACTACGTTTAGTTACTTCAGTTTTCTGAGATACCAAAAAAGTAATTAATTTATAAAGATACAAAGAGTATATGGTGAAGTACTTGTGTTGCCTGAAAACATAGTGGCAAGAGTCTATAGCATAGTCCATGTATAATCCTTAACCCTCCTTTTTGTAGCAATGGTACTCTGTTAAGGTGAATGTCTGCAACACAACCCCATATTTCTGTACAGTAGCTGAGATGGGATAGATTGTCCCATAATAGACAGTTTTAAGCGTGTGGGTGGGCACCATTTTGGACAGTTGGCTAAGAAGATACAGCCCATTGCTGACCTTTTTACGTACAGTGTTAATGTGGCTAATCCATCGGAGGTTTGAGTCCAGATGAACCCCTAGGAATTTACACTTGTTTGCTTCCTCTGCCACTGTGCCACATACCTCATTTACACATGAGTGGTATGAGCTGCCAGTTGCAGATATTAGCATCTGGGATTTATTTACGTTGACCTTTAATACTTGTGCATGAAAATATGAACTGAATTCTAGTATCCCATTACTTTCTCACAATCTTTACCATGAAATAGAACTGAGGTGTCATCAGCATAATTTACAGTGTGCGAGTTTATGGGTGTACAATGTCATTAATATATACTAAAAAGAGGAAAGGTCCAAGGATTGAGTGTTCAGGGACTCCCTGTGTCACTGTTTCAGTAGTGGATGTAAGAGTTAAGATCTTATTGTCACTCTGATGTGCAAGTTTGCTACACTGTTTCCGATTCACCAGATGGGTGGATAGAAGTTTCGCTGACGCATCACTGATATTGTAGGCCAGCAGTTTTTTTAAGAGAAGCTCGTGGTTTACTGAGTCAAAAGCTTTGCTCAGGTCAAGGAATATTCCGGCTGTGTGCATACCCTGTTCTGTATTGCAATATACTTCATGGAAGAAACTGGTAACAGCAGTGGCCATGCTTAGGTCTTTCTTAAGCCCATGCTGCGATTCGGTAAGCATTTTCTGTCTTGAGGAAAATGTTGTGAGTTGTGATAGGATAACTGAAGGTAGGGATTAGTGATATTGATCTATAATTTGAAACAACTACTTTACTTCCCTTTTTATGGACTGGCTGTATTACACTTATTTTTAAGGCATTTGGGTACATGTTTTCATTAATACTACAGTTGATAAGATAGGTAAGGGGTTTAGTTACTTCATTGGCACATTTATTTAACACCACACTTGAAATACCAGCTCATCCGGATGAATGCTTGTTCTTGAGCTTTTGCATTGTGTTAAATATTTCCTGTTAATTCACCTCCATAAATTCAAGCTGTGTACCATCCATGATGTCATTTGGTGTGCCAGCCTGTAGATCTATGATAAGGGCTGGTTGGTCAAATGGAGAGCTAAAATGCTTATTGAATAAATTACATACTTCATTTGGATCATTCACTAGATGGCCCTCGCGTCTGATGTTAAATGGTGCACTCTGCCCATTGATAGTGGCTTATGATGTTGATTGATTAGTCTCCAGGGTGCCTTACCTATGTTGGCTGAACGCTCTGTTGCATTATTGTTTATCTGTTTCCTCTGCCTTAAAAGTTTTTTTTTTTTGCTTGATTGTACTTTTCCTTAAATATATGTAGCTTTGTTTCCGTGTATAAACAGCCAAGATCATATATATTGTGCTGTCACTTAATCAGCCTAGGTGTAAGTTTCAACCTAGTATGACTTTCAAGATGAGAGTTTGTTTGTACTCTGGTTATTTCTTTGAGAGGGCAGCAGCAGCAGTTGAAATGCTTCAGCACTGTCCTATAGAATTTTTCCCATTTGTCATTTGACCCTTTAGTTTGGTAAACAGTGTCCCATTTCTCCTCTGCCAACATAGTTTTGAAGGTGCTGATGTTGGTGCTGTTCAGAATCTGCATCTTCTCTATTATCTTAGTTGCTGTTGGTACAGCAAACCTTAAATATTCTAACACTTGACAATAGTGATCTGAGTAATGAAAATCAACACTTTGAAAGTTAACACTGTCTTCTACATTTTTGTTGACTATTACATAATCTATCTTACTGGAGATTTTCAAATAGGTTATACTACAGGAGTTTGCATCAATATTAAAGTCTCCATCTATGCTAAGGTCAGTGGGGCCTGTTTGTCTAATTGCCCTGTTAAGCCTATCAAGATAGTATAACACATCTGAATTTGGTGGGTGGTACATACAATCATTTTATGTTTAGCTAACCTGCTTGAATGAGTATTTATGTGGACCACAACAGCAGCCATTTCAATTGTTCATTCTTTGCAGTATTGTTCAACAAATTAGTTTTTTAAATGGAAGATGTTCATTTACATTTACAAAGATTGCTACCCCACTCCCTTTGTGTTGTTGCCTGCAATAACTATCTGCTAACACATAACCATCTAATTTGTAATACTCAGTTTCATTGTCTTTTAGTCCATTTAGATGCATTATACTAAAGGGCACTGGTATTTTACAACACTTTGTGACATGGTATTCTGAATCAGTCGAATTAGTCTTTAACACTGCTCTGTAATGACAGTTTACTCACTTCCAAGTTGATTTCTTCTGCATGTGTACATGGTTCTTTCCAATCCAAGGGGTTTACTTCAGTAAAATCATGTTGCTTGAAATTGAGCCTAAAAAAACTTGTTGATTATGATCTAAGATGATTGGGTCTGAGGTTTTATGTAGCTCGTCACAAAGTTCTGTTATCTGGTTCACTAACTTGAGCTTAACCATTTCTGTTTAAGTGAAGTCCGTCCCTGGTATGTTCGTCATGTTTCAGTTTGCATATATCTAGCAAGTGCACATGCTGTAGTTTTTTTTACATGGTTTCAGCAGTTCTAAATTATAGTGCTCAATTTCTGCGTTGACACATGACCACTGCGGCAGATCATGTTACACTGGTAGGTTTATTAGGATAACATTTGTGTTATACAGTTTTGGCAATAATTTCCTGTAAACTGCGTTTGACTTGCTCTAATTTTTGTAAACATCATTGATGCCGCCAAGGATTACAACATGGTCGTCTTTTTTCAGATTGTTTGTTTCTTATAAATTCTTGACTACAGCACTTAATGTCGCTCTTGGTTTAACTTTTGCGAATACAGAATATTCAGTATGTACGAGGGTTGTTTCAAAAATAAGGTTCCCACATTGGAAACGTTTATCTTTAAGCTATTTTTCCACATAGTCCCCATTTTTTTCTATGCATTTTTCTGTCGAGTAATCCACTTTTGCATTACCACCTCAAGGAAGTCTGCCACCAACCCGTTAAGAAACTTGGCAACTTCTTGGAACTCCTCGTCTGTCTGGAATCGTAGATCGCCTAGGTGCTCCTTCAATTTTCGAAACAGATGTAAATTGCTGGCTGCCCAAATCGGAGCTGTGAGGGGGGTGGTCAGTGACATCCCATCCAAATTTGTCGATTAACTCCTTTTGTTGTGACACATATGGACAGGCATTGTTGTGGTGCAACCTTACGCCTTTGGTGAGTTTTCCCCTACGATGATTTTGGATTGCCTGTCTGAGCTTTTTCAAGGTCTCACAATAACCTGTAAAGTTTATGGTGGTCCCTCTAGGCATAAAACCAATGAGCAGTACGCCACGCTGGTCCCAGAACACCGATGCTATGATTTTTCCTGCTGACAGCTGCTGCTTAAACTTCTTTGGTGGTGATGATCCGGTGAGTTTCCATTGGCACGATTGTTTTTTTGTTTCCGGAGTAACGTAATGGCACCACGATTCATCCCCTGTAACAATGGAATCCAGAACTTCCGAGCACAGTCAATGTGCTGCTGTTTGTGGACTTCTGAAAGCATGTGCGGCACCCAGCGCATGCACACCTTGTGGTAGCCTAGCTTTTCTTTCAATATCCTGTCAATTGAAGCTTCAGAAGCCTCAGGAATTTGAGCAACCAGTTGCCGGATGGTGATTCACCGATCTTCAAGCAGGATTTGCTCAACTTTTGCCACAACTTCATCGGAGATTGACAGCCTCCTGCTTCGTTGTTCGTTGTGGATGTCCATACAGCCGTTGGCAAAGCTCCCTACACCATTTGCGGAGATGTTGAATGCTTATACACATTTCCCCATATACTTCACTCAATTGCCGATGAATTTCTACAGGTAGTAACTTTCTTGCATGAAAAAATCGGATGACCACATGAATTTCACACCTGGTGGTGACAGCGATGACGGGCTCCATTGCTTATGGCTGTCAGGCCGGTACTGACCATTGCAGAGCCATGCTGGTTGTTGGAATCGGTGGTGGGAGATCCGGTGAACACGGTGGTGGTGCCAGATTTCACATTGCACCATACACAGTAAGGGTACAGAGTTGGGAACCTTACTTTTGAAACAACCCTCATAAAGCTTCATGAAGGGGAGCTGAAAGGCTTTTTTCCATGGCTGTCCACATACAGTAAAAACTTTTTTGTGCTTTCAGTTGTTAGAATGTTTCTGTTTCAGCCTTTATCGAAGGATTCAGTACATTTACTTTCACTTACACTATTCGTTGTTTTGCTGGCTGAGTCTAGTGCTGAAAACTTATTCGATGTAACTGGCACACCGTTTCTAGTGTTTTGTTTTTCGCTGTCTTGACGGTTTCGTGTTCTTGTAGTGTCAACATATTCTGAGTTTGATATTATGTTTGCTTTGTCATAAATAACAGTTTTTTGGTTTGCAGATCACATTTAACAATATCGATACAACTGTTTTTGTGGCTATTTTCTGCCACTGTTTCACTGTTTTCACTAGACCACAAACTTTCTTCACTTAAAGAGTTTTTTGTTTTCTTGTTGCAGGAACGCTGTTTCTTTCTTGAGGGTTTCAATATCACTATTTAATAACTTGATAATTCCGTTTTTTGTTAGTACCCTGTTGAGAAGATCTTCACGTTTGTCACGCACACAATCACCACAGGTCCAACAGATATTGTCATTTACGAACTTCAGGTTTATTTTCGCACACATATCATGTAACCGGAAGTTGCACTTCACACTCAGCATGCCCTTCATCTCACATTTTTTTTACTTTTTTACATGACAAGTTGTTATAAAATTGCTTTTCTATTGAGACTAATGCAACACTGTGCTGACCTACTGGTGCCATTATTTTCTCGTAGCTGCATGTTTCTTTAATAGAAGGATGCAAGTTTCATTTGAATATGATTTGACTAAATTGTGGCCTCTAATAGATCAGAATTATTGTTTTGATGTCAAAATAGTTTAGTCCCTGTCGCTTTCTTGTCCCACCCGTAACCTTGGTTTTATTTTTTACATTGCAGACAATTCAATATGTATATCTGAGCACTAGATTTGTTAGAATTAAGAGAGTTGTTTTGTTGCTTAAAACAGTAACTTGACTTCAAATAACTTATGATCCCTAAATGTAAAAGACAAAAATGCTAGTACAAATGCCGCACCCGAAATGCTGGAATCGTTTTACAGCCTTCGGTAGACTACGTACTGACTCCTTCTGTAGTCATGTAGCTTTGGACCAAAGGCCTCTCAAAACCTGATAAATACGTAACTAACTAAATCACTGAAAGAGATTATAGCTATGTGACAGTTGATCAGGATAACTCTGTTTCTGTAAGTGATAGATGTGACAAGAAATTCTGCAAAACAATGCCAAATGTGTTCTCCAAACACTACCTAGAACATATTATTCACAACTGCACTTATGATGGAAATATGTACTGCCCTCCAGGAAAGTTCTCGTGCTCAAATTTTTCTTGGGACTGAGAGCTGGCTGAAACCTGAGATATTTAGCGAGTCGTGGAACATATATCAGAAAGACAGATTAGAGGCCATAGGAGTGGGAGTGTTCATTGCGGTTGACAAAAATATCGTCTCTGTTGAGGTCGAAGTTGAGTGTGACTTTGAAATCATCTGGTCGCGTATAACAGGCGTAGGCAAAAATATTTAATTATTGTTCTTACAAGTTAATTGTTGGATGTATTTACTGGCCACCTGACTCTGCTGTGACAGTTGTGGAGTCATTCAAAGATAGTTTATGGTCAGTAGCACGTGAATACTCAGATCTTGAAATACCGGGTATAGACTGGGATTTCTATGGATTCATTGGGGGGGGGGGGGGGGGGGGGTTATAGACAGACAGACATGCGAAATGCTTTTAAACATATTTTCTGAAAATTGTCTTGAGCAATTAGCTCAGTAGCCCATACACAATAGAAACATCTTAGACCTTGTAGCTACAAATAGGTCAGACCTTATTGACAGTGTCAGCATAGAAATGGGGATTAGTGATCATGATGTCATTATAGCAACTATGATTATGAAAAGTAAGATACAAATCAGTCAAGAAGGCTGGGAGAGTGTTTCTGCAAGATAGAGCAGATAAGCAGTTATTAACAACTCTAAGACAGTGAATTGGCATCACTTAGTTCCAGTAAGATAGATGCAGAGGAATTGTGGGCAAAGTTTAAGCAGATTGTAAATCGTGGTCAGGAGAGTTAAGGCCCAGTAAGTGGATAAAGGATGGAAAAGACTTGCCATGGTTTAATAACAAAATTCGGCAGATGCCGAGAAAGCAGATGCTGTTGCACTCTCGGTTCAAAAGGGAACACATAAATGACAAATGAAGGTTAGTAGAGATTCATGTGTCTGTGAAAAGATCTATGCATGAAGCATACAATTACTACCAACGTCATACCTTATCAAAAACTCTGGCAGAAAACCAAAGAAAATTATGGTCATATGTAAAAATGCTAAATGGGTCGGAGGCTTCCATTCAGTTCCTTGTTGACCAGTCTGGTTTGATAGTTGAAGATAGCAAAACGAAAACTGATGTTTTAAATTTCACCTTCAAGAAATCATTCACACAGGAAAATTGTACAAACATATAGTCATTTGACCATCAGACAGACTCCTGTATGGACAACATAGTAATAAGCATCTCTGGTGTAGAGAAACATCTGAAGGATCAGAAAGCAAATAAATCACCAGGTCCGGATGGAGAGGGTTGGGGGTTGGGTTGTTTGGGGAAGGAGACCAGACAGCAAGGTCATTGGTCTCATTGGATTAGGGAAGGACGGGGAAGGAAGTCGGCCATGCCCTTTGAAAGGAACCATCCCAGCATTTGCCTGGAGTGATTTAGGGAAATCACGGAAAACCTAAATCAGGATGGCCGGACGCGGGATTGAACTGTCGTCCTCCCGAATGCGAGTCCAGTGTCTAACCACTGCGCCACCTCGCTCGGTCCTGATGGAGACCCAGTATGATTTTACAGAGAGTTCTCTATGACATTGGCCACTTACTTTATGGACATTTATTGAGAATCTCTTGCCCAGTGCAAACTATGACTGGGAAAAAGTGCAGGTGTCTCCAGTATATAAGAAAGGTAAAAGAATGGACCTGCAAAATTACAGACCAATATCCATAACTTCTGTTTGTTGCAGAATCCTTGAACATATTCTCAGTTTGAATATAATAAACTTTCTGCTGACTGAGAAGCTTATGTGCATGAATCGGTATGGTTTTAGAAAGCATTACCTGTGCGAAACTTGGCTTGTCCATTTCTCACATGACTGAGAACTATTGATGAAGGGCAACAGGCAATTCCATATTTCTAGATTTCCAGAAAGCACATGACATGGTGCCCCATTGCAGTCTGTTAACAAAGGTACAAACATATGAAATAAATTCACAGATATGCGAGTGGCTTGAAGACTTCTTAAATAATAGAACCCAGTATGTTATCCTCGACAGTGAGTGTTCATCAGAGACAAGGGTATTGTCAGCAGTGCCCCAGGGAAATGCGATAGGTCAGCTGTTGTTCTCTACATACATAAATGATTTGGCCGGCAGGGTGAGCAGCAGTTTGCGATTGTTTCTGATGATGCCATGGTGTACGGTAAGGTGTCGAAGTTGGGTGGCAGTAGGATGATAAAAAATGACTTAAACAAAATTTCCAGTTCGTATCAAGAATGGCAGCTAGCCCTAAATGCGGAAAAATGTATGTTAACACGGATGAGTAAGAACAACAAACCTGTAGTGTTCGGATACAGTATTACTAGTGTCATGCTTGACACAAAGTCATTTAAATGTCTAGGCATAATGTTGCAAAGGGATATGAGGTGGAGCAACAAACTAGCACAGAAAATTAACTCAGTTAAACTGCACTACTATTTGAAAAACTTTGTCACAATACACAATCACTTACACCAAGCTAATGTCCTTCAGTTGCAAGAAACTCCAACATGTAAAAGGAGTGTGACAATGGCTAAGACTGCACAACTGCTCAGATTCTATCTTTCGTGAAATCTCTCTGTGTGGCTGTAACTGCTCCTCAGAAAACTGTTTCCAACTCCCAGCCAAACGCTGTCCATACTCATGTCCGTACCTCTCCATCGACTGCTGACCAATCAGAGACCACAAGGCACTCCAGCACCATCTATTTCGAACCTCGGAGGCCAGAGCATGCAAGTCAAAGTCATGACTTGTTACAGAACTGTCATTAAAATGACCATTGTGAACAATTACACTACTGGCCATTAAAATTGCTAAACCACGAAGATGACGTGCTACAGACGCGAAATTTAACCGACGGGAAGAAGATGCTGTGATATGCAAATGATTAGCTTTTCAGAGCATTCACACAAGGTTGCCGCCGGTGGCGACACCTACAACATGCTGACGTGAGGAAAGTTTCCAACCGATTTCTCATCCACAAACAGCAGTTGACCGGCATTGCCTGGTGAAATGTTGTTGTGATGCCTCGTGTAAGGAGGAGAAATGTGTACCATCACGTTTCTGACTTTGATAATGGTCGGATTGTAGCCTATTGCAATTGTGCTTTATCGTATCGCGACATTGCTGCTCCCATTGGTCAAGATCCAATGACTGTTAGCAGAATATGGAATCGGTGGGTTCAGGAGGGTAATATGGAATGCCATGCTGGATCCCAACGGCCTCGTATCACTAGCAGTTGAGATGACAGGCATCTTATCCGCATGGCTGTAACGGATCGCGCAGCCACGTCTTGATCCCTGAGTCAACAGATGGGGACGTTAGCAAGAAAACAACCATCTGCACGAACAGTTCGACAACGTTTGCAGCAGCATGGACTATCAGCTCGGAGACCATGGCTGCGGTTACCCCTGACGCTGCATCACAGACAGGAGCGCCTGCAATGGTGTACTCGACGACGAACCTGGGTGCACGAATGGCAAAACATCATTTTTTCGGATGAATCCAGGTTCTGTTTACAGCATCATGATGGTCGCATACGTGTTTGGCGACATCGCGGTGAACGCACATTGGAAGCGTGTATTCGTCATCGCCATACTGGCGTATTACCTGGCGTGATGGTATGGGGTGCCATTGGTTACGCGTCTGTCACCTCTCATTTGCATTGACGGCACTTTGAACAGTGGACGTTCCATTTCAGATGTGTTACGACCCGTGGCTCTACCCTTCATTCAGTTCCTGTGAAACCGTACATTTCAGCAAGATAATGCACGACCGCATGTTACAGGTCCTGTACGGGTGTTTCTGGATACAGAAAATGTTCAACTGCTGCCCTGGCCAGCACATTCTCCAGATCTCTCACCAATTGAAAACGTCTGGTCAATGGTGACCAAGCAACTGGCTCGTCACAATACGCCAGTCACTACTCTTGATGAACTGTGCTATCGTGTTGAAGCTGCATGGGCAGCTGTACCTGTACACGCCATCCAAGCTCTGTTTGACTCAATGTCCCAGTTGTATCAAGGCTGTCATTACGGCCAGAGGTGGTTGTCCTGGGTACTGATTTCTCAGGATCTATGCACCCAAATTGCGTAAAAATGTAATCAGATGTCAGTTCTAGTGTAATATATTTGTACAATGAATACTCGTTTATCATCTGCATTTCTTCTTGGTGTAGCAATTTTAATGGCCAGTAGTGTACATAGATTTCATTACAGTATAACATATCAAAGTGAGCATCTTTTTATCCTGATTGCCCTACCACCTCCCAAATCATTCTAACATGAATGTTATTGCAGTTATCAAATAAAGCAAACAAGCTTCTGTTCTTTGTGATACAATCAATTTTTAATTAAGACAAAACAGTTTTCAATTATGGCGGATTTACGTAATGGCCCATTTAGTCCACCATGATAATACATAATTTGGCACATAAATATTATTTAGAATTAATATTGAATAAAGTTAAGGAAAGGTTAAAGGTATAATGGAACACATGCCGACATGATGCTACGAGTTGTTGTAGATTACCTAGACCTCTGCTAACGCCCCCCCCCCCTCCCTCCCCCCCCCTCCCCTCCGTTCACCACCGAAGGCATATTTTCCCCTTTCTCTGTGCATATCTATCCTTTTGCTATTCCTTTACCCTCCCTATGGGAATATGTCTGAGGTGTTTTTTGGAATGAGTTCCTCATAAGATGTAAGAATAGTCTCACCACTGTTTTTTCATTCCTTTTTTCCTTTACCTTCTCCTATTCTTCCTCTGCTTTGGCGTTTGAGTCTCCTCTTCTTCTTTGTCATCCCTGTGTGCTCCTGAAAACTGGCCCGCACATCTCATGTGTAACAGATGACTGGATAATGCGAAATGTGCAGCTCCGGGTCGACAGGGTTCACACATACCCACTGGTACAGACTATGCCCTGGGAGGGGTGATTGCCTGACCTTCCCAAGTTGCCAATTGGTCCCTCTGCCAGGTGTTCAGGAGATGTGAACAGTAACCTAAGGTGAGTTAGCCCCCCTCTGAGAGGGCCACCAGTTGGAATGAGCACACCATTGGAATGAGCACACCATTGGAGACACTGGTTATCATGAGGGTTTTCTCATAATAAGCCAGTCATCATCTTCGCAGTCCACGTCCACCAAACATAAATGCAGTGAAGCTCCTGATTCAAAGACCCTCCCAGCTGCACCACAGTTCTTTTTGGTTTCACGTACTGAAGACGGTCAATCCTTTGCAACAATATTGCAATGGTAAATCCGTTTCTTACTCAGAAAGGTGCTGATGCAATTGCCGACCCCATGAAATACTGCTTTCGTTTAGGCAGTGGCACTTTGCTTTTGGAGATACTTCTAATTCTCAAGCACAACTGCATGTCGCTTCACTTCTCCATGGCTATCCTGGTCATTTCGAGGCCCATAGAACTCTGAATCCTTCCCCTGGTGGCATTTACACTAGGCTGCTTGATGGTCTGATCAAGGCAGGAATCCAAATGTACCTCTATGATCATGGTGTCATTGCCGTCCATCAGGTGACGAAAAAAGGTAGATGCATCCCTAGTGCGCGCGCACGCTCTTTTTCTCACCTTTGATAGTGGTGCTTCCGTCCAAGATAAAAGCACGCTATGAACTTACCACAGTCTGACAATACACCCTGAACCCAACGAGCTGCTACCATTGTCGTCATTTCAACCAGACCCAAATGTCATGTTGACACCTTGACCAGATGTGTAACCTGTGGTAGGGATATGTGAAGTACTGGTGCTAAACTGTTCGCATTGACCCTTTGCCCATAGTCATGTTGTACAAATGGAGATGATGTCTTAATTATTGACGACGCTTTTGTCACAATTGATTTATTAATCTCCATTGCATGATGTAATTTTAGATTTTTTACTTCTGATGAAGGTATATTTATATGTACCGAAACCTTGGTCAAGAATTTTAATAGGTATTTATCCTGCAACTGTTTTGGCTGTTGTCCTTTATTGTGAAGAATTCTGTCCTGAGTGTCGTCCTCTTTGCTATCACCATTAACCATATAATGGCCTGTCTCCTTCCGGGCGTATCCGGCTCCCTTTTTGTTGTTGATTTTGCTTTCTTTTGCAGTTCCCCGTGGACTTGTCTCACTGAAACTGTTTGTATGAATTTCCGGCAGCACAAATGGTTTCTTTCACTGTCTTTACACCTTGGGCCTGCTGTTCTTCCATTCATTGAAACTACGAAATTCCTGGGGCTTGTGCTTGATAGGAAACTTTCTTGTTCCTTCCAAGTATCTTACCCGGCAGCCCGCTGTATGTGGTCCTTCTGTGTCCTAAGTGTTCTTGGTGGTATTTCCTGCAGAGCAGATTGAATCACCCTCCTCCATTTGTGCCAGTCTCTTGTCGATTCGAAACTAGACTATGGTTGTTTCGTGTATGCATCTGCACATCCATCCCTATTATGCCGTCTCAACGCTATCCACCATCGTGGCATCCGTTTGGTCACTGGCACCCTTTACACTAGCCTGGTTGAGAGTGTATGCAGAAGCTGCCGAGCTACTGCTGTCCTACTGTCATGACTTCATGACTCTCTCTTCAGCAGTCATGCATGCTGTTCGTCTACCATGCGTGGCCACCCATACTATGCCACCTCCTTCAATGACTCCTTTGATCGCCAGTATGGGGTGTGTGCCTCTTCTTTGTTACCTCATGGAGTTCACTTTTGGCTGTTGCTCTGGCAGCTTAACTTCACGCTACCTGCAACATTCCCGGTGAGTGTGAATCCTTCACCGTCTTGGCTTCTTGCATCAGCCCGTGTTCACCTTGGCCTTCATTTGCTTCCTAAGGACACTACTCCGGCCTCGCTCTGTTGCCTTCAGTTACACGACTTTTGCATGGAACTTTGCGGTAATACTGTTGTATACACATATGGCTCTGAGACTGACTGTGGTGTCGAGTGTGTCTTTGTCATTGGCACTGATGTTTTTTGGTATCATCTTCTGGATCACTGCTCTATATTTATGGCAGAGCTCTTTGCCCTGCATCAGGCCACAAAGTACATCCGGTGACACGTGTTTTTTAAGTTGTGTCATCTGCTCCAAGTTCCTCAGTGCCCTTCAAAGCCTCTGTGTGCTGTACACTGTCCAACTCTTAGTGCAGCGGGTCCAGGAAAACTGTCACTTGCTCACTCTTGGTGGAGCCACTGTGATGTTTGTGTAGGTTCATGATCATGTTGGTCTGACAGTAAATGAGGCTGCTGACACTGCTGCCAAGGCTGCAGTCCTTGTACCTCAGCCCACTAGTTCTTATACTCCCTCTGACGATCTTTGTGTTGCCATACGTCAGCAGGTGGTGTCACTGTGTCATCACCACTGATCCTCCCTTCATGGGAACAAGCTCTGGGTTATTAAGCCTCTCCCAGCAGCTTGGACAACCTCTTCTCGGCCCTCTTGCTGTGAGGAAATCATTTTAGCTAAGCTGCATATCGTGCACTTCCTTTTCAGCCATCACCATTTGTTAAGTGGCGGTCCCCCACAACTTTGTGCTCATTGCGCCCAACCTTTGACGGTCCGCCATTTTCTGAAGAAATGCTCTTTTTCTTTAACCACATACATTCTCGTTTGTGTTTGCCATCTGAATTATCAGCTGTTTTAGCGAACAATGCACAAATTTTCGACCAAGTTTTACTTTTTATGCTTTGTAGCAGTATGGAGAAAGATATTTAATTCTCAGTTCAGGACCTCCATTTTTATAAGGTGTATTTTTTAGACCTTTCTCCATGTCCCTGTTTTTAGCTGTCTTCTCTCCCGTCTATTGGGATTAATGTGTAGTCTTCTTTAACTCCTCTCTTGGCCCACATGTTCTACAGTTTTGATACGGGCTTGTATGACCTAGTTGCTTTTGCACCTTAAAACAAAACAAAACAAAACCAAACCTTGAGCTCGTTGCTTTTGTACAATTAGTTTCAGATAAACCAAGTTGTTGTTTGTTTACTGTTTATATAACCTTCAGTTTGACATTCCCTCTGCTGTCTCACAACATTTTTGTGAGTACTTTGTGAAACTGTATGCCCTCACCCTGCTCCCCCCCCCCCCCCCCCCCCCCCCGTATTTGGTGCTTCAAGTATTTGAAATACAGGCACGTGTCTTCGTGCTAGCCCCACCTTGTGCACACCTTTAGAGATTGTGGACGACTGGTGTATGGAAATGCTCATTGCACCCCTTCCCCATCTGTGTCAACTGTGGGAAGCAGCATTCTCACTTCTCACCAGATTGCACTGTTTTCCAGAGAGGGAAGAATATAAGACTCTGGACAAACTAACTTATCAAGAGACCAAGAAGTAGTACGAGCAGTTCCAGTCAGTATGTATAACAGTTCATAGCTATAGCTATGATGACATTGCTCCCTTTTGGCGATGGTACTCCCACCTGTTACAGCTACTGCAGTGGGCTCTCAGGGCTGCTCAATCATACTTCCTGCCTGATGGTTGGGGGGGTTGTTCTCTTCCTGCTTCCCCTACACCTACTTTGAGAACATTGGCTTCCCACCCACCAGGGATATTGGTCCCCACTTCCCAGCTGGAGACAAATCACCTTCTTCTGGCTTCTCACCAGGAAGAGGTCTCTCAGGACACTTCCTTCCAAGCTTGCTGCCTGTCTACAACCAGAAACCAGTCAGTGGCTGAAGGAGCCACAGGCTGCTGCTTGCGGGGCATCACTATCATCTTCATTACCCTGAAACTGATTCAGAGAAGCCCTGACAGTCATGCAAGTCCTTTCTAAGGATGTAGAAGATAGTAGTAGTCCTCTGAGGAGGAGATTCCAGTGACCCCCATACCACCAGATCTCACCTGTTCCACTCCTGTGGCCAAGGCGGAGATTCTGCTGGCCCAAGTCCCAAGGTTACACCATGCAATGGAACTCAGAACCTGTGTGTTTTGATGCCGTAACTCCTCAATCAGTGGCAGTGGGTGACCCTAAGGCATAGCCTGCCTCCTTGGTCCCTTCATGCCTTCACAGTACACCAATTGTTCTCCAGTGGAATTGTAGCAGTTATTTCAACCATCTGGCTGTGCTAAGACATCTTTCCAGCATTCCCCCTGCCTTCTGCATTGCCCTTCAGTGGACTTTGTTTCCAGCAATGGCAACCACAGCACTTTGTCGCTACTGCGAATATTATAAGAAACGTGCTAACTATGACAGGGTGTCAGACAAAGTTTGCAGATATGTTTTGGACACACTATATAGTGAACTTGTGCCTCTTAATAAGTCTTTACAGGCTGTGCCTATTTGGGCAAGAGAATTTTAGGATGTTACCATCTGCAGTGTTTACCTCTCTCCAGATGGTGAAGTGTCTCAGAACATATTGTTTGATTTCTCAGTTCCCCCCACCTTTCCTAATCTTTGATGATTTCAATAACCCTAACCATTTGTGGAGTCGAACAATGACCACTGACTGCAGTAAAGACCTCAAAAACTTACTGGCACAACTTGATCTTTACCTCTTGGATACTGCTGCCCCCACACAGTTCAGGATGGTGCTCAGAACTTTCTCAGACATTGACCCTTCCATCTGCAGCCCTTGTCTTATCCCATCCATCCACTGAAGAGTCCATGATGACCTGTGTGGTAGTGACAACTTCCCAATCTTCCTGCCCTTCCCTCTGTAGGTGCCCCGGTGGTCCCGGTCGCCTACGGTGGACTGGAAGCCGAGCGGTGACCTCTCCAGTTGACAGGATGCCAGGAAATGACTGTGGACGTGTCAGAAATGCCAAAGAAACATTATTAATTCATGACACCTTTATTCCTGCTGAGTACAATGTGGCCCGTGCAACACAGGCTGGCTGAGCTTGGTGATAACGACCTTCCCCGAGTCCTCGCTGACTCGGAGCGATGACACCAGCTCCGGGCTGCACCAGTCTTGCTACCGCAGGGCCATGTGCTGTGACGTAGCAGTGGAATGCCCTTACTTTGACCGCGCGTGGCTGGCGGCGCCCAGCTGGCTGGCCGGCCGGCTGGCTCGGCGGTGGACAGCAGGCCGCTGTGCGTAGGAGGCTCCGGGTTGGAGTCCCAGTGCTGTCGGCATGAGAAGCGTTCTCATAGTGCAGAGTGTACTCTATCCCATCCCGTCTTCTTCGCTGCTCCTCCTGGTGGCTTGTTCGTGATGGACAGGCGGAACGGACTGCAGTCCCCCAGCGTCGTCGGCTCACCCGGTTGTGACGGCGGATGCACAGGGCCTAGGTCCCGCACGATTTCGACGACGGCTCACTGATGTGGTCAGCATTGGCGGCGAGCGAGTCTGCCATGATGTCTGTTAATCCTGGGTTGATGACTGACAGCGGCAGCAGAGAGACCCAGAGCTGGTACTGACCCCTCACGTCTGCTGCTGGATGGGCTGCCCTTACTGCAACATCTCCTTAATAAAGATTAACATGTCGATCACCTAGCTGAGCGCTATGCAGTGTTCCAGTACGCATCTAACTGCAAGTCTAACTGCGAGTGCCTTGTTGCTATCAAAGCTGCTGTATTTAAAGGAAGCACGAGCAATGTCCTGACATCATGCTCATTTGTAAGGAACGCATTCGTTCCACTTATACTGCTGATTTATCTGTCATACTTGCCCCTTTGGTGTTCTTGTGACAGAGTTACGTGTTGTTACGGCAGACTTATGCGAAGTTATGAAATGCAGTACAGCTGACGCTATACCTCTGTCTTACGCTCTACGAAAGTCTCCGTCTAACACAAACCTGCATGCTAAGAAATTCCCTCTCGTCTGTTGTGTGTAACCAGGCCACTGCCCCTGCTTGACGACACATTCCGATACATGTGCAATCCTCTTACCTCTTGGCTAACCTACTGCCTCTGGCTCTCGGCATAGATAACAAAACTTTGACAATATTCCACGTTTCCAACTCTTTACTATTCTGTGACACTACACCTCATCGTCAGTCCCCTGGGTGCGTGCCCAGATAGACTCTTATTAGCATTGACTGGGATGCCTTTGCCTCTGCTGTAGCCCTTGACTCCCCACTGAATGCAGATATTGATGAGGCAGTCCAGAATATAATTGCAGTCATTCTTTTGGCAGCTGATGCAACAGTCCTCTGGTCCTCGGGCTGTCCTGACAGAAGATGGTACCTTGGTGGTCATCAGAAATCGCAGCAGCCATTAGAGATCATAGGTGGCTCTCCAATGCCGTAAGTGGCACCCATCAATGGAGCATCTCATTGCTTTTAAGTGGCTCCATGCCTGGGTCCACGACCTAATAAAACAATGAAAGTGAGAATGCTGGGAATGGTATGTTACAGCCACTGGATCAATTACCTCTCCTTCTGAGGTCTGGACCAAGATCAGACATCCATATGGATACCAGAAACCTGATATCACTCTGATTGGCATTGTCTACATTGACCCAGACGCATTCGCCTAACATTTCGCTCTGCATTGTGCTCAAGCCTCTGTGTCCGAGAATTATCAGCCTGCCTTTTGTGTCCTAAAACAGCAGGTGGATCAAAAGCAATTATCTTTTATTATACACCACCTGGAACCACATAAAGCTTCATTCATTGAGTGGAAATTCATCAACGTCCTAGCCCACTGCCCTGATGCAGCCCTAGGGCCAGACTGCATCCACAGCCAAATGCTCAAGAACCTGTCAGTGGATTGTCAGCGTCAAATCCATGCCATCTTTAGCCACACCTGAAGTGAGCATGAGTTCTCATCACTAATAGCGAGAAAGCATCATAATCAAAATACTGAAACAGGGTAAGCAGCTTCTAGAGGTGAAAAGTTATTGCACAGTTGGTCTCATCAATGTTCTCTGTAAGTTGCTTGAACGCATGATGAGCCAGTGGCTGTGTTGGCTCCGTGAATCTTGGGGGTCTTCTGGCTCTGTCCCAGGGTGGTTTTTTGCCAATGGCATTCCACTACTGATATTCTGGTATACCTGGAGTCTGCCATCTGAACAGCTTTTGCCTAATGTCAACACCTTGTAGCTATCTTCTTCAACCTGCAAAAGGCTGATAACACCACATGGTAACATCACATCCTTGCTTCCTTACATGAGCTGGGGCCTGCTCTCAATTTCTACTTAGAATGTCTTGTCTTATTGTATTTTCCAGGTTCAATTTTGTGCCTCCCACAATTCTTCCCACATCCAAGAGAATGGGGTCCTACAGAGCCCTGTACTGAGTGTACCTCTCTTTCTAGTAGCCATAAATAGTCTGGCAGCAGCTGTGGGGTCCTCAGTATCACCCTCCTTGTACGCTGATGACTTTTGCCTCTACTATTTCTCCTCTAATGTGGGTGTTGCTGAACGTCAACTGCAAAGTGCCATACAAAAGGCGCAGGCATGGTCCCTCACCCATGGCTTTCAGTTTTCAGCCATCTAGACTTGGGTCATGCACTTCTGTCGACATTGTACCATCCACTCACAACCAGAACTTTAGTTTGATGACAGACTACTCAATGTGTTGGAGACTTATTGCCTTTTAGAACTGCTGCCTGAGTAACACCAGCTAGGGTACAGATTGCACTACCATTCTTCAGCTTTACAAAGTCCTGATACAGTCCTGTCTTGATTGTGGGAGTCTGGCATATGGTTTAAAATCACCCTCAGCGTTGCGGATACTGGATCTGATACACCATTATGTGGTTTGACTTGTGACAGCAGCCTTGTGAACTAGTCTTATGAACAGCTTACTCGTGGAGGCTTCGATCCCTCCACTGCGGATCAGGTGCCAACAACAGTTTGTCAGTTACACTACACATGTTCACAGTTCCCCTAAGCTGCCAAACTACTGTCTTTTCTTTCCAAACATGAAATTGATCTCCTGCAATCGCAGCCCAGATCAGGGATTACGATTGCAATTGGCGTCCGCTCCCTCATCTCTTAGCTCCAGTTGTTTCGTCTACCTCCTCTCCTCTGGGCCCACTCACTTACACCTCCATGGTGCATCCCTAAGCCACAGCTTTGATTTGACCTATCACAAGGTCCAAAAGACTCGGTTCAGCCTCTGCCACCAACATTTCTCCATTTTTGGCATATCCTGGGTTTCAGGAGTTGTCTGTACTGATGGCTTGATGGTTGCTGGTCACATAGGCTTTGCATATACTCACATGTGACATACTGAACTGCGCTCCTTGCGGATGCCTGTAGTGTTTTTACTGTGAAGTTATTAGCCATTTCTCATGCTTTTGAGCATATCTATTCCTGCAGCGACTCCATGAGCAGTTTGCAAGCTCTGGACCAGAGTTAGCCTTGCCAACCCTTGGTCATGGCTGTCCAGGATTCCCCTTATGCTCTTGAGCAATGTGGATGCTGAATGACCTTTGTCTGGCCCCTGGGCCACAATGAGATCCTGGGGAATGAACTCGCTGATAGCCTGGCAAAACTGGCTATTAGTAAGCTGACTCTTTAGATTGGTATTCTGGAAACATAACTATGATTGGTATTATGCTGTCGAGTTGTAGGGATCTAGAACACAGTTGCTCACTCTGACTTCACCAAACTGTGGGTGATAAAGGAGACTATGAATCTGTGGAAGTCCTCCCTGCAGGCCTGTTTTGAGGACTCTACTGTCCTTTGCCAGCTCCACATCAGCCATACTTGGCTGGCTCATGGTCATTTCCTCCATCATGAGGACCTACTCCACTGTCATTGTTGTTTCCATTTGACAGTAGTTCACATTTTGCTGAACTTACCCAACCTAGCTGCCATGCAGTGGCCTCTGCCTCTGGGGTTGAGAGATGACGCCTCAGTGCCTGACGTAGTTTTACATTTTATTTGCGAAGGTGGCTTTTACCAATCTCTTTAAGGAAGGGCCAATTAACCTTATCAACCCATTGAGGGGATGGCAGAACACACTGTTGCCTCCTCTGTCCAGACTGGGCTGGGGCTGTTTGGGCTTGGTGGTCCACCCTGATCCTCACCCTACCTGCTCTCTTACATTTCCTCCCCCATCTCACATGTTCTGTTCGACTTGTCACTTGTCTATCTGTGCTTCTCTTGTTCTGCCTGTGTTGTTAGCCTTTCCGAAGCAATTTCTGAGTAGAGTACCTCTGGTAAGTGGCAGGGAGTGGGGGATTTATGTCCCCTCATTGCACTCTGCTTTTGGAAGCTTCAAGTATTGCCTAGAGGGAGTACCTCGCCTGCTTTCCTTCTTATGTCTCCCATTCTTCTTTTTTGTCTCTTATCAAGCCTCTATTGACATTTGGTAGACATTGCAGTTTGCTTCCCGTGGGTTTTGTGTGGTAGGGTATTACTGATGTAAAGGTCTCAGGGGCTCAGCATTGATTTGCTGGGTACGGGCTTGACGAACCCAGGGTTCCTGAGCTGGGGACTGGTAAGCACCGCCAATCCCATCACCGTAAGCTCTGGGCATGCTTCAGTGACCATCGCATGGCGCGGCTGTGGAACATTGTATGGCTCAGGGAATGGGTGTCTTGGCTTGACTGCCCAGATTGCAAGGATGGGGTAAACCTCTATAAAAATCACCTCAATCTCAAGGTGTGCTGCGTGCTGATGACCTGCATGGCTGTTGAGTTGGAACAGTCATTAGCAGGCAACCTCTGGGAAACCTGCTGCACTTCAGTTGTATAAGGCTTACTCAGGCATGTTGGGCTCTGTCTGAGTGGATCCTTATGAGGTGCGTTTGAAAAGTCCATGCAAAAATAAAAACTACTTACGTGTTTGGGGTAAACCATTTTTATTTTTCGACATAGTCTCCTTTTAGACTTATACAGTTTGTCCAACGCTGTTCTAATTTGTTGATCTCTTCCGAATAATAGGAATTGTCCAAGTCTGCAAAATTGCTATTAGTTGCTGCAATCACCACCTCATTTGAATGAAATCTTTGTCCTGCCAGCCATTTATTCGAATTGGAGAACAAATAGTAGTCTGAGGGAGCCAAGTCTGGAGAATAGGGGGGATGTGAAAAGAGTTGGAATCCAATTTCCATTAATTTTGTGACCACAACTGCTGAGGTGTGTGCTGGGTGCATTGTCGTGGTGGAAAAGGACTTTTTCACGGTCCAATCGCTGGCGTTTTCCTTGCAGCTCGGTTTTCAGGTGGTCCAATAACGATGAATAATATGCACCTGTAATAGTTTTACCCTTTTCCGGATAGTCGATGAGGATTATCCCTTGCGATTCCCAAAAGACAGTCACCATAACCTTTCCGGCTGAAGGACTGGTCTTTGCCTTTTTTTGGTGCAGATTTTCCCTTGGTAACCCATTGTTTAGATTGTTGTTTGGTCTCAGGAGTATAGTAATGTATCCTTGTTTTATCCACAGTGACCTCGAAATGACGCTTAAAGTCCTGCAGATTCTTCCTGAACAGCTGCGAACCATCCTTGCAACACTTCACACGATTCTGTTTTTGGTCAAGTGTGAGCAATCGCAGAACCCGTCTTGCAGATAGTTTTCTGATGTCCAAATGTTTATGCAGGAACCTCATGCACCTTAACTCTTGTGTCATCCATCACCATATCATGGATTTTATCAATGATTTCTGGAGTCATAACCTCCACAGGGCATCCAGAACTTTCAGCATCACTTGTCCCCACATGGCCACTCCGAAAATTTTGAAACCACTTATAAACTGTTCTAATTGAAGGTGCAGAGTCACTGTAATGTTTATCAAGCATCTCTTTAGTCTCTTGAGACATTTTGCCTTTCATAAAGTAATGTTTAATCACTTTAATCACCACACGAAATTCTTCTTCATCCCGTTTTTGACAATCACTTGACTTCCTTGATTCACACGAATGCCAAACACAATGTAGTGGACCAATATGGCTGAAACTTGGTGTGTGTTCTTTCCAAAGATGCTACTAACTAAACATGACCTCGATATGTGCCAGTGGTGCCATCTCTTGGACTTTGCACGGACTTTCCAAACGTCTTTCGTATTTCCCTAGCTGCTCGTGGGACTGAGATGGACCCCTGAAATCATTTTCTCCTCCTCCCTGTGGGAAGGGTGCACCGCTAGGGAATATTCACACCCATTCATCCAAAAGAATGAGAGAGGCTAGTCTTTCTGATAATAAGAATACTTTAGAGTGCAATAGCAGGGCTCATGGAGTCATGAATAACAATGTGTTTCTGGTTGTGAAGAGGAAGGAGAGGACATTTGGAAAAGTGTCCTCCTTTTAAATGCATAAGTGTGTGGAAGGCTCTGCTGGAACATTAAATCCTATAAAATGATTGCTTCATGGCTCATTGTTGGTCAAAACTAACAGGTCAAAGCAGGTAGACCTTCTTAAGAAATTGCAGAAACTGGGTGACTATATCATTGTTGAGATGCACACCTCTCTCAACTCCAGTAAGGGCATTGTCACATGCCAAGATATCATGAACATGGACATAGCAGAAATGAAGCAAGAATGGGCATCCCAGGGAGTAGTTGATGTGGAGCAACTTATGCGCAGGAATAATGGAGCAACTAAAAAGACTGCCACTTTCATTGTCACATTCAATTCTCCGACACTGCTCGAACATCTTTTGGCGGGGTTCCTTCGACTTAATGTTTGGCCTTACATTCCAAACCATATGCAGTGCTATAAATGCCAGCATTTCAGCCATATAACCATGAGTTGTGGAGATGACTGGAACTGCGGAAAAGCTGCTCATGATGCTGGGACTGACTGCCCGTCTCCAGCGATCTGCATCAACTTCTCTGGGAACCACTCAGTCTTACCCAGACTGCCCTCTTTTTGCTAAAGAATGCAAAATACAGGAGATAAAAGTGACCAAGTGGATCTCCTATGCCGAAGCCATAAAAGAATATAAGGTGATGAAACCCCCTGTCTTTGCCACCTCACATTCTTCCATGGTGCAGAAACCTGTTCCCAAGGCAGAAGCTTAGACACAGATGATGCCTAGTGTGCTTGTATCCACCACAAACACCTGTACTTGCACATGTACATGTCAAGGGAAGAAGAATAAGGACAAAGCAATCCAGGCAGCTGCACCAGGAAAGACCAACAACAGTTCCGCAGCGAGCATCCACAAGGTACAGGAAAAGCAGAGTGCCTCTCAATGCCCTCTTTCCCCCTCATCCTCGAAGGGAGCAGGGTGCAGGGAAAGGCTCATGACATTTGGGTCAAAAGCTGCCCTGAGTGCTGTCAGACATCATTCTTTCCTGTCTGACTGATGAGGAGGATATCATGGATCCAGGCAGCCCCTCCACTTCACCTCACTCTTAAAGTGCTTCACCTCCACGGTAAATTAAAACCACACCGATGACATAGCTTCCATATTACAGTGCAACATGAATGGGTTCAGGACTCATATGGAGGAACTGAAACTCCTAGCACAAGCGTGTCCCTTGTGCTTTTGTTTACAAGAAACACATTTTAAAGATACAGATGTCCCTGTGCTACAGGGATATACGCTATACTGCAAGGATGACCTATGAGGGGAAAGGGCCGAGGGAGGTGTCGCAGTGTTTGTCGCTAATGCACACCACCCTTCTGCTCTCCCCCTGGTTACTGACCTTCAAGTAGTTGCAGTTCAAATTCACGTGTGTTGAAGGATCACTATTTGCTCACTGTATTTACCTCTGCAAGATGCAGTAGACTCTGAGGCTCTCACGGATCTTATTGCACAACTCCCGTGACCATTCCTCCTCCTGGTAGACTTCAATGCCCATCACATTCTATGGGGCTCAACCAATACTTGCCCTTGGGGGTCGGGTTTTGGAGGGCCTCATGACGTCTCACGAGCTGTGCATCCTCAACACGGGTACTCACACAAATTTCTCTACTGCTACTCTCCTTTTTTTCTCCCGTCCTTGACAACTCTCTTCAGTTTGAGGTCATTGACGATCTTCATTCCGGTGACCACTTCCCAGTCCACCTTCACCTACTAAATGGCTCACCACATGAAGTTAAGCCCTCAAAATGGATGGTCAGCAGGGTTAACTGGACGTGATTCAGCCACTGACCATCTGGTGCGTCTGGCATGCAAGTTCCTTGCAGCTCCAACTTCATCCACACACTATACTGTTTCTTGTCCTCCTCTGGAACACCTGTTTTGCAATTGTCCATGAGCCACGATGCTATTTGGGATCCATGTGCAGCATGTGCTGGAGTCATTCAGTGTGGAGTTGGTATGACCCCAAATCCAGGGTTTTAACTGTCTGCCGTCCTGGTTACTGGAGAAGCCCAGAGTGATTTTAGATTTGGTGTCGTACAAGAGAAATAGCACTCCTGCTTCCAGTTTTAATGCGATATTCTTTGATATTTTGTCTGAGTACCAGGACCATATAGCTGTTTTTACAGATGGGTCCAAGCAGGGGGACTCAGTTGGTAGCTCTGTCATTTTCCCAGATCTTGTTGTCAAGGTCAGACTGCTTCCAGAATTTACCATCTTCGACACAGAATTATATGCAATCTTGCGATCACTGGAACGGATGAGACCTTCTCCCGTTGTTAGATTTCTCATCTGCTCAGATTCTCTGAGCACCCTTTACTCTCTCCAACATTTTTGTCCTGCAGATACAGTAACTTAAAATATTCTGGATGTCCTCCTACAACTACGACGACTTTGAAAGGTGGTGTCTTTCTGCTGGGTACCTGGGCACATAGGAACTGCGGGGAATGAGGGGGCGGATCGAGCAGCTAAGGAGGCATGTCGTGATCCTCTGGTATTTCGGTGTGCTATCCCCCTGCATGCTGTCACCTCGCTGTTGAGGTACAGAGTCATGTGTCGATGGGAAGTCGAGTGGCTGGCAGTGACCCATAGCAAGCTCCATGTCATCAAGCCCACAACTCGGCCGTGGACTACTTCCTTCCATCCACGTTGGCAAGATGAGGTCCTTCTTACTGGTCTTTGCATAGGCCACAGCCCTGTTACACGTCAATTCTTCCTTCAGCAAGAGGACCCTCCAATGTGTGGTGCTTGTGGCGTGCTGATCACAGTGCACCACATTTTATTGGACTGCATTTTATTTGCCGTGGGAGATTTGCCAGCAGTTCTGTCATCTATTTTACGTAATGATTAATATAATAGAGGGAAACATTCCACATGGGAAAAATTTATCAGAAAACAAAGATGATGTGACTTACCAAACGAAAGCGCTGGCAGGTCGAAAGACACACAAACATACACACAAACATACACACAAAATTCAAGCTTTCGCAACAAACTGTTGCCTCATCAGGAAAGAGGGAAGGAGAGGGAAAGACGAAAGGATGTGGGTTTTAAGGGAGAGGGTAAAGAGTCATTCCAATCCCGGGAGTGGAAAGACTTACCTTAGGGGGAAAAAAGGACGGGTATACACTCGCGCGCACACACACACACATATATCCATCCACACATATACAGACATATCTGCTTGTGTCTGTATATGTGTGGATGGATATGTGTGTGTGTGTGTGTGTGTGTGTGTGTGTGTGTGTGTGTGTGCGCGAGTGTATACCCGTCCTTTTTTCCCCCTAAGGTAAGTCTTTCCACTCCCGGGATTGGAATGACTCCTTACCCTCTCCCTTAAAACCCACATCCTTTCGTCTTTCCCTCTCCTTCCCTCTTTCCTGATGAGGCAACAGTTTGTTGCGAAAGCTTGAATTTTGTGTGTATGTTTGTGTTTGTTTGTGTGTCTTTCGACCTGCCAGCGCTTTCGTTTGGTAAGTCACATCATCTTTGTTTTATGTAATGATTAAATGAATGTGGTTAGGTTTTTAAAAGTTTTGTGAATTGCCAACTGTTTTAACAAGGTGCTCACCCTAGCTTTTTGTAAGATGTCAGTCAGTCACATTTCCCTGTGCTTTTCTTTTAGTTCTTCTGTGTTTTGTTTTCTCTGTGTTTTAATTTATTGATTAGCTCTCTTCCCTCCTAATTGGTTTTAGTGCAAGTGAGAGTGCATGTGATACAGAGCAACCATATGGTCATTTCGTTTGCATGCATGTACAATACTTTTAGTTCATCTCCACATTTGTTTGTTTTTATAAGTGTAAGGGCTCTGAGGACCTCGTCATTGAGTGCCCATCAGATACACACACACACACACACACACACACACACACACACACACACGTAAAGTCATGTAGATCTGTCTGTCTGAGGAAAAAGGGATTGATGACCTAGTAGTTTGGTCCCTTTAATCATCCAACCAACCCCACATGTCAACAAAGAGTGTATCTGCATTGATTTGTCAATAATTTAATTTAAAATGTGCGGTAAATCATTGTCTAAAAAGGGTTTTTACTCAATAAATATGTCATACAGCAAATTGCATTTCTGCCATCCACTTGTGAAACAAAAATTTACAATTTTAATATCTTTGTATTCTTTGAGATTTTATTACATTAAATTTTATTATTTTATTTATTTCCGAGGTATATTCAGTAGCTATGAAGTGTTATTTGGCCACCGGCATATACATCTCCCCCAAATTCCTGTCACTTAATCCATTTGTGAAGGCCTTAAGTACACCATACTGGGCTGTCTTGCTGCTGTACATCTCATCCATCTCCAGCTGATTCCCAATCAGGCTGGTAAACTCACATAACCCAAATCCGCATTTCACTTACCTGTAAGTGCAATGCAAATTAGCACCAACCTCTGCTCCATTACTCTACACACACATCTTCTACCAGAGCTTATTGTGTCAAACAATGGAAATCCAGGATGGAATGATGACAGTCTTATGAGAAGTATAGTTGCTACTCACCATATAGCGGAGATGCTGAGTCATAGATAGGCACACAAAAAGACTAGTCAGAGAATTAAGCTTTCAGCCAAAAAGGCCTTCATCAGAACTAAACAACTAAACGCGTGCACGCCCACACACACACACACACACACACACACACACACACACACACTCTTACAGTTGACAGGATGTGTGACATGTCACTGCTAGTACCCTGTATACCCTCCTTTTGTGGCAATGCAGGTTGCAGTTCTTTCATGCAGATGATCATAGAGGTGACAAATGTAGTCTTGCGGAATGGCCTGCCCCGCATTTTATACATGGTACCTTAGTTGGTCCAGGTTTCCTGCTGGTCTTGTAGACTATGCAAGATGATGCTCATCCAGCCCTAGACATGCTCAGTGGGGGACAGAGTTGAGGATTGTGCTGTCCTAGGTAGTTGATGTTCATTTTGAAGAGCAAGTTGGGTGCCAGAGGATACATGTAGATGTGCGTTGTCATGTCTGAAGAGCACATAGCTTTGTTACTGTGCGGATGGTAGCACAACGGGTTGAATGATGTTTTGGATGTTCTGTGCACTGTTGAATGTTCCCTCTACGAGCACCAGAGGACGACGACAATTGTAAGACATGGTTCCCCACACCATGATGCTGGGTGTTGGCCCTGTGTGCTTATGTTGTATATACTTCATATGTTGGTGCTCTTCCCATGCGACTACATAAATGCATATGACCATCGTTGGTACCGAGGCAGAAGTGACTCTTATCACTGAAGACAGCAAGTCTTCATTCGTCCTTCCATGAACAACTATTGTGAACCACTGGTGATGGGCTGCATGATGTTAGGGCATGAGTGTAAGACATCCTAATGGTACACAGGATCGTAGCCGTGCTTAGTGAAGATGGTTGTGATTGAACCTCACTAATACCCCCGAGCAATGGTGTCCCTAATTTGTTTTTAAGTTGTGGTGCAGTCCAGTACAGCTCTTCAAAAGATGCAAGATATTGGTGTGCATCTGTGCATCACTGCTGTCTGGAGCCAGGCTTATGGGTGTGTACAATTTCTGCTGACCACTAATGACAACAGCGGTGCACTGTGAAAACCTCTCGCCCAAGATGTAGCACAATTCTGTGGTATGACCCCACAACCTCCTGCTGACCCATTATATACCCTGCTCAAGATCCGGTAATTGTACAGGTGGTTCATGACCACACCTTTGCAGCATGCTAACGATGTTGCAGAGACAGACAGAGCTTGGAATTCCATGGCAAACTGGCTGCTACTCGCTCTGGAGATAAACAACTGCTACGAAGCTTGCAACATTCCATGGCTGTTGACAGCTACTTCACATGTGGGTAATGTTAGTGTCCTTGCTATGTGAAATTTATTCTGCTCCCGCAAACTTGGGCTAAACTGTCTAGTCGTCTCCATGAACAACCCCCAATCATTTACAGAATAATCACTTTCATCTTTACACAACCAACTATAATCTAATTTACTGCCCAAATGCAGTTACTTTTTCTTGAACTGTCTGCAGTAGTTAATAATTCTCTATTTATCTCACATAGATTACATATGAGTTTGCATCTTGCATTAACCTATTTTAAACGCCCTCACCTCTTCAATTACCTGCGAGCTTTAATGCTTATCGGCCAATGTGTTTGCCATGCTGCTGCATGTTTCAGAAGCTAATATGTTAATTTGGCCTTCAATGCACATGGACTTGGCTCAGTCAGTTTCTTGCTACAACCAATTAACTCACCAGCATTACACTCATCATTGCCACTACTACATGACGCATCTTTCATTTTATCCACACACCTAATCATACCCTTCCCCCAACTTGGTCATAAGATTAATTATTTACACCTCCCAGCCCTCAGAGGCTCACCATTCGTTTGCTGAGAATGGGCTCGATGACCCCGTGGTTCCTGAGCTAGGGACTAGTAAGTGTCGCCAGCCTCTTGTTACCGTAAGCTCTGGGCATTCTTCAATGACCATTATATGGTGTGGCAGCAGAACGTTGTGTGTCGGAGGGAATGGGGATCATGGCTTGACTGTCCGGATTGCGAGGATGGTAAAAACCTCTAGAAAAAAATCTCAATCTCGGGGTGTGCTGCGTCTGATGAGATGCGTGGCTATTGAGATGGAGCAGTCATTGGTGGGCAACCTGCCGCACCTCAAACGAAATTGCTTCCATCCTACATTGGAACTTGCAAGAGTTCAGGACACATTTGGAGGAACTCTGTCTCTTATATCAGGGTAGACCACTGTGTCTGTGTCTCTAGGAGACTCATTTCCATCACTCGTACACCCCTGAGATATCAGGCTATGTACTCCACAAAAAGGATGACCTACGACAACTTCCCAAACAGTTGCTGTGTCAGTGCATGTGCATCATCTGTTGACAGTATGCTCCCTTTACTTGACCCCACATGATACTATTGATGAAGAGGCCCTAACTGACCTTATTACACAGCTCTCCTGCCCCTTCATCCTCTGTGGTGATTTTAATGCACATAATGTACTTTGGAGCTCTGCAACTACCTGCCCCAGGGGTAGAGCAGTTGAGAGGCTTCTCGTGTCATTGTGTGCATACTCGATAAATGTGGGACAGAGCACTCACTTCTGCGCAGTGACTGGGTCGTTCTCTGCCATTGATCTCTCACTTTGCTCTCCAGCTCTTGCTCACACTGCTCAATGGGAAGTGGTCGATGACTTGCCTGGAAGTGATCACTTCCTGATCTGGGTTCACCTGCTAGGTGGGGTGGAACCCGAAAGGATACTGCCACAATAGGTGCTTGGTAGAGCCGACTGGACACTTTATAGCCAGTTGGCCCAGTTTGAACATTGTGCAGATATCGAGGCACGGGTGGACCACGCTGCTGCAGCAATCATTACACAGTCCATGGGATGACAGAAGAGGCAGCCTGTCCCTTGGTGGAGTGATGAATGTTGCTCTGCAATCAGGACCAGGCATATGGCTCTGCGTAGATTCAAGTATTGGCTAACTGCAGAGAATCTTGCAGCCTTTCGGATGGTGAGGGCAAAGTGTAGTTGAATTATTAGAGAGAGCAAGAAGAGATTGTTCCAACAGTTCGTGATCACCATTAATTGTTCTACCAAAAGTTCCAGTGTGTGGGAGACCATCAGGAGAATTTCTGGGAGAGGAGACAGGTGCCCCCTGGCTGCTGCAATGGGGAAGGGCACTCTCCAAGCCAATCTAAGAGACATTGCCCAGACTGTGGCAGTGCATTTTGCCACAGTTACTGCAACAGCCTGTCAGGATCCAGGATTCCAGCGCCAAAGAGCAGTTGCTGAGAGGTGTAGTTTGAACTTGCGGTCCACCTCCGATGAAGATTACAACTGCCCATTTTCCATGTGGGAGCTGGATTCTGCATTGTCGCCAGCTCGTGACAAATTGCCTGGTCATGATAGGATCCATTACAGTATGCTGTGGCACCCCCCAAGGCAAAACAAAGATATCCTCCTCACACTTTTTAATGCCATTTGGGCATCAGGTCACCTTCCCAACTCGTGACGTGAGGCAAGTTTAATTCCTCCTTCAAAGTCTGGGAAAGACCGTACATGCCCAAGTAGTTACTGTAGTGTTGCCGTCACTTGGCGCATGGGGAAGACCTTGGAGCAGATGGTCAGTCGCCACCTTGTCTGGATCTTAGAATCCAGGCAACTCCTTAGTCACCTTCAGTGTGGCTTCAGGAGGTATCTGTCCACCTTTGATAACCTAGCCCTCCTCAAGGCGGCTATACAACAGGCTTTCCTACGCCGGCATCACCTTCTAGGTATATTTCTTGACGTCGAGAAGGCCTATGATACCACTTGGAGGCATCTTATCCTCTAGCAGCTTTACGAGTGGGGTTATTGTGGTTCTCTTCCCATTTTTATTCAGTCCTTCCTCTCACCATAATATTTTAGATAGCAAGTCAGTGACATCCTGTCTGATTGCTTTGAGCAGGATAACTGTGTCCCTCAAGACTGCGTTTTAAGTGTGACTGTCTTTGCCATAGCTATTAATAGCATTACATCCATAGTGAAAAGTCATGTCCAATGTTTTGCTCTTCTTCAAGCCTTGCAATGACAACATGCCAGTTGCAACTAACTCCTTGACATTTGGATGAATGGGTGCAGAAGAGTGGTTTTAAGTTTTCCACCAAGAAGTCTCTCTCTGTGTGTGTGTGTGTGTGTGTGTGTGTGTGTGTGTGTGTATACGTTCTTTTTTAACCGTTCCATTTTAAACTTTCCTGAGTTGAGGATAAGGGTCGCTGACCTAACTTTTAAAGACACACTGAGGTTTCTGGGCCTCATATTTGACTCTAAGCTTATGTGGTTACCACACCTTAAGGACCTGAAGAAAAGGTCACTTAAGGCTTTAAGTATTTTACAATGTCTTAGCCACAGTACATGGGGAGCAGACAGAGCTTGCCTGCTCCGGATTTACAGGGCATTTGTGCGATCTCTGCTCGATTATGGGTGCATGGTGTATGGGTCTGCGAGAACCTCTTATTTAAAGATGTTGGGTATGCTGCACCATGAAGGGATTTGGTTGGCCATTGGGGCATTCATATCAGGCCTCTGTGCAGAGGCTGGTGAACTGCCACCTCACAGCAGGCGATGGCTACTTAAACTGTCCATACCATACACACCCACCTGCCATAACCCCCCCCCCCCCCCCCCACCCCACCCCCCACCCCGTGGGTCCGGGCTTAGAATAGGCCTGAGGTATTCCTGTCTGTTGTAAGCAGCGACTAAAAGGAGTCTCTCACGTTTCGGCCTTTATCTGATGGTCCCCTGTAGGGTTTGACCACCATTATTCAAAATTTTCCTGAATAGTGAGCCAATTGGGGAAGGGCGCCTTACATGGTGCATCGTGTCCATCATGCACTGAGACGTATTGCATCCTTCAAAGACGTGGATCTGCACTTCTGTTCATTCTCTAACTGTTGGGCAAGGTCACCCACCTGGGTGCATATTTTTCCATCAACTGTGCAACATTTAAAACTAAAAGCACTGTACTCACAAAAGGCAGCAGCTCCATGACTTTGGGAAGACAGTTTCAAAATAATTAGTAGGAACGGTATTGGAAATTCATTCATCACTCCTTATTGGCAAATAAATCTGTCACTCTCAAATTGAAATCTTCAATTTTACACATGAATGACTTTTCACAGGATAGCATCCCTAAGTCACTCGGTCATTCTTCTTTCATGGTGTTTCGTAGGAACATTTCAATTCTCTTGATCATTGAAAAGTGCCACTCAGTTTCTGATTTTGAGACGGATGTCCTTATTAGCAATTTCAAAATTTTAACAGTCTCTTCGAATGTGTCACAAAGTTTATCCTCTGTAATTGGCAAAAAAAAATGGAACTGCACCAGAAACTGCTCTCTGCTCAGGCCTAGCATAGAAAATATGAAACTCACCCTTCAACTTTCTTTTTTCTAAAAGTAGATGTGTGTCTGTTATTTCAAGGTATTTGTTTGGAAAATTTGTAATCTATTTGCCAAACTGATCTACAGTAAATGACTTGGCTGCAGTGAGGTTTCCAATGAACTGAAAATGAAAATGTAACTTTATTTCAGAAAGGATGGCATCACACACTTCCAAAGCATCTTTTTTTGTATGCCCATCAAGAATCAGTCGCGTCTTGGCTGGTATTGTTTCATCATTTTTGAAACTAATCTCGTTAAGGATGTAGTCAATGTCATCTCTGATGTTTTGCATTACCACTTCAAACTTTGCCTTGTTTTGCTTTGGTTAGTTCGGTTATCTTCTTCTGAAGCTATTTAAAAAGTATGTATGCAAGAGGCATTATCTTACAGAAAAATGATAGCCAGAAAATGAATTCATTATCTTGCAGTCTTTGTTTGTATGAACCAGCGTTTTCAATAGTAGAAAATAGTTTTATGCTCTCACTTGTTTTGACAACTTCCATAACAGTAATAAGATTTTCCCTTTCTCCAAAAAACATCTTTTACTACTCGCAAATGGTAATTCTATCTCATGACGCACACACAGGGAAAGCTTTTTCAGGGAAAGTTTTTTTAAATAATGCTATGCAATAATTTTGACCTCTGTGGCGAGTTAGAAAAGAAAGAAGAAATACCTGAAAGATGTGCAAAAAAAGTGCGGACTTTGCGATTAACAGAGGCTGCCAAAGATATAATAAGGTTGAACTGATGCACATAAGAGTGGATGTAGTTTTCATTTGGGTATTTGTTTTTAATTAATTTCTGAACCATATTCTACTTGCAATTCATAATGTTTGCACCATCATAACTCTGAGCTATTAGTTTTGCTTGGTCATTGCCAAGTAATGGTTCAGTTTCTTTCAGAATACTCTCAGCTATAGTATGAGCATTCTGACTTTCTGGATTAACAAAGTTCCAAAATCTTTCAACAGGTATTTCCTCAACAACATAATATAAAACAATAACCAATTGAAATTCACAAGACACATCTGTGGTTTCATCTGCAATTATTGCAACATAATCGGCACATTTTATTTCTTTACAAATTTCATCATGCTACACTTCCAACATGCATTGCACTAGTTCATTCTGAACAATCTTAGAAATGCCTTTGAACGCTGGTGCTTAACTGAGATGAACTTGAAGATCTTTACCCAGTTCTGTGCTGAATTGAATTAGTTCACGAAAAAAAAACCTTATTTTGAGAGGTATCAAATTCATAATGGCCCCTGAGAGCCAGTTCCAAAGCACCACAGAACTGAATACAGCTTACAATTAAATTCAATATATATCTATTCTTCTCTATATGTTTGTTGTGGCTGTCAATTATTTGTCTGTTACAAATCTAATTTCTTCTGAAAGTTGGTTTTTCCTAGAAATGAAATACTAAGCACATTATTCATGTGTGTCTCTGACATTTCATCTGCTTTCATTTTAGATCATATATGCCCAATATCAGTTATTCTGGTCTTACATCAATGAACATTTCCCCCAAATAACACAGAAGGAAAACAAAAAACAACGTCACCTTTTTCACAGCCACAAATTCATTTGATCTTTTTGTAAATTTCTGGATTGAACTTACAGCATCAATTTTGTGTTTGCTAGTGCAGATTCAGACTCGGGAGTGGCCTACCTAGTGTTTTTTATCTGAATTTTTTCACTGTGAGTCCTGTCGCTAAATGGCATTTTTAATAACTCGTTTATTTTGTTCATGTTTGCAACTTTCACAGTCAACTGAATCTTTCCGTACAGTTAACACTGTACACACAGCTATATACGGTCAATTACTTGACCTCACAATAATGACAACATGTTTGTACAGAACTACATTACATGAACGTAATGAGTATAAACAGAAATACTGTGCTGTTGTTGGTGAAACAGATGGTCAACAGGTAATGAATACGTTAGTTTTTTTGTCCCGTAGCAATAGCCACGCTGTTGTGAAATATACCAATATAGTTATTTATGACAATACTAGTTATACCTGGCGAACTTTGTTCCGCCTCTGAAAATCTTTATATGTTATAGCTGACCCGGCAAACGTTGTTTTGCCATATAAATGATCTCTAGTCTATAAGAATAATGTATACATGTAACACAATGTACACGTGTAACACAATAGCTGTTGTTGGCGGGAGCTCGTGACACAAACAGTAATAATGGCCGAAAACTGTGTTGGAAGTGACAAAAGGCTTAGGGGGAAGTCCGGCAGTATTGTCCAATATTAGTTCTAGCATTTCTACGGTAGATCGTGTGAATTTAACAATTGCAGCCAATGCACTGCTTGTCCATGAGCATACAAACATAGCGGCAATTTCGTGTCGAAACGTGTTTGCCAGCATTATGAATATAAGGCTAAGCGCACACGCATAGACTTTTATTGTACACAAAAATATTGTACAATTAAATTCTTTTAGAGTAACAAAGGAGAGCGTAGAAACTTCTTTGTTCCACTAAAAGAATTTGATCATACGATATATTTCCGTACAATAAAAATCAATGAGTGTGTGCTAGGCCTAAATGTTGGTTTGGCGAATGACGCGTGCTACCTAGTTAAACATCTTGGTCTAGTTATGTCGATTCAAAGAGGGATATTAGAGTCGTTGCTTTTGGTATGTTTTCTTCAATTACCTATCTATCGAATAGTGAAAGACTATCACCGGTAGACACCTGGTGGGGATAACTGATCAAGTGATGATTGATCAGTTATCGACCGGGGTTGAAAATTATTAAATTACTAAAATTGCTATTAAAAAATAGGGGTTGGTGGTAGAAGGGTGAAAATTTAGGTTTGCTTGTATTTTGTAATGCCACAACATAAAAAAATAAAAAGTTCTATCCCAAAAATAAGCTTGGGGCGGACCACCCTTATCACTTCGGGGTATGAAAAATATTCTCTGGCGTACTGAATATACAGGGTTATTACAAATGATTGAAGCGATTTCACAGCTCTACAATAACTTTATTATTTGAGATATTTTCACAATGCTTTGCACACACATACAAAAACTCAAAAAGTTTTTTTAGGCATTCACAAATGTTCGATATGTGCCCCTTTAGTGATTCGGCAGACATCAAGCTGATAATAAAGTTCCTCCCACACTCGGCGCAGCATGTCCCCATCAATGAGTTCGAAAGCATCGTTGATGCGAGCTCGCAGTTCTGGCACATTGTGTCTGTTCATTTCACCATTAAGAAAAAATGTTGCTTCATCACTAAAAACAAGTTTCGCACTGAACGCATCCTCTTCCATGAGCTGTTGCAACCATGCCGAAAATTCAAAGCGTTTGACTTTGTCATCGGGTGTCAGGGCTTGTAGCAATTGTAAATGGTAAGGCTTCTGCTTCAGCCTTTTCTGTAAGATTTTCCAAACCGTCGGCTGTGGTATGTTTAGCTCCCTGCTTGCTTTATTCGTCGACTTCTGCGGGCTACGCGTGAAACTTGCCCGCACGCGTTCAACCGTTTCTTCGCTCACTGCAGGCCGACCTGTTGATTTCCCCTTACAGAGGCACCCAGAAGCTTTAAACTGCGCATACCATCGCCAAATGGAGTTAGCAGTTGGTGGATCTTTGTTGAACTTTGTCCTGAAGTGTCGTTGCACTGTTATGACTGACTGATGTGAGTGCGTTCCAAGCACGACATACGCTTTCTCGGCTCCTGTCGCCATTTTGTCTCACTGTGCTCTCGAGCGCTCTGGCGGCAGAAACCTGAAGTGCGGCTTCAGCCGAACAAAACTTTGAGTTTTTCTATGTATCTGTAGTGTGTCGTGACCATATGTCAATGAATGGAGCTACAGTGAATTTATGAAATCGCTTCAATCATTTGTAATAGCCCTATACATGTAAAATTTCATCAGAACCTCGATTGAGCTGTTTTGTAGGAGTATGGCAACTAACACTGTGACACGAGAATTTTATATATAGGGATTTAATGTATTATTTCCATATTTGATTAATTGAGCATTAGTTTGTGTTTAGGAATGCATCAGCATTAACTTGCAAAAATATTGTAAAACTGGATAACAAGAAATTTGCACCCCAATGTATTCTAACATGATTGCTAGATGGCAGATCGTGCTTCTATAGGTTCTGCACTTCACTATTCTCTGGCAGAAGGAATGTAAAGCTCTGAGTCTGACCAGCTGTGGCTCCATCTCTGCCATAAGCAATGTGTAGAAACAGACAGCAGAGCCTTTCGCATAGTGCTTATGAGGGCAGATGGTGCCAGTCTGCAGTTGGCTCCAAGCTTCAGAAAACTACTATGAGAGCACGCCTCTTCAAACCAGAAAATACATACTCAAAAACAATGTTTTAGGTGCAATTTGCATAGATTTCTTTCTTTATTTTTCATACAAGTGGTGCCATGGCACAGCGGCACTATCTCAGAAGCCGCCCCTGATTAATAATGTGATAAGGTGATATAATTCGTGAAAATAGACGGACTATCGCCTAAATCCCAACACACAGAGAAACTAGTGGAAAGGGCCAACTTAACTGGATTTGACCCAATATAAACAATCCAGAACGGGGAAATTCAAAGTGACAAACTAAAAGTACCATTAAGGCTCTTGCGCGTAAATATACAATATCTTAGAAATAAGCTCAATGTTTTGCAGACTTTGTAAATGATCATTCACCTCATGTAGTTGTGTTAACCGAGCATGGACTGAAATCTGAGGAAATTATTTACTTTAAACTAGATGGCTCTTTCCTAGGAGACAGCATCATAATGGTGGAGGTGCAGCAGTATTTGTTACAGAGCAGCTCAAAGTAAATAAATTAAACCATCTAGATCTGTATAACAATGAAGGCTTGACTGAAGTGACAGGTGTTGAACTTCGTATCAAAGGTTGCGGAAAGGTCACAGTGAAACAGAAAATTATTGGGATTTATCATCCACCAAAATCAGAGGTAGGGCGTTTCATAGATATTTTTAGTAGAATAGTGGGACACTGTGACCCAAACGAGGTAACAATACTTGGTGACTTGAATAGAGGGGCAACATCTTGCAATAACCATAACAGCAGGCTAATTGATACCATTAACTCCTGTAATCTTATGAATGCAGTAAATTCAGATACAAGAGTAACTCAGTCTACTTCTAGTAGAATAGACTACATAATACTAAGTAAAGAGGTAAAAGATAGTATTAGATGCTGGAATGGACTTCCACTACTCAGACCACAAATGTCAGTTTGTAGACTATGAACACACAAGTATCCAAGAAAGGACTCAGGTCGTAGAGCATAAAAGAATGCTTAAAGAGAAAAACATTAATGCTTTTAAGAGTAAACTAGCATCTGAGGAATGGCAACTAATTCTTCAGCAAAAAGGGTCCGAATACAAATGGGCCAAATTTTAAGATATTATTTTACAAAATCTTAATTTTTGCTGCCCAGTGAAAGAAATTAAGAAAGTAGTAACTCGCAAAAAAAAAAAAAAAAAAAAAAAAAGCCAGACTGACTCTTCCTGCTTACATGATTAAACTCAGGTAAAATATAGAGGATCTAAGTGTGTTACATAAGTCAACTAAATTGCAAATATTTAAGGATACGTACAATCAAGCTAAAAAAACAATTTCAGGAACAGCTCTCAAATTTAAAAAAACAGATCCTAGATAAGGAAATAGCTCAGTCAACAAATATAGGGAAGACTTCATGGAATGTAACAAATAGATATGGCAAAGCCACCCCTAAGTTAGATGCTCAAATTGACAGAATGCAACATGAAGGAAACCATATTAATGATCCAGATAAAATCTGCAATATATTTAATGAATATTTTATATCATCAGCTGTGAATCCAGTTAATTACACAGGTATGACTCAGACAGTAAAGCCTTACCCTAGGCTGGAAACTGCTTTTGAATTTAAGGAAGTGAGTATGGAAGAAATAGGAAAAATAATGAATAACTTAAAGAATAGGACCTCATCTGGCTGAGATGGACTGAGTAGTATTATAATAAAAACTGCAATAAGGAATTAGTTGGAATAATTACCCATATGATCAACTTTACTATCAGGGAGCACACATTTCCAAATTTATTGAAGAAAAGTACAGTTAAACTTGTGCGCAAGAAAGGATCAAAAGAAGAGCTGTCAAACTTAACTTCAGGCCTATATCACCAATACCAATTTTCGGTAAAATATTTGAAATTGTTTTGCTGACTCAACTTATTATTTCTCAAAGAATAATTTACTAGCAGAAACACAACATGGCTTCAGAAAGCATCACAGTACCATTACAGCAATTACTGAATTTCTCCACAAGGTGTATGATGCCCTGGATGAAGGAATGCAGAAGCAGGGATATTTCTAGACCTTACTAAAGTATTTGACTCAATGAACCATGCGCTACTACTAAGCAAACTGGAAACTTACAATATAAATGCCACATCCATACACCTACTGATCATTTATCTAACCAATCGTAAGCAGTGTACAAAGCTGAGTTGTGAAATTAATGATCAGATCAAACATTTCAAACCAGCTATGAAACAGTAAAACAAGGTGTATCTCAGGGCTCCATATTGGACCCTTTCCTTTTCCTGGTCTACATTAATAATTTAGAGGCACCTCTGTACTCCCAATTAGTAAGTTATGCAGATGATACCTCACTTTTGTTCTTTTGCAAACAAACTAATGACTTGACATTGGCTGCAACTGATGGCTTTAGTCAAATAACTACTTACTTCCACGATCAAGGTCTAAAAGTCAATATTAGCAAATCCCAGCTGTTACCATTTAAACTTGGTAATTCATACCAAACCTGTATTGGTAATATAAGTGGCATCAAAAAAGTAGACACTGACAAATGTAAATTTTTGGGGATGTACCTAGACGAAAATCTTAGGTGGGTAGACCATATCAATTTTGTATGCTATAAAATCAGCAGTTCACAGCACTTAATTAAATTAGCATTCTATCAAAATTAGTCTCTCAACAAACATTAAAAACTGCTTATTATGGGACAGTATTTGCATATATTAATTATGGAATAGAGGTACGGGAATGTGCTGCTGATAGTCACATGAACAGAATCCTAAAACTGCAGAAAAGAGCAGTCAGGACCATGCATCGACTTGGATACGGAGAGTCATGTAGGGAAACCTTTGTACAACATAAATATCTAACAGTATATTCCTTGTATCTGTGCAAATTAATAACATTCTTTATGGACCATAAAAATAATGAAACTAAATGCTCTGATGTGCATACCCATAACACAAGACAAAAAGATTGCTTCTTCTGTGAGAGAACTAAACTAAAGACAACAGATCATAGTCCTTGGATTAATGGCCAGATATGGTTTAACAAACTGCCAAGTGCTATAAGATGCCACAGAGGTAAAGTATTCAAAAGGGAATTTAAAATCATTCTTAACTCTCAAATGTTTCTACTCACTGAATGAATACCGATATTAAAATGTAGCTATTCTTAAATGTAGGCCTAACTCTTCTATCTATATGATGTACTGTTCCGAGGTGATTGTAATATACATTATTTTTGTAACAACACACTGTAAATGCAAATGCCTATACTATGTAAAAACTGTATGTTGTGTTATGAAGTTCTGTACCATATGTTGCCAAGTGCATCACCCGTAAGTGGCTTCTTGTACATGTGAATTACAAATTCCTACTGTTTGTTCAAAAATTGTATAAAAATGCTATGACATTTGCAAAAA
Source organism: Schistocerca serialis cubense (assembly GCF_023864345.2). NCBI lineage: Eukaryota > Metazoa > Arthropoda > Insecta > Orthoptera > Acrididae > Schistocerca > Schistocerca serialis. Next base: position 394,497,636 of record NC_064641.1, on the reverse strand, counting down.
TTACCAGTTGGTGACTATATGCAAAAAAAGATAAAGAATAAATAAATAAATAGTGTTTCTGTATCTCTGACTGTAGCCTAATTACTTTTCTTTTCTTTAGGCTGGGATCTCTCAACAGCAGATGACCCTGATTGCCTTGGAGTCTTCTATGGAATCATTGGAAAAATTGAACTACATTCTGTTGTTGAAAGCCGTCTGATTCTTGTAAAAGATTATGCGATAGTGGGTGACCTTCCAGGTGGTAAAACAGTTTACAAAATAAAATCCATAGTTTTCCTGCAGCTTGGTACTTCCAGTGAAAATGCTGACTTAGGTCTTCATCCCTGCAAAAAACATCAGAATGGAATGTCTGTCAAAAAGACTGGAGGTGCTGTGGGAATATTTGAAATGCATCAAAAGGCAGCATTAGCAAAAACATGGGGCACAATGAAGTCTGCAGCAAACACCATAAAGACAACAACACAACAGGCAGCTGCTCTTGCAACATCCCAGGTAGAGTTTTGGTATGTCACATCCTATCAGTGGTGTTTGGAACATTCTCAATAAAAACAAGTTAAAAATTTTCAGGTAAAAGCTGGAAAGCGGCGAGACAGTAAAGATAAAGAAAAATTTGAACGACGAATTTTGGATGAGTTGCAGAGAGTTTTTACTGACACAGATTCATTCTATTTCTCTTTATCAACTGATCTGACAAATTCCTTGCAGCGACAAGCAAATCTTAATGTCAGTAATGAGAAGAATACATTATCATTCTGGAAGACAGTGGATGATCGATTTTTCTGGAATAAACACATGCTAAGTGATATCTTGGCATTGGGGGTGAGTATCTTAGTGTACTGCTGTGCCTCATATATTTTATGTTCAGTGGAGTGGTGATTAGTATGCTGTAGATTTGTTCAATGTTATGCATTACATTGTGGAATGTGGTATGTATATAACAGTTCATTTGTAAGGCTGCATTAAAATGCTCCTTACAGCACACCAACTACTTTAAATTGGGAATTGTTTAAGGAAAAAAGAGGCAGATTTAGTTTACTTGGCACTGAAGTTGAGACATACCCATTGAGTTTAAAGGGACTCGGGCATAATCAGTTACTTATTGCACAATAATATTGTGTCAGTATCGTGAAAAATGTGAGGTCAAGAGTGACAATATTTTTGTGCAGTATTTACGCCTGGGGCACATCAGTTAGAACTTTGTCTTAGCAAAAATGTCAGCACTTGGTGATGTGGAACTCACATGTATTGCAATTGTAATAGCTACATGCTGAAAGAAAGGAGCATGTGGAAGTGGCAAAGGGCAAAAAAGTAGCTTGGAAGGCGTCCTACACAATGCATTATGAACATGCTAAGAGAGCTTGCAGCAGAGCTGGATGACTGTGGGAACTAGGATGAACGAGGAATCATTCAAGAAATTTGTGAACCTCATTACATCTTATATGCACAGAAAAGTTACTGTTCACATATTTCTCAGATTTCATTTTTCCCTATGCTGGAAGCAATGAATAAATGTAAAAGGAGTAAGATATATTATTGTAGAGTATTATAGGAAGGTGGTGCTGTTATGTATTTCTGCAATAAATAATTTAAGCCTCTGAAATGAAAAAATAAGCAGTTACATTGTTCTTTCCCTGCAATTAAACACTTTTTTGAGTGTTTTTACAGCTAATTACTGAGTAAGTATCAAATATGTAATCAAACTACTTCCATAAATGAACTTGGAGATGATTTCTTTCATCTGTTTTTCCTGATGTATACATATCTATATGGTGTTGCTGTATCAGTGGTTTATACATCTGCAAATCATGAAGTCTTGGCTGGAACAGCCGTGTATTGCACTGTGCCATCCTTACATGGTTCAGTATATTGCACAACATGTTTATCGAGTATTAATATTTTTAAATCTCTGCAGTCTCCTTCAATACATTACTCAAACTATCATTATTGCTCGATATTATTGTGCAATAAATAGTATTGTGCAATGAATATTGAGTGTCTATTTTCTGTTTCAGAGGGAAGGAGACAAAGATGAAACTTCTTAAGTGTCTTATTTCACTGATCTTACTTTCTGATCCTCTACTCCATTGCTAGAGTGGTTAGTAATCTACTCTTGTTCATTAGACTCCATGATATTAAGATTTTAAAGCTACTAGTCATTGTGTGAAGAATGAATTTTCCACTCATAGTCCTTCATTTCACAATCCTTCTGAGACACCACCTTCCTATGGGGCAACAGTTTCAGAAACATATGAAACCAGTAATGCTATCTGCAAAGTCATGTTATATATTATGAAAGACTACTTCATTTTCCTTCAGTAAAATCTTTCATCAAGTCAGGTTTGCTGTTTATTACAAAACTAGCAACCCACCCTTCCTTCACAGAAGTAGCGTAAGTACCTACGACCAAACAACTTCTCTGGTGTAACGATAGCAAATTATATACGCAGGCAGGGGACGTGAATTTATAATGTGTGTAGATATTTTCACTTAGGATCCTAAATCAAGTACCAGTTACAATAGCAGGGTCATCAACAAGCACTAACGCTTGACACAGAAAGCACATTTATTGAGCACACATGAATTTTATCATCAGATTCTACACATGAAAGTGCAGATGTATCTTAACTGCCTACCTCAGTACAGAGTGCTCCCATTTATATATGCATGGAGTGTTCTAGAAAATTACAATACTCCATGAATAAATAAGTCTCATGATCTACTGGAAGTCACTAATTCAAGTGATAAATAATTGCAGGAGGTGGTAATTATGCCGATGACATGTCATCACTACACTATGGGGAACATAAGTAGGATGCAGCGTTGCACACACTCCTTCCTAAACAGTGACCAGCTGTTTCCAAGTGGAGTACCTATAGCTTCCTGGATCTAGTTATATTCAGTGGTTTATTGTATGGCAGTACATGTGAATTATTGCATTTTAGTTGTGTTGCTGAAGTCCTGTTTGAATGGGATAACCTCCATAATGGCATTACTGTTAACGTTTCTTGCAAAAGAAGTGCCTATCACCAATATGCAATTCAGCACTTTATATGGTTTCATACGATGGACCTGAAGTGTAATTGTCTTATGTCACTAATCCTTTTTTATGATGCTCTATTTCATTGCTAAAGTGGCTAGCATCTGCTCATGCGCATTATGTTCCATGAACTTATGACTTCAGTGTTAACAGCCGTTATGTCAAAAATAAATTTTCTGCTTATAGTCCTAATCTACAGTTTTTTGAGAGTCTGCCTTACTCTGTGACAACAGTTACATGGCACACGCGCACTGCGGAGAGCACCATTTGCCTTCCTCGCCAGACTGCAGGATTCTCCGGAAAGAAAGGAAAATCATGGATTACAAGACCCTGGACTGACTGACCTACACTGAGGCTAAGAGAGAGTTTGAATGCCTGCATCCTGTGTGTATGACCGCTATGACTGTTCTAGCCTCATCAGCTTCGCCAACCCCAGTCAGCACTCAGAGCCAGAAGACTACACCTGCTCTCTTCATGGTGGGGGACACTTCACTCCCTGTTGCCCCTGCACCACCTACTTCAGGAGCAACACCCCTCAACCATCGGGGACATCCATCCCCACTTCTAAGTTGGAGAAGCATACTTTTCGGTTCCTCTCGCTAGGAAGGGGTCACTCCTTTCCCAGGTTTCTGGTAGTGGGAAAGATGACACCCACCAGTGGCTGAAGAGCCCAAAAGCAGCTGGTCGTAGGGCTTGTCGCCCTCCTCAGTCCCAGAGACTGAATCAATGAAGTCCTCCCAACCAGGGAAACCCAAGGAACAGCGATAGAAATCCAAAAAGATTATCTCCAAGACCAAGGGAATTGTGGTGGCACCCACACCACCACTACCTACAAGCTCTGCATCTGCAGATGAAATGGAGATTCTGGCATCTGCTGAGGACCCTCAGACAACGTGTATATAGACTGCTCAGACAATAAGTCGGTGGTAGCAGGTGACCCTGAGGTGTAAGCTGCCTCATTGAATGTTCCATGCCTTCCCAGTCTCTTGACGACATCATCCTCCAGTGGAATTGCAGAGGTTTTTACCACCGCCTGGCTGAGCTACGGCAACTGTTAAGATTTACACCTGCTGTCTGCATTGCCCTCCAGGAAACCTGGTTCCCAGCAATGCGGACCACTGCTCTCCACAGCTATAAGGGATATTACAGGAAGCGTAGCGATTGTAATAGAGTGTCAGGTGGAGTTAGTGTTTATGTCCTAAACTCAGTCTGTAGTAGAACTGTGCCCTTCAAACCCCTCTTTGAGCTGTGGCTGACGGAATAAGGGCGACACAGGAAATAACTGTCTGCAATGTTTATCTTCTTCCAGATGGTGCAGTACCCCTGAATGTATTAGCTGCACTGATTGATCAACTCCCTAAACATTTCCTACTTTTGGGAGACTTTAATGCTTATGACCCTTTGTGGGGTGGCACCCTACTTACAGGCCGAGGCAGAGATGTCGAAACTTTACTGTCTCAGTTTGACCTCTGTGCCTCTTAAATAATGGGGCTGCCACACATTTCAGTGTGGCTCATGGTAGTTACTCGGCCATTGATTTATCAATTTGCAGCCCAGGGCTTCTCCCATCTATCCACTGGAGAGCACATGATGACATATGTGATAGTGACCATTTCTCCATATTCCTGTCACTGACCCAGTGTCAGGCCCATGGACACTTGCCCAGAAGAGCTTTAAACAAGGCGAACTGGGAAACTTTCACCTTTGCTGTCACCTCTGAATCTCCCCCACACGGTAACATCAATGTGATGGTTGAGCAGGTGACTACAACAATCCTTCCTGTGGTGGAAAACGCGATCCCTCACTCCCTAGGATGCCCCCGTCAAAAGGCAGTCCCTTGGTGGTCGCCGGAAGTTGCTGCAGCAATTACGGAGCATCGGCAAGCTCTACAGCAGCATAAACGGCACCCTTACCTGGAGCATCTCATAGCCTTTAGATGGCTCCGTGCCCGCGTTCGCCAACTTATCAAACAACGGAAGCAGGAATGTTGGGAGAGATATGTCTCGACCATTGGGAGCCATACGTAACCTTCCCAAGTCTGGAGGAAGATCAAACAAGTTTTCGGGTACCAGAGCCCAACAAGTGTTCGTGGTGTTAACATAAATGGTTTGTTATAAATGGCGCGGTGTTGCAAATGCGATTGCTGAGCACTTTGTTGAGCACTATGCTCGAGCCTCTGCATCAGAGAATTACCCCCCAGCCTTCCGCACTCTCAAATGGCGGCTGGCAGGGAAAGTCCTCTCATTCACGTCACACCACAGTGAATCCTATAACGCTCCATTTACAGAGTGGGATCTCCTCAGCGCCCTTGCCGCTTGAAGTGGGTAGCTATTGGCCCATCAGCCTCACCAATGTTTTTCGTAAGCTGCTGGAATGTATGGTGTATGGTGTGTCGGCGGTTGGATTGGGTCCTGGAATCACATGGCCTACTGGCTCCATGTCAGGGCGGCTTCCACCAGGGTTGCTCTACCACTGATAATCTTGTGTCCATTGAGTTTGCCATGTGAATAGCCTTTTACAGACACCAACACATGATTCCTGTCTTTTTTTCATTTACAAAAAGTGTATGACACACCTGGCAACGGCATATCCTTGCCACATTATATGAATGGGGTCTCCAAGGCCCACTTCGGATCTTTATCCAGAATTTCCTGTCGCTTTGTACTTTCCTTGTCCAAGTTGGTGCCTCTCATAGTTCATCCCATATCCAGGAGAATGGGGCCCTGCAGGGCTCTGTATTGAGTGTATGTATATTGTTAGTGGCCATTAATGGTCTAGCAGCAGTTGTAGGGCCTTCTGTCTCACCTTCTCTGTATTTGGATGACTTCTGCATTACGGTCTGCTCCACCAGTACTGGTGTTGCTGAGTTTTGCCTATGGGGAGCCACCCACATGGTGCAGTCATGGGCTCTAGCCCACGGTTTCCAGTTTTTGGCCACAAAGTCATGTGTTATGCACTTCTGTCGGTGTCGTACCATTCATCCGGAACTAGAACTTTACCTTGATGACAATCCACTCACTGTAGTGGAGACATATCGATTCTTAGGACTGGTCTTCAATGCCCGATTGACTTGGCATCCTCACCTTCGTTAGGTTAAGTGGAAGTGGTGGCAACACCTCCACTGTCTGAGCAACATCAACTGGGGTGCAGATTACTGTACGCTGCTGCTGCTACAGAGCCCTCGTTCAATCCTGCTTTGACTATGGGAGTCTGGTTTATGGTTCGGCGGTGCCCTCAGCATTGTGTTTACTCGACCCAGTGCACCACTGTGGTGTTTGCATAGTGACAGGAGATTTTAGGACGAGTCCGGTGACCAGTGTCCTGGTGGAGGCCAGAGTCCCTCCATTGCAGGTTAGGTCTGCACAATTACTGGCCAGTTATGTTGCACACGTTCGTAGTTCTCCTGCACATCCAAATTACCGTCTCCTTTTCCCACCCACAGCGGATTATCTCCCGCATCGGCGGCCCAGGTCAGGGCTTCCAATTACAGTTCGTGTCCTTCTTTTCTTTCCAAACTGGAGTTCTTGCCTTTACCACAGGTCCATTCACCTACACCTCTCCATGGTGTACACCTAGGCCGCGGATTCACCTGGACCTTTCACATGGCCCTAAGTACTCAATTAACCCTGCGGCTCTCCACTGCCACTTCCTCTCGATTCTTGACATGTACTGAGGCCATGATGTGGTTTACCCCAACTGCTCAGTGGCTGATGATTGCGGATTGCGTTGGCTTCGCGTAAGTCCATGGAGTATATATTGAGTAGCGTTCCTTGCCCGATGGCTGCAGTGATTTGACTGCTGAGGAGCTGGTGGCTAGCTCTCGTGCTCTTGAGCTCATCCATTCATGCCCTGGGGAGTCGTTTCCTCCGTGTACTGACTCCTTGAGCAGTTGACAAGCTATCGGCCAGTGCTGCCCTCGTCATCCTTTGGTGACGACCATCCAGGTGTCCATCATGCCGACAGGCTGGCCAAATAGGCTACATGGAAACTGCTTATGGAAATTCGCTTATCTGCAACTGACTTGCATTCAGTACTATGCCGCTAGGTTTTGCAGCTTTGGGAGACCGAATGGCATAACCTCAGTATGCACAACAAACTGTGTGCCATTAAGGAGACTAAAAATGTGTGGAAGACCTCCACGCGGGCCTCTCGCATGGACTCCGTGGTTCTCTGCTGGCTCTGCATTGGCCACACTTGAGTGACTCATGGCTACCTCCTGTGCCGTGATGACCCAACTCAGTGTCGCTGTGGCGCCTGGCTGACAGTGGCCCGTATCTTGGTGAGCTGTCCTTCTTTGGCTGCGCTGAGATGGACTCTTCAGGTACTGCCTTGTTGCCATTAATTTTAGCTGACAATGGTCTTCTGCTCTCTTATTTTTATCCCTTCTACTAGTTTGTTGACAACATTACAGGTCCACTCTAACATTACTACAGACCACAGCATCCTTTTGTGCTTGATGTCGTCCTTGACGGCAGTGGCATCTTCCAGCAGAATAATAGTCCAGGTCAGGAGGTCAGATTATTGCTTTGGTCGCATGATAGTGAATTCATGTTGATGTCTTGGCCATCAAATTCACTGAATGCAACCAGATGGAATGCTTCTGGGATGCTATAAGGCACCAGCTCTGTGCCCTCAAACAACCAGATCACAATTTAAATGAAATGCATTATCTGTAGGTAGACATATGGCGCCATACGCTTTTGTGGAGACCTTCTACAGACTTGTCGATTCCATGCCACAATAATCACTGCTGTATTGCACTCTGAAGTTGGACCAATACACTAGTATGCAGGTCATCTGCACGAGTTGCTTGAGGTAGAGAGACCCATATGGCTGACTGAAGTCAGTATCAGATGCCTTAGCTACAAAATAAATGCCAAGCTTAAAGCTTGCATATATTTTTGAACGACCCTAGAAAATTAAGAACAACCTCAAACCGGTGATTACACCAAAAGGGGCTACTTTAGTGTCACTAAATATTGTAATCATATACACAGATAACCCAGTAACAGAAACAAATTAACAGGAGGAGCTTTATTAGGCAGAGAAACTGAACACGGCTGAAATAGTGTAATTGATTATATTTTTTAGAATTGGCCAAGGACTTAAACTATTTTATGTTTTATGGTTAAGTATACTAGCAACTTGATTGATTAGCTGTTGGTAACAGTCTTGCCAGGAGCCCTGTAATAGTTCATCTGGAGAACAAATTCTTTAAGGAATTCCTGCAATTGTTAAGAGACAGCTGGCTAATACATACACTGTGTAGGCAATGACATTGTATTAGTCAACAATGACCACACAAAAATTAATAACTGAGTAAAACTGATAGTTATTGTGAGCAGGAAAGGTAATTGGTATGATGCCTGATGCCTAAACTTGACAAACAGAAAAAAATCAAAATTTAAATTTATTAAAACACTAGTTTTATTTTTCCTGCAATTTTTGATTTAATATAGGATGTTTTGTATGTGCTCTTAGTCTTTTTGAGGAAGCAGTTGGTAAATAAAACCTCTTTATGTCAACTGATTTATAATTCTCACATTTTTTATAGCTGTCACTTTTAGAAATTAAAATTGCCACCTAATGGGACTCGCATGGAAGCAGAGTCCAAAGAATTTTGACTTACTGACGTTGCCTGAAAACCAAAAATATTCTAATTATTACATTTACTTTTTTTGTGCTATACAAAAGCACAAAGTGGTTACTTGAAATAGAATATTATTCCTTTCATCCAACTTTCATTTTCCTTGATTTGTTTCCCTCAGCTTTCAAAGTATTATTTATTCACAAGGAAAATTATACTGATCTTGAACAGTGCATTGGTTGACATGTTTCCAACTTTGTTTAGAAGTCTTCTGTGAAAATTTTCTATGTATTTCCCTTTTTGTGAACTACGTGTGTTTCAACTAAAACTTAACTTTTAAGAAGAGAAAATATGTTTAGAGATGGCAGATGTGTTGTGTGCAAGAGGTTTTCTGATCTCAAAGACAGAATTCGATTGATTGCTGTTGCATTAGTCAGAACACTGTTTTGCAAGTGGAATTCTGGATAAAATTCCTAGATGAGAACAAACAGTTGTTCTGTCACACTTTTTCAACTTCTTTATTCATTGTAATTGCAGCTTGGCTAGCCTCTTTGAGGTTGGTACTATAGCTAGAGGAAACAAAATGTTAACATTGATGGTGCAGTTTTCATTTTTACTGGTGGAAATTCTTAACCCATATTTCCACAGTTCCAGTGCTTTGTAGGGACTAACTACCTTACTAAAACAATAGCTGTTGATTCACACAGGAAATTACACTTAAAGAGAAGAGTGGCTACTACATTTGTTGGAACTGTTTTACCATTGATTGGAGTTATTGCTGAATTACCTTTCACAATTTTCTCTGAATCCTGACAACACTGCACACTGGAAACTGTAATAAAAGTTAATATTTCATCTGTTTCCACTAAGGACACAATGTACCACATTTAGTAATCAACAGGTTGCAGATTGTCCCAGGTCATAAATGTTTGAGAAAATGTGTGTGTGTGTGTGTGTGTGTGTGTGTGTGTGTGTGTGTGTTTTAGTGAACTCTGGCTCGAAATATGCTGTGATTTATTATATTCAACAAACATGAAACTCGTAAGTTTTAATAAATGATAACATTTTGTAGGAAAGTTCTGGTAGAATGTAAATATTTTAGGAGTAAAGGAGACCACTTACAAAAATGGAACCTTTGAGTCATTGACAGGCATACACAAGAAAGGAACAAAACATGCTAGCATTTGGAGTAATCTGTTTTCGAGCTAGAGTACATGTGTGTGTGTGTGTGTGTGTGTGTGTGTGTGTGTGTGTGTGTGTGTGTGTGTGTGCACACGCCTGCGCGTCCGCGCACACACACACACACACACACACACACACACACACCACCTATGCCTCTACTTGGTTCCGGCTGGACACACAATACCAGAGGATTGCAGTTTGGCAAGTGGCTTGTGGTGGGGTGGGGGTTGTGTGGGGTGGGATAGGGAGGAAGTGGGGGGAGGCAGGTGGGATGAGAGAGAGAGAGAGAGAGAGAGAGAGAGAGAGAGAGAGAGATAGGTGACAGGCAGGAAGAGCGGTTGAGATGGCTTCAGTTTGTCTCTCTGCTACCATCGATTTCTTTTTTGAATAAAAGCTTTAAAACTGTAATGATATTGACCAAATTTGTTTTATGACTGCTTTGGGGCAGAGTTTTCAGTTTAAATTTGCATGATTAAAATTTGTATTTCACACAGATTAGCTTCATTGTAATGACAAATACTTGAAACATTTAGATGCAGAGTATTTGTCGCACGTTTCATTACATGGGTAATAATGTTTCAAATTTCAGACACCATTAGCTGATCTTTGGGTTATTCCAGTAATACAGGGTTTCATACAGATTGAACACTGCAGTGTGGAACTTGGCAGTGATAGTGGAACTTCTGTTGGAAGTGAAAGGCGATGTGAGGTATGTTGATGAACATGAACCAGGTAATAAAAAAGTGTATAAAAAGTAATTAAATAGTGTATAGCTTAAATAAAAAATGGGACTTGTAACATTCTTTGTGGCCCTTCAATTTACTTATTTATTGTTTAGTTTTGATGGAAGTATTTTTAATAAAAGAAATGTAAAATACCCCTTAAAATTTAATTGCTAGGCACTCCATTTAATTTTCGGCATTTGTGTTGTTTTTATAGTTGTTGTAGCTTGAATTCATAAAACATTTTGTGCATTTGTGTTATATGTAGTTGTTGTAGTAAGAATTAATTTATGTGGGTGCACTTGACAGTAGATAAACATAGAAAGGAGTAATGTGAAATGTAAAGGGTAACCATGTTACTGTGAAGTGTTGAGAAATGAAGTAAGGTGCACAGACTGTGTCAAGTGCATCTGTTGGTCAATATTTTGCCAACTGCTGTATACTTTGAAGCTGCTGCTCTTTTGATCACCCTGATAAAGACCTTTCTGCAACAGAATAATCTGAGGAATCTAGCCCAGGACTCTGTCAGTAGTCAGTGTTACTAATCATTGTGGTACAGTGGTAATATAGTCAGGAGAACAAAAAAACTAAAGAGTGTAAAGCAGTTGTCTGTGAAGCTAGCAATTTATTTCTTAGCAAGCAGGATAACACCTTGCCAATAGGACGATGAGTTAGATAGCCATAGGACTGCAGACAGGTGTTGCAAGTATAGTTCACAGAAAAGTGTTTGTTGGCTGTCTAAGTTAGTATATGTACAGGATGATAGTTATTGACGTATGTAAAATAAAATTATCATAACTTCTAAACGGTTTGCGTTAGGACATTCCAACTTCACAGTTGACCGCAAGGCATGATGGGAATTAGTATTCTCTGTAGGGTTTGATATAGCAACGAAGCCCACTTTCATTTGGATGGGTTCATCAATAAGCAAAATTGGTGCATTTGGGGGACTGAGAAGCATTTCACGGTGGAGAAGTCTCTTCACCATCAATGGGTGACTGTGTGGTGTTTAATGTCCAGTCATGGGCCAATTGGTGTGATACGCCTGGATGGCACTATAACTACCAAAACATACGTCAAGGTTTTGGAAGATTATTTCATGTCTGTTATCTAAAGTGATCTTGATTTCGACAAGATGTTCATACAAGATGGAGCTCAACCCCATTGAAGCTTGAGAGTGTTTGATGCCGTGGAGGAGCACTTTGGGGAGACTCCATTGAAGCTGGAGAGTGTTTGATGCCCTGGAGGAGCACTTTGGGGACCCAGAGGTCACTGGCCTGGGCCCCACCATATTCTCCAGATTTGAACACATGCGTCTAATTTTTGCGGGGCTATATTAAAGACAAGGTGTACAGCAATAACACCAAATCCTTGGCTGAGCTAAAACCAGCCTTTCAGGATGTCATCAACAGCATTGATGTTCCGATACTTCAGCAGGTTGTGTAGAATTTCGCTGTTCATCTGAACCACATCGTCCAGCGGGTCATGCAGAATTTCGCTGTTCCTCTGCACCACATCGTTGCCAATGATGGCAGGCATATCGAACATGTCATAACCTAAATCTGAATATCTGTAATTATGTATACATGTTGAATAAAGTGTGTGCATACCATAGTTTGTAACTAATTGATCTTCTTTTCATATATTCAGTAATTGTCACCCTGTACATGGTACTGGGGGGCGGTGGCAGTATAGGCTCATCAAACACAGGAAACAGTAGGTGATCAATGTAAATTAGTACTGTGGTACGTTGACTGATGGCAGTAACAATAATATTTCCTAGCGAGTTCACTACATTATCATGCATGACAAAGGACTGACTCAGGTAAATGAATTCTTCATGACTGCTGCAAAACCTTGTCTTTGATTTAGTGTGACATAACATTCCTTTCAAATAAAGGACTAGAGTACTGGCATATTGCCTTTTGTAACATGTCCTCTCTCATAGTATATTGGATCGGTCAATTTCTGTTCATTTGTTAACCCTTCTTTTAAGAGCTGGGCTGGCTTTTCTGTTACCTACCTAACAAAGTGGTTAAGAAGACATTGTACTTAAATTTCGCAGATCAGAGTTTAAATAAATCTGCCTGATAGTTCTCATTTAGGTTTCCTATGGTTCACTAAATCACTCTAATGCAAATTATGGAATGGTTTCTTGAACAAAACTATGGCTAATTTATGTGCTTTATGATGTGTACTCTTAATTAGTGTCCAGTCTCTAATGACCATGATGATCACAATATTAAATTTTCCTTCAACCTGCAAGTCTTATCTTGGTAGGTTTAATGGTTGTCATCTTGTCATATGAATATACACAGTGTCTGCAAATTGATATTTAAGTATGGAATCCACTTTGTAAACTTCATGAGAGGGATGAGTCTCTGCGCTTATACGTGTTGCAAGGTCCTGCTCAACTGTCATTCTTTATAAAAAGTTTCATTTTATATCTTATTTATTTAACTCAGTTGCAACTGATATTCCACATTTTACTTTCTCTGTCAGCAACAATATTTATTGTTCTTGTTTGTCCGTCACAGAGAGGAGTTGAGAGAACTTTATTTATTTTGGAAATGGTATTGTACGTACTGTGATTACTCAGGGTTTACCAAAGTGTACCATAACTGATATGCACGTAGTGACATTTTGCACAAAGCTCTCTCTCCCTAACATTCAGTGAAAGTCAGCCAGAATACATGCAGACACTGATTACAGGCTGAAGTTAATTTATTGGATCTTAATGTGATGGACTCACGCTATGGGTTCATTATCACATGTAGTGCTCAGATATGATGTTCATTTGAACCAGAAGGTCAGCATAATTATCACTGCAGATGCATGTATTTGCAGTATCTTAAGTTTGTTATGAGAATTGGTACATTCACTGTTTACTCTCTCCATTTCTGGATGGAGGTAGCAGGCCTGGCTTTGATCTAAGAGACTATCCTAGATAGCCACAATCCCATTCTTCAATGTGATGCAGAAGTTCTTCACGTGAATTATCAATTCAGTTCAGAAGTTAGCTGCCATGGAACCCATCCTGCTGGTATTTCATAAAACTGGATAGCATTATATGTAAGGTCATGTTAATCCATGAGTATGTTTACAGTTTGTGTCATCCATATTTCTGGATGTCAGAGGTAACCTGTTGTAAGCGGCGTTTCACTAAATTTAGGGGCAGCAAAATCTTGGCTGCAGCAGCTTGCCTGTAAAGTAAGCCAAATAGACATTTATGAAGAGTCTTACTTTTCATATCATACCCTATTAGTCTCTGTGTGTACTCGGTCTTTATGCATGTTTTTGTATAATATTACGGAATGAAAGCATTTGTGATATTTTACATCTCAGAAATATGTTTATGAAGATACCACATCATATTACGGATATCATCCACCAAACAAATAATACGTATCTTGTGTTATCCCGGGTGGTGCTTCTTAATGCTGCCATAGGTTCATCTTGATGTTACTACATCACCACTCGGGAATCATGCAATAGTTAAAAAAAATCCAGCATTTCTCATTCACAAACAGTTTTATTTCGCATGCTAGATGTTTGGCAGCGATCTACGTGTGTAAAATTGACTTAAAACTGTCTCACGACTGATGTAAGATTGACTTCAGACTAACTTTAACTGGCCTAAGACTGACATATGGCGGTGTACAAATCGCTTCTATTTGTGTGGTTTTAAACAAGTACTGACATTGTTACATATTAAATTTGAATATTTAACAATTAAAACTTTTACATTCATCTTCCCAAATTACATAGAAATTTACATGTGAGTAATTTCATACAAAGACAGGAGAGAATCTGTTTCTATTAAGACTATAAATTACATGGTTTATCATTGCAACAATGTATTTTGTTAATTTGCATATATAATTTCACTTACTTAAAGGATAATCACTCTGTCATTTTCAGGTGAACAGAGAGATTAGTTTTATTGATTGAAAGGTCTAGATTCAATTAATTAAATTTTATATGAGTAAAATTTTATATTTCTATATAGTCGTAATTACAATTCCATTAACTAACACCAATTAAAACGTGAGAATGCTCAATTCTGACTGAAAAATTATCATTTTATATTTCTATTAGGGATAAGATTTGTTGTTAGTTTGAATACATAAAAGTAGCTGTCTTTCAGAATGAGATTTTCACTCTGCAATGGAGTGTGGGCTGATATGAAGCCTGGCTGTGGCTAAGCCATGTCTCCACAATATCCTTTCGTCCAGGAGTGCTAGTTCTTGCAAGGTTCGCAGAAGAGCTTCTGTGAAGTTTGGAAGGTAGGAGATGAGGTACTTGCAGAATTGAAGCTATGAGGATGGGTCATGAGTCGTACTTGGGTAGCTCAGTTGGTAGAGCGCTTGCCCATGAAAGCCAAGGGTCCCGAGTTAGAGTCTTGGTCCGGCGCACAGTTTCAATCTGCCAGGAAGTTTCATAGCTGTCTTTCGATGAATAGACATATCAGAACTTTACTCCATAATTACAATAGCAAAATTATTCCATAGCAAAATTATTCCTATCATGTGCCTGAAGTTTGTGTAAGGTACAAATTGTGATGGTACATCAACTTTTAATCCAACATGTTTCCTTCATTCTGCATATTGGTAAGGCCCAATGTAAACAATGTCAAAAGAGTAGCTTAAATTAGTGCAAATTACTAATTTGCTACAAAAGAAAATCTTCAGTCTATTCAAATTCAGATAACCAGAAAAAACAAAATCAAAGCAGCAGTTTAAAGTGATGTAAATACTGATATTACACATATTCCCTCTTTGGGAGAGTGGGGATGAGAATGGAAAAGAATACAAGATTCCAAAAGGGTTGTGGTATTACATGATTAAAGGGAACAACACTGCCAGAATCCTCTGCCTCAGCATGATTGCATTTGATCTCTTCACTGTCTATTTAAAGTTGCATTTCCTGCCAATGTCATCATGATCAGAGTTATCTACTTGGTTGGACCCTATACACTTATCCTCAGCTGCCACTAGTGGGAAAGATGGAGACTAAGAAACATAAGGAAACAACCAAATTAATACAACTTAAAATTATTAAAGTTACCATTAGTCAAATTTAAATAGCAGTGTTTCGTAGTCCAAAGAAAGTTTATTTAGTTACATTTACATAAATGCAACACATGATCAACCAAAATTAATATTGAAAATTGTGTACCTGGGATTCTTCATTTGTTAGCAACCTATTGATTCCATCAATAATGTTGGCATAAGGTCACAACACCCAGTCCATTCTCAGTATCATTTCATTAGTAATTATTATGCAAATGTGATGAATTTTGCTGGATGCAAATGTGACACACTACAAGATCTAGAGGTGTAATCCTTGATATATCATATGACAAGCATTCCAGTTGTCAGTTTTGTGTATTCTAACCAATCATTTTCATCGGAAGGAAGTGCTGCTTCTATAACTGTGTTGGGCTCATTGTGTTTCGGCGATGTTAATACTCTTGACTAGCGATAAGCATCCAGATCATTATTATCTTAAATCGGGGAATGTATATTAATAGCTTTGTTATTTTACATACAATGAATAATATCGTACAGTCTGGATTGAATTTGTTGGACACAATATTAATTCTTGAAGTACTTGAAATACACATTTGCTTACCTGTTCTAACTTTACTGCTAATCCCATGATTCTTTTACTTCAGTAACTGAAAGAATCCATTTTATTCGATGAGTCCATCATAAAATACTGCTCCGAACATCAAAAGCTACAACAGTTTCCTATTTGCATGTGATTGATGATTCATTTGGTAATGCAGAAGTACTATATCACTTAGAGGTAAATTATCATAACAGCCAATACCATAAGGAGCACGATGTACTACTTTGGGCTCCATTGCCCTATGTTCACTTACCATTGTTTACTTCTGGGTTCTGCTTGCATAGTATCGTATTGCTGAAATTATTGTCTGTGAAATACACACATGTAACAATTTACCTCTAGAAAGGTAAGACTTAAACAAGCCACATGTGATAAAAATTTCCAAATCATCATTTATGCAGTTACAATAATTTACATCTGACGCACAGATTTGCATTGGTTTTCTCCTTAAATGGATTGAGTGGCTGCAGCATTCTCTGGAGTCACACTGAAATGTGCTGTATCTGTATGAGGAGTATCAGCCACGTAGTTTATAAATTTACTGCTGGGGTAAATGCAAATATCTCTATAGAAACAGGATACTCAACACTGTCGGTCCCTGATGCAAACTGCTATTGAAGCCCAGTGTACTGCCTATAACAAGTGTAGCAACTGACAGGCTGCCATTTCCCTTATTACTATGTTAAATAACACTAAAAAAATTCACAATTCATCCGCATGTGTTGGTTTGGACTGTACAACTAAAATTTGCAAACAAAGTTTCTAATGATGATTTTTTGTAATATCTCCATTGGAATATATTGATGTACTATTACTCTGCACTAAAGTTTTCATTTCACAAATTTGATGAATTCTACAGATTTTGCAGTGTCATTCCTTGAAAATGATCATGGATAAAAGGACATTATTCAGGATTTCTCTGCCCACCACTTGCTCCCAGGTCCCCTCCACTCTTGGGGTATGCTCTCGGGCCCCTCCTCTCCTGGAGCGCGCTCTCTGGCCCCATCCTCTCCTGGAGCGCGCTCTCTGGCCCCATCCTCTCCTGGAGCGCGCTCTCTGGCCCCATCCTCTCCTGGAGCGCGCTCTCTGGCCCCATCCTCTCCTGGAGCGCGCTCTCTGGCCCCATCCTCTCCTGGAGCGCGCACTCGGGCCCCATCCTCTCCTGGAGCGCGCACTCGGGCCCCATCCTCTCCTGGAGCGCGCACTCGGGCCCCATCCTCTCCTGGAGCGCGCACTCGGGCCCCATCCTCTCCTGGAGCGCGCACTCGGGCCCCATCCTCTCCTGGAGCGCGCACTCGGGCCCCATCCTCTCCTGGAGCGCGCACTCGGGCCCCATCCTCTCCTGGAGCGCGCT
This sequence comes from Schistocerca serialis cubense, assembly GCF_023864345.2. Classification (NCBI taxonomy): domain Eukaryota; kingdom Metazoa; phylum Arthropoda; class Insecta; order Orthoptera; family Acrididae; genus Schistocerca; species Schistocerca serialis. The sequence goes on along the minus strand of NC_064641.1, from coordinate 394,480,120 downwards.
CTCGGGCCCCATCCTCTCCTGGAGCGCGCTCTCGGGGCCCCATCCTCTCCTGGAGCGCGTTCTCGGGCCCCATCCTCTCCTGGAGCGCACTCTCGGGCCCCATCCTCTCCTGGAGCGCGCTCTCGGGCCCCATCCTCTCCTGGAGCGCGCTCTCGGGCCCCCTCCTCTCCTGGAGCGCGCTCCCGGGCCCCCTCCCCTCCGCTCCCCTCCCGGGCAGCCCCTCCCCTCCGCTCCCCTCCCGGGCAGCCCCTCCCCTCCGCTCCCCTCCCGGGCAGCCCCTCCCCTCCGCTCCCCTCCCGGGCAGCCCCTCCCCTCCGCTCCCCTCCCGGGCAGCCCCTCCCCTCCGCTCCCCTCCCGGGCAGCCCCTCCCCTCCGCTCCCCTCCCGGGCAGCCCCTCCCCTCCGCTCCCCTCCCGGGCAGCCCATCCCCTCCGCTCCCCTCCCGGGCAGCCCCTCCCCTCCGCTCCCCTCCCGGGCAGCCCCTCCCCTCCGCTCCCCTCCCGGGCAGCCCCTCCCCTCCGCTCCCCTCCCGGGCAGCCCCTCCCCTCCGCTCCCCTCCCGGGCAGCCCCTCCCCTCCGCTCCCCTCCCGGGCAGCCCCTCCCCTCCGCTCCCCTCCCGGGCAGCCCCTCCCCTCCGCTCCCCTCCCGGGCAGCCCCTCCCCTCCGCTCCCCTCCCGGGCAGCCCCTCCCCTCCGCTCCCCTCCCGGGCAGCCCCTCCCCTCCGCTCCCCTCCCGGGCAGCCCCTCCCCTCCGCTCCCCTCCCGGGCAGCCCCTCCCCTCCGCTCCCCTCCCGGGCAGCCCCTCCCCTCCGCTCCCCTCCCGGGCAGCCCCTCCCCTCCGCTCCCCTCCCGGGCAGCCCCTCCCCTCCGCTCCCCTCCCGGGCAGCCCCTCCCCTCCGCTCCCCTCCCGGGCAGCCCCTCCCCTCCGCTCCCCTCCCGGGCAGCCCCTCCCCTCCGCTCCCCTCCCGGGCAGCCCCTCCCCTCCGCTCCCCTCCCGGGCAGCCCCTCCCCTCCGCTCCCCTCCCGGGCAGCCCCTCCCCTCCGCTCCCCTCCCGGGCAGCCCCTCCCCTCCGCTCCCCTCCCGGGCAGCCCCTCCCCTCCGCTCCCCTCCCGGCCCCCTCGCCTCCTCTCCCCTCCCGGGCCCCCACCCCTCTCCCCTCCCGGGACCCCTCCCCTCCTCTCCCCTCCCGGGCCCCCTCCCCTCCTCTCCCCTCCCGGGCCACCTCCCCTCTGCTCCCCTCCCCTCCCCTCCCGGGCCCCCTCCCCTCCTCTCCCCTCCCGGGCCCCCTCCCCTCCTCTCCCCTCCCGGGCCACCTCCCCTCCTCTCCCCTCCCGGGTCCGCTCCCCTCCTCTCCCCTCCCGGGTCCCCTCCCCTCCTCTCCCCTCCCGGGTCCCCTCCCCTCCTCTCCCCTCCCGGGTCCCCTCCCCTCCTCTCCCCTCCCGGGCCCCTCCCCTCCTCTCCCCTCCCGGGCCCCCTCCCATCCTCTCCCCTCCCGGGCCCCCTCCTCTCCTCTCCCCTCCCGGGTCCCCTCCCCTCCCGGGTCCCCTCCCCTCACCTCCTCTCCCCTCCCGGCCCCCTGCCCTCCTCACCCCTCCCGGGCCACCTCCCCTCCTCTCCCCTCCCGGGCCCTCCCCCCTCCTCTCCCCTCCCGGGCCCCCTCCCCTCCTCTCCACTCCCGGGCCCCCTCCCCTCCCCTGCCGCGTCCCTTCCCCTCCACTGCCGCGTCCCTTCCCCTCCCCTGCCGCGTCCCCTCCCCTCCCGCGTCCCCTCATCTCCCCTGCCGCGTCCCCTCCTATCCACTGCCGCGTCCCCTCACCTCCCCTCGCCTCCCGGGCCCCATCACCTCCCCTCGCCTCCCGGGCCCCATCACCTCCCCTCGCCTCCCGGGCCCCATCACCTCCCCTCGCCTCCCGGGCCCCCATCACCTCCCCTCCCCTCCCGGGCCCCATCACCTCCCCTCCCCTCCCGGGCCCCCTCATCTCCCCTGCCCACCCGGGCCCCCTCATCACCCCTCCCCTCATCACCCCTCCCCTCCCCTCCCGGGCCCCCTCAGCTCCCCTCCCCTCGCGGGCTCCCTCAGCTGCCCTCCCCTCCCCTCCCCTCCTGGCCCACATAGATCCCCTCCCCTCCCGGGCCCCCTCAGCTCACCCTCCCCTCCCGGGCCCCCTCAGCTCCCCTTCCGGGCCTCAGCCCCTCCCCACCCCCTCCCGGCCCTGTCCCGTGCCCTCCCCTCCCGGCCCTGTCCCGTGCCCTCAACTCCCGGCCCTGTCCCGTGCCCTCCCGGCCCCTCCCCTTCCTCCTGGGCCACTCCAGGGCCTCTCCCCTCCTCTTCCTCCTGGGCCCCTCCCGGGCCTCTCCCCTTCCTCCCGGGCCCCTCCCGGGCCTCTCCTCTCCCCTCCCCTCCCGGGCCTCTCCCCTCCCCTCCTGGGCCTCTCCCCTCCCCTCCTGGGCCTCTCCCTCCCCTCCTGGGCCTCTCCCTCCCCTCCCGGGCCTCTCCCTCCCCTCCCGGGCCTCTCCCCTCCCCTCCCGGGCCTACCCCTCCCCTCCCGGGCCTCTCCCCTCCCCTCCCGGGCCTCTCCCCTCCCCTCCCGGGCCTCTCCCCTCCCCTCCCGGGCCTCTCCCCTCCCCTCCCGGGCCTCTCCCTTCCCTCCCGGCCTCTCCCTTCCCTCCCGGCCTCTCCCTTCCCCTCCCGGCCTCTCCCCTCCCCTCCCGGGCTCCTCCCCTCGCGGGCTCCTCCCCTCGCGGGCTCCTCCCCTCGCGGGCTCCTCCCCTCGCGGGCTCCTCCCCTCGCGGGCTCCTCCCCTCGCGGGCTCCTCCCCTCGCGGGCTCCTCCCCTCGCGGGCTCCTCCCCTCGCGGGCTCCTCCCCTCGCGGGCTCCTCCCCTCGCGGGCTCCTCCCCTCGCGGGCTCCTCCCCTCGCGGGCTCCTCCCCTCGCGGGCTCCTCCCCTCGCGGGCTCCTCCCCTCGCGGGCTCCTCCCCTCGCGGGCTCCTCCCCTCGCGGGCTCCTCCCCTCGCGGGCTCCTCCCCTCGCGGGCTCCTCCCCTCCCGGCCTCCTCCCCTCCCGGCCTCCTCCCCTGCCGGCCTCCTCCCCTGCCGGCCTCCTCCCCTCCCGGGCTCCTCCCCTCCCGGGCTCCTCCCCTCCCGGGACCCTACCCTCGCCTCCCCTCCACCCCAGATGCCTCCCATCCCTTCCCCTACTCTCCCATCCTGGGCCCCCACCACTCCCGTGAACCCTCACCTCCAGTCCTGCGTCCCCTCCTTTCCCCTCCCGTCCCGCGACCCCTCCCCTCCCCTCCGCTCGCCTCCCGTCCCGCGACCCCTCCCCTCCGCTCGCCTCCCGTCCCGCGACCCCTCCCCTCCGCTCGCCTCCCGTCCCGCGACCCCTCCCCTCCGCTCGCCTCCCGTCCCGCGACCCCTCCCCTCCGCTCGCCTCCCTCCCCTCCCGGGACCCTACCCTCGCCTCCCCTCCACCTACCCTCGCCTCCCCTCCACCTACCCTCGCCTCCCCTCCACCTACCCTCGCCTCCCCTCCACCTACCCTCGCCTCCCCTCCACCTACCCTCGCCTCCCCTCCACCTACCCTCGCCTCCCCTCCACCTACCTCCCATCCCTTCCCCTACTCTCCCATCCTGGGCCCCCACCACTCCCGTGAACCCTCCCCTCCTGTCCCGCGACCCCTCCCCTCCGCTCGCCACCCTCCCCGCGACCCCTCCCCTCCGCTCGCCTCCCTCCCCGCGACCCCTCCCCTCCGCTCGCCTCCCTCCCCTCCACTCGCCTCCCGTCCCGCGACCCCTCCCCTCCCCTCCCCTCCCCTCCACTCGCCTCCCGTCCCGCGACCCCTCCCCTCCCCTCCCCTCCACTCGCCTCCCGTCCCGCGACCCCTCCCCTCCCCTCCACTCGCCTCCCGTCTCGCGACCCCTCCCCTCTCGCGACCCCTCCCCTCTCGCGACCCCTCCCCTCTCGCGACGCCTCCCCTCGCCTCCCGTCCCGCCTCCCCTCGCCTCCCGTCCCGCCTCCCCTCGCCTCCCGTCCCGCCTCCCCTCCCCTCGCCTCGCCTCCCGTCCCGCCTCCCCTCCCCTCGCCTCGCCTCCCGTCCCGCCTCCCCTCCCCTCGCCTCGCCTCCCGTCCCGCCTCCCTTCCCCTCGCCTCGCCTCCCGTCCCGCCTCCCCTCGCCTCGCCTCGCCTCCCGTCCCGCCTCCCCTCGCCTCGCCTCCCGTCCCGCCTCCCCTCGCCTCGCCTCCCGTCCCGCCTCCCCTCGCCTCGCCTCGCCTCCCGTCCCGCCTCCCCTCGCCTCGCCTCGCCTCCCGTCCCGCCTCCCCTCGCCTCGCCTCGCCTCCCGTCCCGCCTCCCCTCGCCTCGCCTCCCCTCGCCTCGCCTCCCGTCCCGCGACCCCTCCCCTCCGCTCCCCTCCCCTCCGCTCCCCTCCCCTCCCCTCTGCTCCCCTCCCCTCCCCTCCCCTCCCCTCCCCTCCCCTCCCCTCCCCTCCCCTCCGCTCCCCTCCGCTCCCCTCCCCTCCCCTCCCTTCCCCTCCCCTCCGCTCCCCTCCGCTCCCCTCCCCTCCGCTCCCCTCCCCTCCGCTCCCCTCCCCTCCGCTCCCCTCCCCCTCCGCTCCCCTCCGCTCCCCTCCCCTCCGCTCCCCTCCCCTCCCCTCGCCTCGCCTCGCCTCCCCTCCCCTCGCCTCCGGTCCCGCGACCCCTACCCTCCCCTCGCCTCCGGTCCCGCGACCCCTCCCCTCCCCTACCCTCCCCTCCCCTCGCCCCCCCTCCCCTCCCCTCCCCTCCCCTCGCCTCCGGTCCCGCGACCCCTCCCCTCCCCTCCCCTCGCCTCCGGTCCCGCGACCCCTCCCCTCCCCTCCCCTCCCCTCGCCTCCGGTCCCGCGACCCCTCCCCTCCCCTACCCTCCCCTCCCCTCGCCTTGCCTCCCCTCCCGCGACCCCTCCCCACCCCTCCCCACCCCTCCCCTCCCCTCCCACGACCCCTCCCCTCCCCTCCCCACCCCTCCCCTCCCCTCCCAGAGTGTGCTCCTGGGCCCCTTGCTCATGCACCAGGTATGCTCTACACCCTGTCATTGTCCAGGGTTTTTCCTGCACCAGCCACTATCATTATCACAATGAGGTCACCTTTCATGTGATTGTTGAATGAAGGCACTAAACAAGTGGTCGTAAAGGGTCAAATCTAACAATATGGTGTGGCACCTTGGGCCGCAGATTTCCATTTCCTTTTATTAACTGGCAAACCACCTAAATAGGCTAGCTATAGTAAAGAAGCGAGTGGTTTGCCCCAGGCTTTCTAGCACTTATTGTTAAAGTTGATACCATTTGGACTACCACGTGTAGAATGTTCTCTGTTTGATTGTTGCCACTCTGTGACCTATAAATTGTAACACTGTAACTCCCCAACAAAATGTTGTTGCATTGTCTTTTGAACAGATGGTTAATAACAGCAAATGGACTTATACTTAAATGTATTATGTAACATGAGACATAACTGTTTTCTACTTGTTTTGAAAGTCATTATTCTTCAACTCACTTGACTGAACTACAACAGCCATAATTTTATTTCATTCTAGATGAGGTACCTGGCATTGGCTAGATATGTGTTTATTTCAATCTAATGTTATTCTCTCTTCCTTCCCTCACTCTCTGTCATCGATCTCGACTTTCCCATCACACACCATCTGTTCACCTCTTTATCTGTGCACTTCACACTCCCCCTGTATGTATCCATGTCCTCCTCCACCTCCTCCCCCTTCTCCCTCCACATTACCTTCCCCTGTCACAATAAGACATTGCCTTTGCTTACCACACAATATTTCTTTACAGATTGAAAATAATATGTGTATCAGTGTGGTTGAAATCAATCCGAGGGTTTAGGGGGGGAGGGGAAGTGGAGGATAAAAACACACACACACACACACACACACACACACACACACACACACACACACACGAATAATTATTTATTGTAACAAATATGTACCGAATATGACTGTCTCTGTATTGCATATTCATGAATCCAACGCATTTTTGTTTAAGATTGATACAATAGCAGATAATTGGTACAAGGCACACACACCCATTTGTTGCCAACACTGAGAAACACACGAAAACATTTCCACTATTACATCCCCTCCCACTGCAACGACAAATCTATCTGACCCTGTACCAAGTGGCACCTGTAAAGGTGATAGAAAAACTTTATGCGCTCCTACTTACAATTCTTCCAGTATATTTTTCATTTGATGGAGGAGACAAGTACAGCCGACAGCTGCAAGCCGTTTAATCTTTACCGGAGTTGGATATTTATCATTTATCGTTCTTCAGAAACTGTAAACATTAGCACCTGTTAAAATGAAATAGTACTTTTGGAAACAAAACACTCCCAACTATTGGATGTATGTTACTACTTCGCCAGATAACATTGCTGTGCAGTTGCTGACAACAATAAGCCATGTTTATGACACTGAAATTCTGCAGTACGTGGAAAAAGATTTTTAAATACCTGTCCGCTGGTTTGACAACTATTAGATTATGAGGGATACGAGTAGTTATGTCACGTTGTCAACAATAACATTTTTAGTCAATCTTTACAGGAATAGTGTGTTGAGACCGACTGGAATAATCGTGGTAGCATGAGTCAATGATGACATGTGCCATTCACAGACTTTCACAGAATGACTGTCACCATGTTTACAAGTGCTGAAAACTGCATAAAATGTTGCTGATCAAATTTCAGTAAACTGAAAAAAAAGCATACAGTGCATCTGACTAATTCATTCCAATTTGATTATCCCTGTGAAAATAAAATTCACATGACTTGCATAATCTTACAATAATCATGTAGTTAGGCAGGAGCTTATGAAGGGTGAAGGGAAGGAAGGGAATCATTAGTAATTTTGAGCCACTGCCAAAAACAAATCCGGGATCAATGTATCTTGTTCCTGAAATTTAAAGTACTTTCACGCAAAATGAGATAGATGTATTATTAAGATATTATATTACATTATTCAAATGGCCACAAAAACTTTATTATAATTGCATTAATCTCAAAATTTTAAATAATGTAGAAATAAATTAATTTAAATAATAAGAAAAGGACAGATGGACTGCAAATACAGCAAGAAAGCTACAGGTCTTTTATTGAATCTGGTTTTTATTCATAATAATTGCAAAACAAACGTAAATACAAATATATAATTTTTCATTAATGTGACTTGTGATGGACTTTTTTGGCTATGCCTATATCTGCGCCGTTTGGGCTGCATGCAATCCTCATTGCATCTCGTAAATGACTGGACAACCTATCACGATATTTATTTTTCAGGTACTTCATTTTGGAAAATGAAGCTTCGCAAAGGCAAGTTAAAGGAAATAGTGTTAAAATGAACTGTGCACAATCTCATAAATTTTTATAATTGTTAGGCATACATGTGTTTCACGATGTTCTATAAACAGAGCTTTAAGCTGTTTGTAATGCTGAAGTTCGATTATTCCATTTAGCATATTAGTTTTAGGAAATCCAAATTGTCAGAATAATTTGAGATCATTATGTCCAACATGCCAAGGGTTCTCTGCGAGAATGAAACAGCTTCGAATATTTCTAGCATCTGCAAATCTGTCTTTTATTTCTTCCAAATATTCTTCCATGTTTTGGTAAATAGTTTTGGCGATAGTTAAGCTTAATCGGAGCATAGCAACAGTTGGAAAATTAGACAGATCTTTTACTTAAGAGTTCATTTATATATAATTGCTGTTTGGCTTCAAATGCAAATATTTTGTTAGTCATGTGCCCAGTTATCTTGTTTGGTCCTTGTAATTCCATGTTAAGTGTGTTGAACTTTTGTGTTATCGGTCAAAAAAGCTGTAAGTGTCCATCATTCATCATCATCAAGTTCAGGATAATTTTTGCCACTTTGTTGTAAGAATAAAATAATTTCAGATTTCAAGTTGGCAAACCGTTCCAGCACTTTTCCTTGTCTTAGCCATCTGACAGCAGTATGTAGTAGAACATCACTGTAACAAGCTTGCAATTCCTGCAGAAGTTCTTTAAATTTTTGGTGCTTAAGTTCACGGGCACAAATGAAATTTACAACACTTATAACCATTTGCATAACATTCTTCAATTTGGTATTTGAAATTTGCCATACCAAACTTCCTTGATGCAGTAAGCAGTGAATGGAGAGTAAATTTGGCAAATTCCATTCCTTCTTAATCAGTGCTATCAGACCATTGTTGATGCCCATCATTGATGGACAATCATCTGTACATACTGATATTAATTTGCTCATAGGTAAGACATTTTTTTTTACAAATTCTTTAATTGCATCCACAAAATCACATCCTTTTGTGTGACCTTTCATGGTTATAATTTCTAAAACATCTTCCTCTATTACCCCATCATTTGTGCAGTAATGTACAAGTTATGAAAGCTGAGCCATTGAAGCTAAATCTGTACTGGAATCACACGCAAGACTGAAGTATTGGCATAGTTTGACTTTATTAATTACTGCCTCAAACATATATTTTGAAATATCTTCTATATGACCTCGACAGGTAGATTCTGAAAGTGTGAGCTTATTTATTTCAGCTGATATTTGTTTACTGTTGGAGAAATTTTGAAACAAAGTTTCAGAAACAGTCATCAAACATTGATTCACTAATTCACCATCAGTGAAAGCTTTCATATTTTTTGCCAGAATATTACATACTTGGTATGATGTTCTTGTGACAGCCTCACTTTGCCCAACTGCTGCTAACATAACGTTTTGTTGACGACGAATGGTAGATTTTAGATCAGCAATTTTTTTCTCTCTTTCATTTGAATTGAAAGGAAAAGCTACTGTAAATGAATTGTGCGTACTTGTGTAGTGGCGACATAAATTCTCTCTCTTCAGTCCCACAATAGTATCCCAGCATATTAAGCAAGTAGCAGTACCTTCTTTGTGTCCACTTATAAAGCAAAACTCTTCTTCACATATTTTCCTCTTAGACACTATTTATTCCACTAATAATTATATCACCAAATATGAGCACATTTGTGTATTTACACTCAATACGCGACGAATGCTCAGGGGCACTGAAACTTAGTTCATGACTGACACACTGACATGACAAAGCTAACATTGAGGTGGCTGCGGGACAAGCCCGCCGCTGACAGATGAGTGGCCATAGGTACATGGCGCATTTGATCCATGGCTCACATTGTTGGCTAGCAGGCCGCTCATGCCTTTAGCGCTGCGGAACACTCGCAAGTGGTGTGTTAAATGAAAGTGGTGGATGGTTTTCAGTTACCTAATTACTTCCCCGACTTTAATCACAATTCTACACAGTTTCCATCAACACAACACCGCTACGCCAGACAAGTATATAGCTAATGCTACCCGCGTGAAGCCGAGGAGGCTCGCGGGCCGCACGAAAACATGATCTGACCCCTGCACTAAACCCTCACTTATCTGATTCAGCCCAACACTCACCTTGAAAATGCTGCTGACGTGATATTTCTCCCCTAACTTCTTGTGTGACTGAAGGCTTATATCTCTGCCAAGCTTGTATCCTAGCAGTACTCTCTTCTTCATGACATCAGTGTTAGTCTTAGCCTTCCTGCTTGTGGCTATTGTCTGCTGCACATTTCCTTCTCCTACACTACCTTCAAGTACCTCTCGTGTTAACTCTGGCAGCTGTAACCTGTTACTGGTAGACCCAACAATACTCTTAAGGCCACATCCTCTTACTACTAGCCTTCCTACCAACTGCCAGTTCCCAACCAGCACTCTTACTGCTACCTTTTTCCATCCTCACTCAATCTTTCCTAACTTCATCCAAATTTGCTTGAAGAGCATATATCTTCCTTTCTGCTTGTGTGTTCACCAGTTCCTGCTTTGTATTTCACACTTCCGAGAGGGGGGTCTCGGTGACCTCACCGGGGTTCTCCCCTCTACATTGTATCCCCAGCGAAACCATTAGTTACAGCTCCTATAATACAGCCCAACACTTTACTTTCCAACAACAGCTCCCATTGTGTCCACTTGTGCAGAAATAAAATATTTATAATAAAATGGTGATATACGTCAAAGAGCACTGGTGTAAAGGTAATGAGAAACAGCTTATAGTGCTATCATCATTTGATTGAGCAAGTTGCTACTGTAGGACTACTGTAAAGGATGGGTGATCATATATTTATATCAGAGGTGAACATTTCAGAGACAGAGAAGACATGATCACCATTAGTCTAAATAAACATTCAACCCACAAGGAATGTTATAATTGAGCAATATTTAATACGTATGTGGTGTCTGTTCTTTTGAACATGATTGAAAGAAGTGTCACCATTTTGACCCTGCAGCCAATGTGAATCAAGACGCTATGGAATTGATGACATTAGTTGCCTGTGGGTAATGATTTAATTCAATGGGGAAAGCTGAAAATTGGTATTGGTCTGGGATTTGAACCCACGTCTTCAGTTTACTGCGTAGATGAGCGGACCACTGCACTGTGCAACTCACACAGTGGTCATCACTACTCACAGGCTGCCTGGACATGCCTCCCATCAGGCACCATTCTTCAGTTAATCCACACACTACTGACCACGTCCTCCAGGTGTTTCTTTTCTTTTTGGTCCGGCAGTGTAGTTAATTTTGAAGATTTAAATTTTGATACATTTACTGTCAAGGGAAACTGCCCTTGCACCCTCCTCAGATTTAGTGGTAAGATGTTGCAGTGAGTAGCCCGACCAAATCTGAACACTAATCAAGAGTGAAAACAGGAAGGAGGTGTACTGAACTAGGTTTGCAACATTGACTGAATTTGAATAGCCATGGCATTATGGTTATGTGGTAATGGTGTTGGACTGCGAAAGGGAAGATCCATTTTCAAATCTCCCTCATGCTCCATATATTATCACAAAATTATGAACTCTCCATCCGGTCACTGATGTGTCTGTTCGCTGTATTCAAATTTGTGTCTGTGTCATGGTGTAACCTCCATTTGCTTCTGTGACGTGTATCAAAGGGACCTCCAGACGTACGTACCTCCTACTTGTCATACACATATACCATGTGTTACAACTCTTGCACCCCCGTTTTGGAAGTTTTGACTCTTGAAATCCTTTGTGCCATTTCACACCTATTTATTTGTTGTTTTCATTGCTGTGAGAGGTGTATGTGGCATCTAGTCTGCTCTCACAGTTAATCACATTTACTTGCGACAATAATACATTCATATCCCATGACTCATGTTCTATAACCAATGTGCAGTATGAAAGTTGCCAAGACTACAGAATGAGAACAGACATGTCAGTGACTAGATGGGCAGTTCATAAATTTGTGAAGAAAAAATTAAATAGGGCACAAAGGATATTCCAACACAGATGTCCCGCTTGACAGTACAACACCATGACCATATGACGACAACATTGCGGTTCTTGCAATTCATGTGAGGTTAAATATTTTCAGTTTGGACCATTCACTGTTTCTATTTTGCTTCTTTTTTTTTTCGCAGTTCAGTACACGTTCTTATTGTTTCCATACTTGATCCGTGTTTAGTGATTGTGGGCTATCCACTGGGCCATTTTAGCTCTAAATCTGTGGGGGATGTGATGTGGAGTTTCCCTTGTTAGAGCAGCTTGTGTTGAATATGTGTGTTTGTTGCCTAACAAGTAAACTAGAATATGTAATGTTTCCTCCATTTTATTTTTAAAGACTAGACCATAAATTGTATGTAACAGTGGTAGTCCTAATCATAGTGGTCCCTGCCATATCAATGCTGCTGTAAATAAAAGAAAATATTTTGATGTTATGTGTTGAATTTGTGCCTTTTAAGAATGTTGTTAGTGATTCCTTGATTACTATAAGTTAAAGCGCATTTTCTGCTTGTTAAATGTCATTTGTAATTTTTTTTAAGTTGGTTTGTTTCGTTTGCTCATTAACTTTGAATTTTTGTACCCCCTAACTCCATTTTGTGTCATTGGGAGTGACTTAAGAAAAATTAACTGACAGCAAAGGTTCAGCGCATTTGATGTACATAAACCCTTAATTTTACTTAAAATAAGCATGTATCACATTGTAAGTGTTTACAATTCTTTCAAGTTTGTAATAACATTATTGCTTGCAGACATTCACATTATGCCTAATATCTCGCCGAAGTCGCTTCAGAGCTGGTACCCGTTACAAACGTCGTGGTGTAGATGAGAATGGAAAATGTGCAAATTATGTGGAAACAGAGCAAATTATTTCTTATCACCATCATCAAGTGTCATTTGTTCAAGTAAGAGGCTCAGTACCCGTGTTTTGGTCACAGCCGGGATACAAGTATAGACCTCCTCCACAGCTTGACAAAGGTAAAAATACACTAGTGTATGAAGTTTTCAAAAAAAAGTAGAATGTAATCTAGACCATGATATGTATTTGTTTGCTTAGTGTGTGTGAAACACAGGAGGCACAAGGCTCAAATCACGTTTGCCCAGTCAGACTTATGTTCTGCATGGTTTCCATAAGACACTTAGATGAGTACCAAGATTGCTATTCAAAATGGTCATTGTCAGTTGCCTTCTCTGTCCTTGTCCAGCAGAGCTTGTATTGTATTTGAGCTTGCTGGTACCACATCCCTATCTCACACAGCTGCTGCCTCTTCCTCATATGTCAGCGAGCCTTCACCAACACGTGGTCCCCACCCCCCTTTTTCTCTCCACCCACTCAACCATACCATACATAACTCATCACCACTGTCAAGCCACAGAACTGCAATTCTGTCACAGTTTGTGCAGCTGGTGCATTGTTGCATGCAGGATTGTGTGTGTGTGTGTGTGTGTGTGTGTGTGTGTGTGTGTGTGTGTTTAGTTAACATTTAAATTTAAATAAGTGACAGTAGTGTGCAATTGTGATTTAGTAAGCTTTCACTTTCTTTGATGGAATTTCAGATATACAAGGGTGTGCTGAAAAGTAATGCCTCAAAATAATTTTTATGTGAAAACTTAAACATTTAAAAAAAAGCAGATGTTATTAACATTCCACTTCTTTATTCTTCATGTCTACATTTTTACAACCCACTGTCGAATCGTACTGTGAAACATGGTGGTATGTAACATAATGTTGGTGCATTAGTGTGCTGTAATTTTTTTTTTTCGTGTCACCAGTCTTCTGACTGGTTTGATGCCGCCCGCCACGAATTCCTCTCCTGTGCCATCCTCTTCATCTCAGAGTAGCACTTGCACCTCTGTCCTCAATTATTTACTGGATTTATCCCAGTCTCTCATCCTGTACAGTTTTTGTCCTCTACAGCTCCCTCTAGTACCATGGAAGTCATACCCTGACGTTCTAACAGATGTACTATCATCCTGTCCCTTCTCCTTGTCAGTGTTTTCCACATATTCCTTTCCTTTCCTTTCCGATTCTGCACAGAACCTTCTCATCGGCATGTATACCTGAACTATCATTGTTGGTGTTGGTTTGCAGTCGATTCTGATAAGAACAGTCCTATCACTGAACTATTCACAGTAACACACTATCTGCTGTACCTCCCTATTCATAACAAATCCTACTCCTGTTGTACCATGTTTTGCTGCTGTTGATATTAACCTATACTCATCTCACCAGAAATCCTTGTCTTCTTTCTATTTCTCTTCACTAACCCCTACTATATCTAAATTGAGCCTTTACATTTCCCTTAGGCTTGCTAACTTCCCTACCATGTTCAAGCTTCTGACATTCCACACCCTGACGCAGAGAATGTTATAATTCTGTTGGTTATTCAATCTTTTTCTCCTAGTCACCCTTGGCAGTCCCCTCCTGGAGATCTGAATGGGGGACTATTCCGGAATATTTTGCTGACGGAAATATTATTATGACACTTGTTCAATTGCAGGCCACGTGTCCTGCACGTATACATTGTGTGTCTTTAATGCAGTGGTTTCTATTGCCTTCTGCATCCTCATGCAATTGATCATTGCTGATTTTTCTGCCTTTAGGGGCAGTTTCCCACCCCAAGGACAAGTGTGTGCTCTGAACCTCTGTCCGCTCCTCTGCCCTCTTTGACAAGGTTGTTGGCAGAATGAGTGCGACTTCTTACGCCAGAGGTCTTTGGTCGTCAATGCTGATTATTAATCATTATTTAAGTGGTGGTAGGTTCTGAATTGGGACCGAGGACATTTTGATTACTAATCAAAGAAGCTACACGTAGATCACGGGTGCATTGTTTGCTGTAATAGTTTCAAATTCAAAGAATTTGGCCTCGCTTGGAGCACCCTCCCTTCAGTGTGACAATGCCAGACCACATATGAGTGCTGTAACATCTGCAGCAATCTGATGCCTTGGATTTACTGTCATTGATCATCCTCCATACAGTACCAACTTGGCCCCATACAATTTTCATGTGTTTCCAGAACTTAAAGAAAACATTCAAGGACATCAGTTTGAGATGCACAACTAGAGCTATTGTTCAGAAATCTTAATCATGGCTGAGCAATATGTAACAACCAATGATGCCAGTGGTTACACCTCAAGACCTGTCATAATGTGATAGGAACATCAGCATCCACCCATGAACTACATGGTAGGATAAATTTCATGTCACTCAATTAATTATCACAACCACCATAACATGTATGTGTTTAATTAGCAATCTGTTTTAATCTTTTGGCCATTTTAATGACACATTCATAATCTGCCAATCCATATTTTTGTGGAATTCCAAAAAGTCAGTATCGTATGAAGCCATCTTAGTTAAAACAAATGTTGTAGACAGTGAATAATTAGGGAGTAAAGGAGACCAATCACTGAATGGTGGAAGCATAGAGTTGTCAACAGGCATACACAAAACAGAAGGAAAACATGCTAGCTCTCAGAAAAATCCTTTTTCAAGCTAGAACACACACACACACACACACACACACACACACACACACACACACACACACACACCTACCTATGTGGTTTGGGGGTAAGTAGCTAGTGACTCAGCGGGAGGCAGCTGGTTTACTGACTACGAATGTGGGAGGTAGTGGCAGCAGGTGCAAGGGCTAGGCATAGGCATGTAATGCACAGGCACTGGAACTGATAGGGAGTGGCGTAGTGCACAATGAAGATGACATGGAAACATCAATTGGGAGGAGATGATGGGAATGAGAAGGAGGAAGGGAAAACTGTTAAGTGTGAAGTGTGAGGACTGTAGGTTAATGGAGATTCAGCCAGAAGGGATAGAGGAGCAAAGTATGTGCAGCAAGGATAACTCCTATCTGTGTAGTTCAGAGAGGGAAGAATCCAGATGGCCTGGGTTGTGAAGAAGCCATAGAAATAGAGTATTTTGTACTCACCTGTATTTTTTGCCACCTGGTGATCAGCTTCGTTCTTGGCCACAGTTTGGTGGTGGCCATTCTTTATGGTGGACAGCTGGATGATTCTTATGTCAATATAAAAAACTTGACCATCCGGATGCCACTCCCACACCCAACCCCTTGCTACAGGGATCATATCCCTATAGAAGACCCAATCCGCCCACTTCCAATCCAGTCCTGTCACAGGCTTATCGTACCCCATCAGAGGCAGGGCCAAATGTGAAAGCAGCCACGTAATAAACCATACCAACTCTACGGCAATTACTACACGGTTTTTTATATTGGTATGACAACCATACAGCTGTCCACACCATATTTAGTGGCCACTGCCAAACTGTGACCAAGAACAAAGTTGACCAGTCAGTGGCACTACATGCAGCTGAGCACAAAATGCTAGATTTCAGTGGCTACTTCACAATTCGGGTCATATGGATCCTTTTCTCTCCCACCAGCTTTTCAGCATTATGCAGATTGCAGATGAGGATTATGCCTGCAACACATACTTCGCTCCTCTATCCCTTCTGACCTCAAATTCCGTTGACCCACTGACCTCACACACTCCACTCAACAGTTTCCCCTTCCTCTGTCCTATCATCCCATCCCAATTTGTGTGTCCACGGCGTCTTAATCGTGCACTGCTCCCCACTGGCTCTGGCACCTATGATTCTCATGCCTAACCCATATGCTTACCACCCATACCTCTGCTGCATTTATAGTCAGCAATCCAGCTGCCACCCTCCGAGCCACTAGCTGCTCATTCCCAACCTCCCTCCCTGCCTCGTGCCGCCCCTCCCTCCCACCCTGCCTCGTGCCGCCCCTCCCTCCCACCCTGCCTCGTGCCGCCCCTCCCTCCCACCCTGCCTCGTGCCGCCCCTCCCTCCCACCCTGCCTCGTGCCGCCCCTCCCTCCCACCCTGCCTCGTGCCGCCCCTCCCTCCCACCCTGCCTCGTGCCGCCCCTCCCTCCCACCCTGCCTCGTGCCGCCCCTCCCTCCCACCCTGCCTCGTGCCGCCCCTCCCTCCCACCCTGCCTCGTGCCGCCCCTCCCTCCCACCCTGCCTCGTGCCGCCCCTCCCTCCCACCCTGCCTCGTGCCGCCCCTCCCTCCCACCCTCCCTGCCTCGTGCCGCCCCTCCCTCCCACCCTCCCTGCCTCGTGCCGCCCCTCCCTCCCACCCTCCCTGCCTCGTGCCGCCCCTCCCTCCCACCCTCCCTGCCTCGTGCCGCCCCTCCCTCCCACCCTCCCTGCCTCGTGCCGCCCCTCCCTCCCACCCTCCCTGCCTCGTGCCGCCCCTCCCTCCCACCCTCCCTGCCTCGTGCCGCCCCTCCCTCCCACCCTCCCTGCCTCGTGCCGCCCCTCCCTCCCACCCTCCCTGCCTCGTGCCGCCCCTCCCTCCTTCGTGCCGCCCCTCCCTCCCACCCTCCCTGCCTCGTGCCGCCCCTCCCTCCCTCGTGCCGCCCCTCCCTGCCACCCTCCCTGCCTCGTGCCGCCCCTCCCTCCCACCCTCCCTGCCTCGTGCGGCCCCTCCCTCCCACCCTCCCTGCCTCGTGCGGCCCCTCCCTCCCACCCTCCCTGCCTCGTGCCGCCCCTCCCTCCCACCCTCCCTGCCTCGTGCCGCCCCTCCCTCCCACCCTCCCTGCCTCGTGCCGCCCCTCCCTCCCACCCTCCCTGCCTCGTGCCGCCCCTCCCTCCCACCCTCCCTGCCTCGTGCCGCCCCTCCCTCCCACCCTCCCTCCCTGCCTCGTGCCGCCCCTCCCTCCCACCCTCCCTCCCTGCCTCGTGCCGCCCCTCCCTCCCACCCTCCCTCCCTGCCTCGTGCCGCCCCTCCCTCCCACCCTCCCTCCCTGCCTCGTGCCGCCCCTCCCTCCCACCCTCCCTCCCTGCCTCGTGCCGCCCCTCCCTCCCACCCTCCCTCCCTGCCTCGTGCCGCCCCTCCCTCCCACCCTCCCTCCCTGCCTCGTGCCGCCCCTCCCTCCCACCCTCCCTCCCTGCCTCGTGCCGCCCCTCCCTCCCTCCCTCCCTCCCTGCCTCGTGCCGCCCCTCCCTCCCTCCCTCCCTCCCTGCCTCGTGCCACCCCTCCCTCCCTCCCTCCCTCCCTGCCTCGTGCCGCCCCTCCCTCCCTCCCTCCCTCCCTGCCTCGTGCCGCCCCTCCCTCCCTCCCTCCCTCCCTGCCTCGTGCCGCCCCTCCCTCCCACCCTCCCTCCCTGCCTCGTGCCGCCCCTCCCTCCCTCCCTCCCTGCCTCGTGCCGCCCCTCCCACCCTCCCTCCCTCCCTGCCTCGTGCCGCCCCTCCCTCCCTCCCTCCCTCCCTCCCTGCCTCGTGCCGCCCCTCCCTCCCTCCCTCCCTCCCTCCCTGCCTCGTGCCGCCCCTCCCTCCCTCCCTCCCTCCCTGCCTCGTGCCGCCCCTCCCTCCCTCCCTCCCTCCCTGCCTCGTGCCGCCCCTCCCTCCCTCCCTCTCTCCCTGCCTCGTGCCGCCCCTCCCTCCCTCCCTCTCTCCCTGCCTCGTGCCGCCCCTCCCTCCCTCCCTCTCTCCCTGCCTCGTGCCGCCCCTCCCTCCCTCCCTCTCTCCCTGCCTCGTGCCGCCCCTCCCTCCCTCCCTCTCTCCCTGCCTCGTGCCGCCCCTCCCTCCCTCCCTCTCTCCCTGCCTCGTGCCGCCCCTCCCTCCCTCCCTCTCTCCCTGCCTCGTGCCGCCCCTCCCTCCCTCCCTCTCTCCCTGCCTCGTGCCGCCCCTCCCTCCCTCCCTGCCTCGTGCCGCCCCTCCCTCCCTCCCTGCCTCGTGCCGCCCCTCCCTCCCTCCCTGCCTCGTGCCGCCCCTCCCTCCCTCCCTGCCTCGTGCCGCCCCTCCCTCCCTCCCTGCCTCGTGCCGCCCCTCCCTCCCTCCCTCTCTCCCTCCCTGCCTCGTGCCGCCCCTCCCTCCCTCCCTCCCTCCCTCCCTCCCTGCCTCGTGCCGCCCCTCCCTCCCTCCCTCCCTCCCTCCCTGCCTCGTGCCGCCCCTCCCTCCCTCCCTCCCTCCCTCCCTCCCTGCCTCGTGCCGCCCCTCCCTCCCTCCCTGCCTTGTGCCGCCCCTCCCTCCCTCCCTCCCTCCCTCCCTCCCTGCCTCGTGCCGCCCCTCCCTCCCTCCCTCCCTCCCTCCCTCCCTCCCTCCCTCCCTCCCTCCCTCCCTCCCTCCCTCGTGCCGCCCCTCCCTCCCTCCCTCCCTCCCTCGTGCCGCCCCTCCCTCCCTCCCTCCCTCCCTCCCTCCCTCCCTCCCTCCCTCCCTCCCTGCCTCGTGCCGCCCCTCCCTCCCTCCCTCCCTCCCTCCCTCCCTCCCTCCCTGCCTCGTGCCGCCCCTCCCTCCCTCCCTCCCTGCCTCGTGCTGCCCCTCCCTCCCTCCCTCCCTCCCTGCCTCGTGCCGCCCCTCCCTCCCTCCCTCCCTCCCTCCCTCCCTCCCTCCCTCCCTCTCTCCCTGCCTCGTGCCGCCCCTCCCTCCCTCCCTCTCTCCCTGCCTCGTGCCGCCCCTCCCTCCCTCCCTCTCTCCCTGCCTCGTGCCGCCCCTCCCTCCCTCCCTGCCTCGTGCCGCCCCTCCCTCCCTCCCTCCCTGCCTCGTGCCGCCCCTCCCTCCCTCCCTGCCTCGTGCCGCCCCTCCCTCCCTCCCTGCCTCGTGCCGCCCCTCCCTCCCTCCCTCCCTCCCTCCCTGCCTCGTGCCGCCCCTCCCTCCCTCCCTCCCTCCCTCCCTCCCTCCCTCCCTGCCTCGTGCCGCCCCTCCCTCCCTCCCTCCCTCCCTCCCTCCCTCCCTGCCTCGTGCCGCCCCTCCCTCCCTGCCTCGTGCCGCCCCTCCCTCCCTCCCTCCCTCCCTCCCTCCCTGCCTCGTGCCGCCCCTCCCTCCCTCCCTCCCTCCCTCCCTGCCTCGTGCCGCCCCTCCCTCCCTCCCTCCCTCCCTCCCTCACTCCCTCCCTCCCTCCCTGCCTCGTGCCGCCCCTCCCTCCCTCCCTCCCTCCCTCCCTGCCTCGTGCCGCCCCTCCCTCCCTCCCTCCCTCCCCCCTCCCCCCTCCCTCCCTCCCTCCCCCCTCCCCCCCTCCCTCCCCCCTCCCTACCTCCCTCCCTGCCTCCCCCCGTGCCGCCCCTCCCTCCCTCCCTCCCTCCCTCCCTCCCTGCCTCGTGCCGCCCCTCCCTCCCTCCCTCCCTGCCTCGTGCCGCCCCTCCCTCCCTCCCTCCCTCCCTCCCTCCCTCCCTCCCTCCCTGCCTCGTGCCGCCCCTCCCTCCCTCCCTCCCTCCCTCCCTCCCTGCCTCGTGCCGCCCCTCCCTCCCTCCCTCCCTCCCCCCTCCCTCCCCCCTCCCTCCCCCCTCCCCCCTCCCTCCCCCTCCCTCCCCCCTACCCCTCCCTCCCCCCTCCCCCTCCCTCCCCCCTCCCCCTCCCTCCCCCCTCCCCCCTCCCTCCCTCCCTCCCTGCCTCCCCCCGTGCCGCCCCTCCCTCCCTCCCTCCCTGCCTCCCCTCCCTCCCTCCCTCCCTGCCTCCCCCCGTGCCGCCCCTCCCTCCCTCCCTCCCTCCCTCCCTGCCTCGTGCCGCCCCTCCCTCCCTCCCTCCCTCCCCCCTCCCTCCCTCCCTCCCTCCCCCCTCCCCCCTCCCTCCCCCCTCCCTACCTCCCTCCCTGCCTCCCCCCGTGCCGCCCCTCCCTCCCTCCCTCCCTCCCTCCCTGCCTCGTGCCGCCCCTCCCTCCCTCCCTCCCTGCCTCGTGCCGCCCCTCCCTCCCTCCCTCCCTCCCTCCCTCCCTCCCTGCCTCGTGCCGCCCCTCCCTCCCTCCCTGCCTCGTGCCGCCCCTCCCTCCCTCCCTGCCTCGTGCCGCCCCTCCCTCCCTCCCTCCCTCCCTCCCTCCCTGCCTCGTGCCGCCCCTCCCTCCCTCCCTCCCTCCCCCCTCCCTCCCCCCTCCCTCCCCCCTCCCCCCTCCCTCCCCCCTCCCTCCCCCCTCCCTCCCCCCTCCCTCCCCCCTCCCCCTCCCTCCCCCCTCCCTCCCTCCCTCCCTGCCTCCCCCCGTGCCGCCCCTCCCTCCCTCCCTCCCTGCCTCCCCCCGTGCCGCCCCTCCCTCCCTCCCCCCGTGCCGCCCCTCCCTCCCTCCCTCCCTCCCTGCCTCGTGCCGCCCCTCCCTCCCTCCCTCCCTCCCTCCCTCCCTCCCTCCCTCCCTCCCTCCCTGCCTCGTGCCGCCCCTCCCTCCCTGCCTCGTGCCGCCCCTCCCTCCCTGCCTCGTGCCGCCCCTCCCTCCCTGCCTCGTGCCGCCCCTCCCTCCCTGCCTAGTGCCGCCCCTCCCTCCCTGCCTAGTGCCGCCCCTCCCTCCCTGCCTCGTGCCGCCCCTCCCTCCCTGCCTCGTGCCGCCCCTCCCTCCCCCCTCCCTCCCTCCCTGCCTCGTGCCGCCCCTCCCTCCCCCCTCCCTCGTGCCGCCCCTCCCTCCCCCCTCCCTCCCTCCCTGCCTCGTGCCGCCCCTCCCTCCCCCCCTCCCTCCCTCCCTGCCTCGTGCCGCCCCTCCCTCCCCCCCCTCCCTCCCTCCCTGCCTCGTGCCGCCCCTCCCTCCCCCCCTCCCTCCCTCCCTGCCTCGTGCCGCCCCTCCCTCCCCCCCTCCCTCCCTCCCTGCCTCGTGCCGCCCCTCCCTCCCCCCCTCCCTCCCTCCCTCCCCCCCTCCCTCCCTCCCTGCCTCGTGCCGCCCCCGCCCTCCCCCCGCCCGCCCTGCCTCGTGCCGCCCCGCCCTCCCTCCGCCCGCCCTGCCTCGTGCCGCCCCGCCCTCCCTCCGCCCGCCCTGCCTCCCTCCGCCCGCCCTGCCTCCCTCCGCCCGCCCTGCCTCCCCTCCCTCCCTCACTGCCCCGTGCCGCCCCTCCCTGCCTGCCTCATGTACCGCCTCCCTCCCCACCTCCCTACCTGTATTGTTAGTTTTTTATCTTCTTTTTATTGCATTTGCTCCTTTGGAGGCATGTGCTTCCAAATTTCCAAACATAGATAGCATATTGGCACCTTTTCAACACTCATCTCTTTACGTGCCGGCTCTTTAGTCTTTCATGTAATCCTTTTTAATAATGTACGACATCTCTGCTCATGGCCTGTTTTGGTTTGTGTTCCACTAATATTGCAATACTGTTCGTATGTTGCTTCTGATCTCATGGGTATTCATCTCTATACAGAGTCACTGTTCCTTGACTTTCCTCTCCTTTAAATAAAATTATGTCTCCAGGAGCTCATTTTTAAGTGCACTATTTCAGAATAAAAGAGAACAAAAACATATGTAATTGGTAGATATGCAGCTTTCACACAAGAAAATCATGGGAACCATTTCTCTTACCTGAAAAAAAAGTTTGGTTCCAATTGTCATACCCATCCTCACTGAATTTAGTTATTACCTTTACAAACAATAAGTCCTTCACTAATAATAATGTGTAATATGTGTTATCAACTAATATAAGAAAACAGAAATTTGGATGACATGGCATGTAAACTATAAAGTAACTGAAATTTTCCCAGATCAACAAGCTCAGTTTTATTTCCCACCTAGTAGTACAATGAATAGCAGGAGAAACAGACACAGTGGAACAGGATAAAGAAATAGAAGTCCAGTCAGTATTGAGGTTCCCATGCGCACTGCAGTTAAGTACACACATTTGCCCCTGTTGTTGTGGTATGCTCCACCATCTCTAAAAAGTTCAATAATTTTTTGACATTATCTCTGAATGATATTTCCTTTTCAGTAAAACACATTGGCTAGGTATCCCTAAAATATTTTACAAAATTCACCTGCAGAACTTTTTTACAGCTGGCTGAGACACATTCAACAGAAATATATCCGTGACTCACATAATGGCTTAAAGTACATAATCATTCATTCTGAAACTGCGCTAGTTGTTCTTTTTTATATTTATTTTATTTATTTACTCATACACGATCATTTTACAATTATACAAGATTTGTCATCATAGTACACTGAAAATGAATAGCTCTGACCCTGCAGCACCACCACCACACATGCACACAATATATAAGTATGCTTTTATGAGGAAAGGATGTGTGTTTTATCTGTGGTCCTGTGGAGGAATCATCCCAGTATATGCCAGAAATGATTTAGAAAAACCATGGAAACTCTAAATCAAGATAGCCAGACAGAGCAAACTCCGTACTCCCAAATGCGAAGTCAGTATCTTAACAACTGCACTGCCTCATTGGATTGGCTCTCTTGCACAGTGCTATTTTTTTTATATACAGTTCATACCAAATATCATATAACAGGAGCATAGTTTTGCATCGACCCACCACACACACTGGACACCTCCTGGTGACCCTAGGACCACAAATATGGCTGTCTCCATGTCCTCCCTTTAATCAGTGTAGATAGCGGAGTCATCATACCAGCCAATGACTGAGATGTAGAGCTCAGGAGAATGACAAGACATTAATATGGTGCAGTATAGAGCTTGGTACATTTGCTTGTAAGAGTATAAAATTTGATTACCTATTATAATGTGACGGGCTGTTGTAGTTGTCACCTTTCATTAATAACCTCTACGCTGAGTCCTTTAAGTAATCTTTGTGTAGAATTTGCAATTTTGAAGTATGTTTCAGATGGAAATATTTTAGCAATCTTCTTGTCATCTTGGGAAGTTTATTACAAAAATTACTCCTTGATAGGAAATACTGTTTTGAGTTTTTTGCTAGTTTTTCCTTGGTAACTGCAAGTCAAACTGGTGTTTTCCATGACTTGCACAACAGATTGGTAGGTGTACTCTCTTGGTGCAGTAAGGATACCTAGTTTTTTAAATAACTCTTATTTTCAGAGATTTTCTACCTCCTACCTGTAGAAATTTCTATTCCAACTAACATATTCTCTGGCAAAGCTCAGTTTTTTTGCTTCTGCTTTCTTCCCAATACCATGATAGTTTTGGATCCATGTTGCCCAATTTGTGATCAATTTTACTGGAACTGAAGAATCAGCTTAAATTAATTGTATAATCCTGTGCTCTACACCATTATTTTTGAAACAAACTGCTACACAATTAAGACACAGAAACCATTACAACCAGCAGTTCTGCATCTCACCTTTGTAGTCGGGATTCAATGCCTTTTTGCTTTGGTTTCCTGATAGCTGCTTATTTTTCTGCACCTTTAACAGCTGTGTGAAATAGTTTATATTGAAAATAGTTATCAAGGTGACATCCTGGTGTAATTGAACATTGCCGTCCTGTGAGATAAAACTCACAACTCTAATGTGATAAACTAGTATAGTTGTAGTTCTCTTCACAGTTTTATGATGAAAAATAAGTTGTGATTCATGATAAAATCAAGATGTGTCAGTCTTTTGTTAGTGAAATTAGTGAATGAAAGGGATAGAACTCCAATGATCTACAGTCCATTATGCACGTAGGGATGCTCACTAAAATTGCTGCCTCTTGTGAGGAAAAGTGAGCAGTACACAGCTGGACACTTAACATGATTTCCATCTACATGAAGCTTTCTGTGAATGCTGGTGTAATCCTTCTGGTGGCTGCAGGCGTGGTAGGCCATAGTTGGAGAAGAATCATCAACATTCTTCCTAGACTGGCTGTTGTTGGCTTAACCTATGGGATGATAAATCTTTGGTGAGAAGTTATTGTTGATACACACATATTATAAACAGCATGAGCCTAGACATTTAACCATATGGCCTTAACGTTAGTTTGATCTGCTTCCAGTTTGCTAGTCACCGTCAATTGCAGTTTATCAGATAAGTGGATGGTAGATACCTTTTGCCCATGTTGATCATTCTACATCTGTGTTTACATACATTTTCTGCCAGTCATCTGCTGTATAGAGGAGATACCTTGTACTATCTCTAGTCATTCTGTTTACTGTCCCACTTGCAAATACGACAAGGGGAAAATGGCTGCTTATATACTCCCATATGAGCCCTAATTTCTGTTACCTGTCGTTGGTCCGTATGCAGAATGTATGTTCGTAGCAGTAGAATCGTTCTGAGGCCAGCTACAAATGCTGTTCGTAGTATCTTTGTAGTACATGTTGTTCGAATCTACTGGTAACAAATCTAGCAACATGCTTCTGAGTTGCTTTGGATGTCTTCCTGTAATCCAATCTGGTAGGGATTCCAAGCACTCTAGAAGGGTACTGATGACCTTGCTGTGTAGTGCACTAAACCACCAATCATTATCAAACACTCTATCAGTACTCTACAATGTGTTGCACTAATGTTCTATATGCAGTTTCCTTTATAGATGAGTCACACTTCCTAAAGTTTTCCTACTAAACTGAAGTTGACCATCTCCCTTCCCTGCTGCTGACCTTATGTGCTCGTTGTATTTCATATTGCTGTGCAGTGTTACACCTACATATTTAACTGACGTGACTGTCTCAAGCCTCATACCACTAACACTGGATTCAAGCATTGCAGGGTTGGTTTTCCTGCTCACCTGCATTAACTTGCGTGTTTTTACATCTAGGGCAAGCTGTCATTTATCACGCCAAATAGAAATTCTGTCTGTCATCCTGTATCCTTGTACAGTTCCTAATTGCCAATATTTCCTGTATAATACATCAGGAGCAGACAGACAGACAGACTGACAGACACACACACACACACACACACACACACACACACACACACACACACACACACACACACACACACACACACACACTCAGACTACTGTACACCCTGCCCATCTTCCCTGGGGCACTCCTGATGATATCCTTGTCTCTGAGGAACACTCACCTTCCAGGATAACATACTAAAGAATTCATTGACACTCACATGTATCTAGGAATTTATCCCATATGTTCAGAACTTTGCTAACAGTCTGCAGTGAAATGCTTTGTGACACTCTTGAAATATCGAATGTGCCTGCTGTCCTTCGAGGAAAGAGCATGCTGAGTTTCACATGAGTGATGCTTTCTAATTTGTGCTGATTTGTGGAGACTCTTTTCTGTCTCAAGGAAAGTTATTGTATTTGAACTCAGAACATGCTCAAAAATTCTGCAGCAAACTGATGTTAAGGATATTGGTCTGTAATTTTACAGGTCCATTCTTTTACCGTTCTCATGTACAGGAGTCATCTCTGCTTTTCTCCACTTCCTTGGGACTTCACACTGGATGATAAATGCAAGCCAAGTAAGGGGCCAGTGCCAGAGAATGCTCTGTAATATTGAACTGGGATTCCATACAGACCTGGTAACATAATTGTTTTCAACTCTTTCAATTGCTTCTCAACATCAACTTATTTCTACGTCCTCCATAAGGGAGTCTGTATGATGGTTAAACAGCGTTACGTCTGTATGATCCTCCTGTGTGAATGATTTTTTTGAACATAAATTTTCAAAACTTAAGCTTTCTTTCTACTGCCTTCTATTGCAATGCCAGACTGGTCAGTGATTGAGTGACTGGTTAGAAGTCTTTAATCTGCATAGTGATTTTACTTAGGACCATAATTTTCTCAGCTTGTCAGCAAGATCTTTCACTAAGATATGATGGTGGAAGTTATATGCTTCACAGATTCATCTTTTTATAGATGCAAAAATTTTTACTGACTGTTGCGTGTCTGCATTTCTGCATTCTGTTTTGAACTAGGAATGCAACAGTCTGTTTTCTCAGCATTTTCTGAATTCTGTTATTAAACCATGATGGGTCTTTTCCATCCTTAATCCACTTATGTGGCACATAGTTCTTCAGAGTGCAATTTACAGTCAGTTTAAACTTTGCCCATAGTTCCTCCATGTCCATTATATTGGAACTAAATGATGTCCATTCATTGTCTAAGGATGACGCTAGCAACCTCCCATCTGCTCTTTCAAGCATAAAATCTCTTTTAACCTTCTTGATGGATTTATTAACTTTAGTAACTATTATCACTGTGATGAAGTCAGTATCACTTATCCCTGTGTTGATACTGACACTGTTAATAGGATCAGGCCTGTTTGTAGCTAAGTCTAAAATATTTCCATTGAGTGTGAGTTGTCTTACTAGCTAATATTAGTTCTGGGTTCATAACTACTACACAAGACTGCCTGTATCACCTACAATGAATCAATAGACATACCAATCCCTACTCAGTAGGCTGAAGTCGCCTCCAGCTAATATTGTGTGATCTTGATACTTCAACACTATTGAGTGTAGACTTTCTTTGAATTATCCTACATCTGCTATGGTGTGATTGGATAGCTGGTAAAAAATGTGATTAACTTGAACAGTGGGAAAACCAGGATGGAATAATGACAATATTATGAGAAGCATAGATTGGTACTCCCCGTACAGAGGAGACATTGGGGTTGCAGACAGACACAACAAAAAGACTGATGTACATTCAAACTTTCAACCAAAAGGCATTCTTCTTAAGTAGAAAACACACATATTCACACAAACACTCTGGCTTCAGTGGCCAGAGACAGTGGTCTTGTGTATGTGATTTGTGCTTGTGTTAAAGTGTGCATGTAAAAGTGTGTGTGTGAAAGTGTGCATGTGTTTTCTACCTCAGGGGGAGGCCTTTTGGCTGGCTGAAAACTCAAATGTACAACAGTCTTTGGTTGTGCCTATCTGCAACTCAACATCTCATCTCTATGATGAGTAACAGTTGATCCTTTTCATAATATTGAGTTCACATATTCCATCCATCTTCTTTTATTGTCACAGCACCAACTACTGTCCTAGTATTAGACATACAGAGGCACAGTGCATACATACAACAAAGGTAGATAACAGTGGTACTGGTTTATTTATTCATATTTTTAGAAAACATTTCATTAGCAATTGTTTCTCTTTAAAAGTGCCATTTGAGTTGTTGGAGATAGCAGAAAATCTATAACATAAGTCCTCTTTATCTTTTCACTTTGTTACAGGACATTTTGATAATAGTTCTTTTTTGTGATGTGTGTAACTGACTATTGTCAGTCTATAATTATTTTCAAAGTGTTGTTACACATAGCTTTAGAGAAACACACATTTCTTTCTGCCATACTAACTGTTCTTGTTCCATCTGAATATTACAGGTGAGGCCGAAACTCAAAGTGCTTTTGAAAAGCATTTTTCTGAAGAGGTTTCTGTTTATGGACCAGTATGCATAATTAATCTTGTTGAGCAATATGGGAAGGAGAAGATCATATGGGATGCATACACTAATCACATATTATTGTTAAATAATCCGCAACTCACATATGTTACATTTGACTTTCATGAATACTGGTAAATATATAACTTACATTGTTTGTGCATTTCTTTATGTCTAGGATTAGATGGTATTTTATTAATATCCATTGTCAACCTTTCCTGTAGGTTTAGATACTGTACTGACGTTTAGAACAGCATGACTGTTTCCAGTGGTATCTCTACATTTTGCCAAGTATTGCAGAGTTGGAGTAGAAATTTATGCTATTTGCCACTGAAGATAGTGTGTGCTTGTTAGATACCTGACATTATTTTCTGTATGTAATATAATATGCACACACTGTCCATTTAAGGGGATGAATAGTGCTATGTTTTTTTCATGTTTCTTGACTGTGATAAGTCCAAGAAAGCATCACATGCCAATAAAGATATGTAAATACATTTTACTCACCATAACAAATATGCAGTGTAATATCTGAAGGAAAAACTGTAAATAACATTCAGCTTGTTTTGGACTGAAGGAAATTATTTTCCAACAGACAAATGCAGAAAACTTTCTTAAAGTATGGATACTGTGGGATTCAGATACCAGGGGAGTTAAATGTGGGAGAAATTGATTATGGGGAATGGAATGCTCATTTCTTTTGAATGATGTAGTGCAGAGAAAGATTTCATTCCAGTAGGAGATTTTGGTTGGAGAGTCTATTTACTGCTTAGGTATTGGTAGTTCTCCCATCCTATCTGAACACTGACATATTGTGACTTGATGTGGGAACATTAGTCATCATAATTGGCCAATGTTAATAATCACAGGTTTTTTTGTTATTATTACCAACAATAACCGTTGGTATACAAGAAAGCAGTCTGAGACATAGTTCATAGTAACAAAATTTTGGAGGAAATAATTTTCACAGGAGCTAAACAAGTGCAAAGTTGCAAAAGTAGAAGAAAATTTTAAAGTGAGATGAATACAGGGAAATAACAAACTGTTCTCTGGAACACAAAAGCTGTAGATTAAATTGATGTACATGGATTAGTAGTTGATGTACTTGGATTAGTAGTTGATGTACTTGGATTAGTAGTTGATGTACTTGGATTAGTATATCGACTTCCTTGGCAACTCCATTCTATCAAATGCCCTCAAACTCTTCCATGTAGTACATTACCACTTTGTGAAGACAACACATTAACACTGGAGGTGTGGAGTAATGATGACTTCTACACCACAGTGTAATTCTGTAACTGAACACCTCTTTAGAACATTAATTTGCTAGGAAGCAATGTACCAGAGTGCCTTAGACTGAGCTAATATATTCTGTGGTATACGTAAAAGACATTGTTATAAATATCCATATAATGAAAAAAGACCTTATTAGTTGTGAGCAGGTAGAAAGCATAGTGAATGACATTTACGTGTGACAGGATGCAAAGTTTTCATTCACATACCATTACAAAGCCATTGGTCTAAATTACTCTCAAAGGTGAAAAAAGGCATTCTTGTTGGATACACTATATGGCAGCAGAAACAAGATCTCTATGCCAAAAATGAAACAGGTTATGGAATCTATGGACTGTATATTCACAGAATTTTTGTATGGCAAGTGGTAGACAGAAAATAGAGAACAGAAGGACCTTGCTGAATTGTACAATGAAGGAACATTATTATTTCCAAGTACTGAAGATCAAATCTGAAGTGAAATAGAAAATTCAAGCACTGAAGTGGAATTTTATGGTTTCCCAGATAAGGAGGAAAATTTAGAAAAAAAAGCCTTTATTAAATAAAGGTAATCAGAACCATTTCGAACATGCTCAAATTTTATGTAATCAATGCAGGCCAAGAAAGAATGTAATGAAGAAAAAAATAGATTTGACTACCATCCAATGACATTTTGTTCCAAAGGGAAAGATTATATGGAAGAAGTGCAAAAGTTGCGCTATGAAGGGACAATGTTGAAATGTTACCCTATCACAAAGCATTTATTTCTGATGAGGCAGCTGAATGGACAGCTGCATTGAATCATGAAATTCAGTCTTTCAAGAATTAGGTAGATAAATCAAGAACAAAACGTACTGGCACAAAAACTCAGTTTCATGTGGCAATTAGTAGTAGCTGGAACAGGTGACATTCAATACATTTTGAGAGATAAAAAATTAAGCTAACTTCTTGACAAAGCCAGTGAATCAGAATAGTCATGAAAATCATCATTAGAAAATGTTATGAAATGAGACTACTGTGGAATAATACGCATGATTAGAGTTTACTTTTTTGGGGGGGAGGGTGTTGAGGTTTAAACTAACGGACAACAGCTTCTTTTATTATTTCATTTTTGTGACTGGATTATCTTCGACATTGCCGTTACTCAAAAAGTCAAGAAGCTTTTGTTCTTTTAAAAAGTATAGATAGTTTCTCTGCTTTAATGGTGTATGCTGTTTTTCTTTTAATAAATGTTGTTGTTGTTGTTGTTGTTGTGTCGTCGTCGTCGTCGTCGTCGTTGTCGTCGTCGTTGTCTTCAGTCCTGAGACTGGTTTGATGCAACTCTCCATGCTACTCTATCCTGTGCAAGCTTCTTCATCTCCCAGTACCTACTGCATCCTACATCCTTCTGAATCTGCTTAGTGTATTCATCTCTTGGTCTCCCTCTACGATTTTTACCCTCCACGCTGCCCTCCAATACTAAATTTGTGATCCCTTGATGCCTCAGAACATGTCCGTCCTACCAACCGATCCCTTCTTCTAGTCAAATTGTGCGACAAGCTCCTCTTCTCCCCAATTCTATTCAATACCTCCTCATTAGTTACGTGATCTACCCATCTAATCTTCAGCATTCTTCTGTAGCACCACATTTCGAAAGCTTCTATTCTCTTCTTGTCTAAACTATTTATCGTCCACGTTTCACTTCCATACATGGCTACACTCCATACAAATACTTTCAGAAATGACTTCCTGACATTTAAGTCTATACTCGATGTTAACAAATTTTTCTTCTTCAGAAACGCTTTCCTTGCCATTGCCAGTCTACATTTTTTATCCTCTCTACTTCAACCATCATCAGTTATTTTGCTCCCTAAATAGCAAAACTCCTTTACTACTTTAAGTGTCTCATTTCCTAATCTAATTCCCTCAGCATCACCCGACTTAATTCGACTACATTCCATTATCCTCGTTTTGCTTTTGTTGATGTTCATCTTATATCCTCCTTTCAAGACACTTTCCATTCCGTTCAACTGCTCTTCCAAGTCCTTTGCTGTCTCTGACAGAATTACAATGTCATCGACGAACCTCAAAGTTTTTATTTCTTCTCCATGGATTATAATACATACTCCGAACTTTTCTATTGTTTCCTTTATTGCTTGTTCAATATACAGATTGAATAACATTGGGGATAGGCTACAACCCTGTCTCACTCCCTTCCCAACAACTGCTTCCCTTTCATACCCCTCAACTCTTGTAACTGCCATCTCGTTTCTGTACAAATTGTAAATAGCCTTTCGCTCCCTGTATTTTACCCCTGCCACCTTCAGAATTTGAAAAAGAGTATTCCAATCAACATTGTCAAAAGCTTTCTCTAAGTCTACAAATGCTAGAAACGTAGGTATGCCTTTCCTTAATCTTTCTCCTAAGATAAGTCGTAGGGTCAGTAATGCTTCACGTATTCCAACATTTCTACGGAATCCAAACTGATCTTCCCCAGGGTTGGCTTCTATCAGTTTTTCCATTTGTCTGTAAAGAATTCGCGTTAGTATTTTGCAGCTGTGACTTATTAAACTGATAGTTTGGTAATTTTCACATCTGTCAACACCTGCTTTCTTTGGGATTGTAATTATTGTATTCTTCTTGAAGTCTGAGGGTATTTCACCTGTCTCTCACATCTTGCTCACCAGATGGTAGAGTTTTGTGAGGACTGGCTCTCCCAAGGCCGTCAGTAGTTCTAATGGAATGTTATCTACTCCGGGGGCCTTGTTTCGACTCAGGTCTTTCAGCGCTCTGTCAAACTCTTCACGCAGTATCAAATCTCCCATTTCATCTTCATCTACATCCTCTTCCATTTCCATAATATTGTCCTCAAGTACATCGCCCTTGTATAGACACTCTATATCAGACTTCCAACCGAGCTCCAGGGAGCCGGAGCGCTCCGGAGCGCTCACTGCGGCAGCTCGGTGCCCGCGTGGAGGGGGAAAGCGAACTCACTGCCCCCTGGCCGCATGCAGCCGCAACTGACGCAATAATCCGTGTTCAATGACAGCTATGACTAGCTGCGGGAGCCCTGTACCTCTATTGGAGGATACCTTTCTATTCATTGAGAGGGATGGTCGTCCGCAATGTCTTGTATGTCATAAAGTATTTAATTCTGCGAAGAGGTACAATATACAACAACATAATACCCGTCTTCACGCAGCGCACTACGATCGGGTAGAAAGCGTTGCACGCAGAGAACTGGTAGCCAGGCTTAAGAACGACATACCAGGAGACGTAAGTTCAAAAACGGTTTCGTAATACGGAGGGTATCAAAACATGCAACATAGTTCGTGTTCTGTAATGTGTTTACAATTTTAGGGTGAATGAGAGCCGAGAAAACACTACTGAATCTGCAAATCGAGCAAGCTACAGGGTCGCTCACATCATTGCGACAAGTGGCAAGCCGTTTTCGGTGGGACCACTCGTAAAATCGTGCATGGTAGC
Source organism: Schistocerca serialis cubense (assembly GCF_023864345.2). Lineage (NCBI taxonomy): Eukaryota > Metazoa > Arthropoda > Insecta > Orthoptera > Acrididae > Schistocerca > Schistocerca serialis. The sequence goes on along the minus strand of NC_064641.1, from coordinate 394,448,026 downwards.
AGTTGCAGAATGTTTGTTTCCAAGGGAGGTGCAGGCAATTGAAGGGGTTTGCCTCTCGAAGCAAACAATGTCTCGTCGAATACTGGACATGACAGCGGATTTAGACACACAGCTCTGGAAAAAGGCGGAGAACTTTGTTGCATATTTGCTAGCGCTTGACGAAAGCACTGACATATCGGACTGTGCTCAGCTTGCAGTCTTTGTTCGTGGCGTCGACATGGAGCTGCAAGTAACTGAAGAACTCTTGGATGTGGTACCACTCGATTACACCGCAACAGGACGTGACGTTTTTGAAGCTGTTTGTGAATCAGTGGACAATATGAATTTGCCGTGGGATAAGCTCCATTCTGTAGCGATGGAGGGTGCACCACAAATGATCGGGCGTCACCAAGGTTTTGCTTCTCGTTTGAAAAATAAACTCGGGGGCGGATTCGGGAAAGATATTTTGACTCTTCATTGTTTTATTCGCCAAGAGGCACTGTGCGCTGAAACAGTAGAGCTAGGTTGCGTAATGAAATTTGTGAATTTTTTGCGGCGTCACGGTATGAATCATCGCCAATTCAAAGGATTCCTGAAAGATATGGAAGCGGAGTATGGGGATATACCTTACCACAGTACAGTTCGTTGGCTGAGTCGGGGAAAAGTTCTTGATGTTTTCTTTGCCATTCTTGAGGAAATATCCCTTTTTCTCGAAATGAAAGGGGAAGAAATGCGCCGGCCGCGGTGGTCTTGCGGTTAAGGCGCTCAGTCCGGAACCGCGCGACTGCTATGGTCGCAGGTTCGAATCCTGCCTCGGGCATGGATGTGTGTGATGTCCTTAGGTTAGTTAGGTTTAAGTAGTTCTAAGTTCTAGCGGACTGATGACCACAGAAGCTAAGTCCCATAGTGCTCAGAGCCATTTGAACCATTTTGAAGAAATGCGTTGCCTGAAAGTTATAAAATGGATATCAGGCCTGGCGTTCCTAGCTGACATAACTATGCATCTGAATAATTTAAATCTGTCACTGCAGGGCAAAGGGCAGCTAATCGTTACCATGCACGACCAGATCAAAGCGTTCATGGAAATGTTACGTTTATTTGACAGGCAGATGAGTTACGGACATTTAACGTTCTTCAATCGCCTTGCTTCTTTAAAACTACCTGAAGGTACTAATTTCGGCGATTACCAAGCAAAATTAAAGCAGCTCACCACGTCGTTTGAAACACGATTCCGAGACGTCACTAGTTTGGAAATGGAACTCAAGGTGTTCAGCACTCCTTTTCCAGTTTCCCCCGATGACTTGTCACTGTCACTTCAATTGGAGATTACTGATTTGCAAAATTCAACTTTGTTGAAAGAGAGGTACTACAACACGTTGGATGTGTCACGATGGTATCTTTCATTAGAGCAAAAAACATTTCCCAAGCTTCACAACAATGGCGCTCAGATCATGTGCATGTTTGGATCTATGTATTGTTGTGAGCAGCTTTTCTCAGCAATGAAAAGAGTAAAAAGTAAGGAACGATCGTTTCTTCAGGATGCAACAATGAAGGCCATCCTCCGCATTAACGCTGCGAACAGTTTGACGCCTGATATTTCCGATCTTGTAATGAAAAGAAAATGTCAAGCTACAGAGGCTCAATAAATTTAGTATGCAATTTCTTATAAAACAGTTGTTTCTTATTTATTTCCTGAACATGGTATTTCCTGGTGTAGCACGTCACCACGTCTTAGCAGCTAAGAGTATGAGGTTGTCGATCTTGTAAGACGCAGCTGGCACATCAAAACGCTTGTCTTGCCGCCTGCCTCAGCCAGCCATGCCACGTGCCGGCGTGCCGGCCCACTTGACTGGTCACAGCGAGCGACACGGCTCCCTGGAGCAGGGAGCGCTCCGCGGCTCACTACGGAGCCAACGAGCTGGAACAGCCTGCTCTATATACTCCTTCCACCTTTCTGCTTTCCCTTCTTTGCTTAGAACTGGGTTTCCATCTGAGCTCTTGATATTCATACAAGTGGTTCTCTTTTCTCCAAAGGTCTCTTAAATTTTCCTGTAGGCAGTATCTATCTTACCCTAGTGAGATAAGCCTCTACATCCCTAAATTTGTCCTCCAGCCATGCCTGCTTAGCCATTTTGCACTTCCTGTCGATCTCATTTTTGAGACGTTTGTATTCCTTTTTGCCTGCCTCATTTACTGCATTTTTATATTTGCGCCTTTCATCAATTAAATTCAATATTTCGTCTGTCACCCATGGATTTCTATTAGCCTTCGTCTTTTTACCTACTTGATCCTCTGCTGCCTTCACTACTTCATCCCTCAAAGCTACTCAATTCTTCTTCTACTGTATTTCTTTCCCCCATTCCTGTCAGTTGTTCCCTTATGCTCTCCCTGAAACTCTGTACAACCTCTGGTTCTTTCAGTTTATCCAGGTCCCATCTCCTTAAATTCCCATCTTTTTGCAGTTTCTTCAGTTTTAATCTACAGTTCATAACCAATAGATTGTGGTCAGAGTCCACATCTGCCCCTGGAAATGTCTTACAATTTAGAACCTGGTTCCTAAATCTCTGTCTTACCATTATACAATCTATCTGATACCGTCTAGTATCTCCAGGGTTCTTCCATGTATACAACCTTCTTTCATGATTCTTGAACCAAGTGTTAGCCATGGTTAAGTTATGCTCTGTGCAAAATTCTACCAGGCGGCTTCCTCTTTCATTTCTTGGCCCCAATCCATATTCAGCTACTATGTTTCCTTCTCTCCCTTTTCCTATTCTCGAATTCCAGTCATCCATGACTGTTAAACTTTCGTCTCCCTTCACTACCTGAATAATTTCTTTTATCTCCTCATACATTTCATCAATTTCTTCATCATCTGCAGAGCTAGTTGGCATATAAACTTGTACTACTGTAGTAGGCGTGGGCTTCGTGTCTATCTTGGCCACAATAATGCGTTCACTATGCTGTTTTTAGTAGCTTACCCGTACTACTATTTTTTTATTCATTATTAAACCTACTCCTGCATTACCCCTATTTGATTTTGTGTTTATAACCGTGTATTCACCTGACCAGAAGTCTTGTTTCTCCTTCCACCAAACTTCACTAATCCTCACTATATCTATCTTTAACCTATCCATTTCCCTTTTCAAATTTTCTAACCTACCTGCCTGATTAAGGGATCTGACATTCCATGCTCCGATCCGTAGAATGCCAGTATTCTTTCTCCTGATAACGACGTCCTCTTGAGTAGTCCCCGCCCGGAGAACTGAATGGGGGACTATTTTACCTCCGAATTATTTTACCCAAGAAGACGCCAACATCATTTAATCATACAGTAAAGCTGCATGCCCTCGGGAAAAATTACGGCTGTAGTTCCCCCTTGCTTTCAGCCGTTCGCAGTACCAGAACAGCAAGGCCATTGTGGTTAGTGTTACAAGCCCAGATCAGTCAATCATCGAGACTGTTGCCCCTGCAACTACTGAAAAGGCTGCTGCCCCTCCTCAGAACCACACGTTTGTCTGGCCTCTCAACAGATACCCCTCCCTTGTGGTTGCACCTACGGTACGGCTATCTGTATCGTTGAGGCACGCAAGCCTCACCCCCCCCCCCCCCCCCCCCCCCCCAACGGCAAGGTCCATGGCTAATGGCTCATGGGGGGGTAATAAATATTAGTGTGTGTAATATGACTACCTGTTCTACTCCATGACTGAATGCAACAGTTATAGAAAATAAACTGTTTTTAAGCACTGAGGCGCCAACGGCCTTGTCACAGTGGTAACACCAGTTCCAGTTAGATCACTGAAATTAAGCACTGTCGAGCTGGGTTAGCACTTGGATGGGTGGCCATCTGGTCTGCTGAGCACTGTTGGCAAGCGGGGTGCACTCTGCTCTTGTGAGACAAACAGAGGAGCTACTTGATTGAGAAGTAGTGGCTCCGGTCTTGGAAATTGACATACGGCCGGGAGAACGGTGTGCTGACCTCATGCCCCTCCATATCTGCATCCAGTGACGCCTATGGGCTGAGGATGACATGGTGGCTGGTCGGTACCATAATTACTGTTGGGCCTTCATGACCTGTTCGGGAGGAGTTTAGTTTTTTTTTAAGCACTAAGGTTGCTGATCTCTCCAGACAACCTATCCTCTAATTAAAATTCCAGATATGTTCATGAAATTAAATTAGTGACTGGTGGTCTGGTAAAAAATAATATAGTAGATTTGTGTGAAGTGTTGAGATAATAAAGGGCTCTCTCACTGTGTTTGGACAATGCTGGATTGCAAATAAGATTCATAAAGCTGATGAGAAATTTGTGCAAGGTGTTAATGGTTATGTAAAACACAATGAATAAAGAAAAAAAAAAGCTCAAGAGTGACAAAACTGGTCCATGTTATTGAGCAGAACAGAATGGAAGGAAATAGAAAAGTGATTAGTACATACGCTACAAAAGACAAAAATGTGTTACTGCAGAATAAGCAAATGATGACTGGGCTGGTTATTTGTGTATGGGGAAATGCAAATAAAAATCAACAGGTAGATTGCACCTTACTTTAAAGATACGATAAGTTGCAGACAAGCACTACTAAAAGTCACTTAAACATAAGTTAAGCTTTCGGCCACTCGAACCTGGAGTTTCTATTGTATGACTTACACTTTAAAAAAGTTACAACTACTGCTTCACTTGCGGAATTGAAGGGCAGCATAGAAAATCAGTGTAATAAGCACAGGGAGAAAATGGAGGAAAAAAGTGCATGTATTAAGAAAACATAAATGGCCACAAAAATTTTGGAAATACACACATCACCACCATGTGAAGTGATGAACAACTTTCAGGAAACCATTGAGGCTTTGGTGACCACTTGTTTACGTATTGCCAGTTGGCTTCTGTCCCAGGTTCTTCAGCCAACATTTGTTCGACGATTTCTCTATTTCAATAGCCACTTACCATGACCCCCCCCCCCCCCCCCCCTGTGGGTCCAGGGGTTAGAATAGGCCCTAGGTATTCCTGTGTGTCGTAAGAGGTGACTAAAAGGAGTCTCTCACATTTCGGCCTTATTGTGATGGCCCCCTGTAGGATTTGCCCTCCATTTTTCAAAATTTTCCCGAAGAGCAAGCCAATTGCGCAAGGGCGCCTTACATGATGCACAGTGTCCATCATGCACTGAGACTTCTTGCATCCTTCGTCGACATGGATCTGCAGTTCCACTCATTCTCCAGCTGCTGGTGCGTTTTCCTCCATCCTGGGTGCGTTTTCCTCCATCGTCTGTGCAGTATCGCTTTCTGTCAACGATAATGGACTTCTTAACCTGTTTGTGCCTTATATCCAGCACAGTAGCCAGTCTGTTCTGGTGTGGCCCCCACGTACCCCATTGTTTGTAGCTCCCAGACCACACAGGGATCGCTCTGCTGATGCCTGCGCCATTATCTCCCCAGGTGTGTCAAGGAGTAGATGCCTGTCACCCTGGGGCATCAGGACTCTCAGCCAGGTGGCCCTTGCTGCGGCTGGGTGGTGCCCGTGGGGAGGGCCTCTGGTAGGAGTGGGTGGCATCAGGGTGGATGACACGCCTTGAAGTGTAGTATGTTATCACTTGCTGGTGGTCAAATACCAGCAGTCTCTAAGTGATCAAGGTCTAACTTCAGTGCAAAGAAATACGACCACAAACCCCCCTCCCGGCCGCACCATGAGAGAAACATCAGGCTAAGGATGGCAGCGAAGCTTATTCAGCCCGGTACCTCGTATGTACGAGAATTGATGGGGAATCTTACTTGTCAATGAAACCTCAGTTTTTTTTGTGGGGAATTTAGAGGACAAGTTTGGGGAGGCGGAGGGATTGTCCAAAATGCAGTCAGTGTTGTTCTTGATCAAAACAGCATCCTCTGTCCAGACACGAGCACTACTCGCCTGTGACAAGCTGGGGGATGTTTCTGTTTCTGTCACACCCCATAAGAGCTTAGATATGGTCCAGAGTATCATATTTCACAGGGACCTTATTTTGAAGTCTGATATTGAGCTGCGCACCAATTTAGAGCGGAGAGGTGTCCTTTTCGTCCAGCGCGTCCACTGGTACCTTCATCTTGGCCTTCGAGGGTGACACATTACCCGAGAAGGTCAAGATGATGGTCTACCACTGTGACGTAAAGCCTCCGCGATACGATGCTCAAGTGCTGGGGGTTTGGCCATACATCTTCCCACTGTACTTTCAGTGTCACCTGTCGGCATTGTGGACATCCTTCAAATCCCAATACTCCCTGTGCCCTGCTGCTGTCTGTGTCAACTGCAGAGAGCACCATTTGCCTTGCTCTCCAGACTGCAGGATTCTCCAGAAAGAAAGAAAAATAATTGAATACAACCGACTCACACTGAGGCTAAGAGAAAATATGAGAGGCTACATCCTGTGCATTGATGTCAACCTACGCCACCGCTACGACAACGGTCCTACCATCCTTCATTCTGCTACGTACGGTTGGCTCTCAGAGTGATCAGACTCCACCTGCGCCCTTGATGGTGGGGGGCGCTTCCCTCCCTGTTGCTCCTGCACAACCTACTTCAGGAGCAACACCCCCCAACCATTGGGGATGTTAGTCCTCACTTCTCAACTGTAGAAGCGTAAGTCTTCTTTTGCTCCTCTCGCCAGGAAGGGGTCTCTTGGGTCACTCCCCTGCCAGGTTCCTACCAGTGGCAAAGCTGACAACTGCCAATGGCTGAAGCAACCACAGGTTGCTGGTCATAGGGCTTCACGGTCCTCCTCAGTCCCTGAGACTGAATCAGTGAAGCCCTCCCAGCTGGACAAACCTAAGAAGCAGTAAGAGAAACCTAAAAAGAGAAAGACCCCCAAGAACCAAGGCACTTCAGTGGCACCCACACCACCACTACCTACAAGCTCTGTGTCTGAGGATGAGGTGAAGATTTTGACATCCACTGAGGACCTAGATCTCACTAGGCCTTCAGACACAATGGATGTCGATCGCACAGGTTCTCATTGGTAGCAGCAGGTGCCCTGAGGCATAGACTGCCTCATTGAGTGTTTCATGCCTTCCTAGTCTCATGATCACGTAATCATCCAGTGGAATTGCGGCGGTTTTTTCTGCCACCTGGTTGAGCTATGGCAACTGTTAAGCTTTACACCTGCTTTCTGCATTGCCGTCCAGGAAACATGGTTCCCAGCAATGCAGACCCCTGCCCTCCGTGGCTATAAGCGATATTACAGTAACCATAGTGACTATAATCGTGTGTCAGGCGGAGTTTGCGTCTATGTCCTAAACTCAGTATGTAGTGAACCTGTGCTCCTTCAAACCCCTCTCGAAGCTGTGGCTGTCAGGATAAGGACGATGCAGGAAATAACTGTCTGCAGTGTATTTCGTCCTCCAGATGATGTAGTACCCCTAAATGTATTGGCTGCACTGATCGACCAACTCCTTGAACCTTTCCTACTTTTGGGCGATTTTAACATGCATCACCAGTTGTGGGGTGGTGCCATGCTTACTGGCCAAGGTGGGGAAGTTGAAACTTTACTGTCGCATTTCGACCTCTGCCTCTTAAATACAGGTGCCCCACAAATTTCAGTGTGGCACGTGGCACATATTCGGCCATTGATCTCTCGGTTTGCAGTACTGGCCTTCTTCCATCTATCCACTGGAGAGCACATGATGACCTGTATGGTAGTGACCACTTCCACATCTTCCTGTCATGCCCATGGATGCCTACCCAGATGGGCTTTAAACAAGGCAGACTCGGAAGCCTTCACCTCTGCTGTCACCACTGAATCTGCCCCACGTGGTGCCCTCGATGTTGTCGTTGAGCAGGTCACTACAATGATAGTTTCTGTGGTGGAAAATGTGATCCCTCGTTCTTCAGGGTTCTCCTGGCGAAAGACAGTCCCTTGGTGGTCGCCGGAAGTCACTGAGGCAAATATAGAGCGTCGGCGAGCTCTACAGCGACACCCTTCCCTAGAGCACCTAATAGCATGTAAGTGGCTCCGTGCCTGTGTTCGCCAGCTTATGAAATGGCGGAAACAGGATTGTTGGGAGAGGTATGTGTCGACCATTGGGTGCCATACATCACGTTCTCAAGTCTGGACGAAGGTCAGAAGTTTTTTTGGATACCAGACCCCATCATGTGTCCCTGGCATTAACATCAGTGGCGTGTTATCTAATGACGCAAACGTGATTGCCAAACACTTTGCTGAACATTTTGCTGAGCGCTATGCTGAAGCCTCTGCGTCGGAGAACTATCCCCCAGCCTTTCGCACCCTCAAACAGCTGATAGAAAGGAAAGTCCTCTTGTTCACTACACATCACAGTGAACCCTATAATGCCACATTTACAGTATGGGAGCTCCTCAGTGCCCTTGCGCATTGCCCCGACACAGTTCCTGAGCCAGATCGGATCCACAGTCAGATGATTAAACATCTCTTGTCTGACTACAAGCAACATCCCCTATTCATCTTCAGCCAGATCTGCTGCTATGGCGTCTTTCCATTGCAATGGCGTGAGCGCACCATCATTCGGGTGCTCAAACTTGGTCAAAACCCGCTTGAGGTGGATAGCTACCAGCCCATCAGCCTCATCAATGTTCTTTGTAAGTTGCTGGAATGTACGGTGTGTTGGTGGTTGGGCTGGGTCCTGGAGTCACGTGGCCTACTGGCCCCATGTCAGGGTGGCTTCCGCCAGGGTCACTCTACCACTCATAATCTTGTGTCCCTTGCATCTGCCATCTGAACAGCCCTGTGTCTTTTTTGATTTACGTAAAGCATATGACACAACTTGGCGGCGACATATTGTTGCCACATTGTATGAGTGCGGTCTCCCGGGCCCACTCCCAATTTTTAGATTTTTATCCAGAGTTTCCTGTTGCTCCATACTTTCCGTGTCCAAGTCGGTGCCTCCCATAGTTCCCCTTATATTCAGGAGAACGCGCTCCGCAGGGCTCTGTATCGAGTCTCTCTCTATTTTTAGTGGCTATTAAAGGTCTAGCAGGCCATCGGTCTCACCTTCTCTGTATGCAGGTGACTTTCGCATTTTGTACTGCTGCTCCACTACTGGAATTGTTGAGCAGTGCCTAGAGGGAGCCATTCACAAGGTGCAGTCATGGGCTCTTTGCCTATGGCTTCCAGTTTTCAGCCCCAAAGTTGTGTATCGTGCGTTTCTGTCAGTGTCACAACGTTCATCCAGAACCAGAACTTTACCTTAATGATGATCCATTCACTGTGGTGGAGACATATCAATTCTTAGGACTGGTTTTTGGTGCCTGATTGACTTGGCTACCTCACTTTTGTCTGCTTAAGCTGTGGTGCTGTCAGCATCTCAATGTGCTCCACTGCTTCAGCAACACCAACTGGGCAGCAGATTGCTCTACGCTGCTGCAGCTCTACAGAGCCCTTGTTCAATCCTGCCTTGACTATGGGAGTCTGGTTTATGGTTTGGCAGTGCCCTTAGCATTGTGTTTACTCGATCCAGTGCACTACTGTGGCATTCACCTAGCGATGGGAGCTTTTAGAATGAGTCCGGTGATCAGTGTCCTGGTGGAGGCCGGAGTCCCTCCATTGAAGGTTAGGTGTGCACAGCTGCTCGCCAATTACGTTGTACACCATCCTCTGATTTTGATAAAAACAGTGTGTCTGATATATTAAATGTTCATAGTGCACTTGTTGTGTGTGTGTGCTGCTGCTTTTGTTACTCCCCCCCACCCCAGTTTGAAGACAGGTTATCCAGCTCTCTCTGCTAATCTGCTTTGTGCAAGGCTATTCATCTCTGCATAACTACTACAACCTCTTCAATTTTACCCACCATGTTTCTTTTCGTTTCCATTTTGACAGTTTCTTAATACTTCAGTATGTGTCCTATGAACTGTGCCATAAATTCGTTTTCTCCTCAATTTTATTCAATACCTCAAACTAATCTCCATTTCAAGAGCTTCTATAATCTTCTTGTGTGAACTGTATATTGTCCATGTTCCACTTCTGCACATGACTACACTCCAGGCAAATACCTACAGAAAAAGAAGTTGACATCTGTTTATATTCAGTGTTAACAGACAGATTTCTCTCTCTCTCTCTCCTTTTTTTTTTTTTTTTTTTTTTTTTTTTTTTTTTTTTTTTTTTTTTTTTTTTTTTTTTTGCCTGGCTGCATTTTATATCTTCTCTACTTCTGTCATCAGTTATTTTGCCGCCCAAATAGTGAAGCTTATTTATTAGTTTTTGTATTTCATTTTCTAATTTCCTCAGCATTGCCTCAATTTACTACACCCCATTACCCCCTCCCCCCTCCCTTTTTTAACTTCACCTGATCCTCATCTTATGACCACTTTTCAAGGTACTACCCAAGTCCATTGCTGTCTATGCTATAATTATGTCATTGGCAAACCTCAAAGTTTTTATTTATTCTTCCTGAACGTTAACCTCCCATCGAAATTTCTTCATGACTTTCTTTACTGCTTGCTCAATATACAGACTGAATAACATTAGAGATAGGCTACAGTGGTTTCCCATACTCTTCTCAACATAATGCTTCCCTTTCATGTCCTTAAATTCTTATAATTACAATCTAGGTCCTGTACAAGCTATGGATAACCTTTCATTTTCTCTGTATATCACTTCTTCCCTTAGAATTTCCAGGAATTTATATTTATGCAGTGTTAAGTAAATCTTACTTTACACACAAAATCAAGCAATGGAAACAAGCTTGGAACACCAACAGTATTAGGAAAAGGATAGATTCTTTCTCACTCTAAAGATGACATGTTGAGTTGCAGACAGGTACAATGAAAAGACTGTTTTAGTTTTCTTTAGAAAAGAAAACACACACACACACACACACACACACACACACACACACACACACACATTCACACAAACAAGCACACCTCATTCACACGAAACAAACACACACACACACACACACACACACACATACACACACAAACACACACATTAACACAAGCAAGCACTCCTCATGCATGTGACTGTCATCTCCTGCAACTTGGACCAGAATGCAACTGCCACGTTGAGTGGCAATCTGGAATGTTGCAAGAAAGGGGAAGGGATAGCAGGCTATTGGTGGGGGGGAGAGGGGAGAGCTCTTAGTGTTGGAGTGTTGGGAGGCTGGGAAGTTGGGAATGGGGGGGGGGGGGGGGGGGAGCAGGGAAAGGGAAAGTCTGGTGGGTGCATAGGGTGAGGGGACATGAATAGGGTGACAGAGCGGGCAGAAACTATTAGGTGGAGGGTGTGGGTATAGTAGGTTACTGTAGGTTGGGGTTGGGATAATTTCAGGAGTGTAGAATGTGTTATAAGGATAACTCACATCTGCACAGTTCACAAAAACTGGTGGTGGAGGAGAGGATCGAGATGGTTTGGCTTGTGAAGTAGCCATTAAAAAAGAGCATTCTATATTTAGCTGCATATTGTGCTACAGAGTGGTCTGCCATGTTCCTGGCCATCCTGGTGGGCAGCTGGTCGGTAGCCATACAAATATAAAAAACTGTGCAATCATAGCCGCAGAGTATACTATACATGGCTGCTTTCATAAGCAGCCTGGCCTCTGGTGGGTTAGGATAACCTTGTAACAGAACTGGAATACGAACTACTAGGTGGATGGATTGGGCAGATCTTGCACCTACACCTTCCATTGGGATATAATCCCTGTGGCAGGGGGTTGGGATTGAGAGGGGCCTAGAGGGGGGCTAGGATGTAGTGTAGGTCAGGTGGGAAGCATCCCTGTACCACTCTAGGGATGGAGTTTAATATTTTAATGCAAAAGTCTGTGATAGGTTTCCAGTCAACATCAGGCAGTAAACTGGAAACCCTGAAATATTTTATAATAAAGTAACACAATGCCTCATTATTCGCTTCTGCAACTCATTGGAAAACTTGGACTCAGACATATGAATTTCATGTAACCTTAATGTCTGTAGTTGATAGATCCTGACAGTGGTGTGTGGAAAGTTGCTTAAATTCTTTTTATAATGTGCAGGGTGAGCACAGAAGAACTCTAAGATTTTCAAAAATTAATACAAATGAAATGGTATAACTTACGTGCTTCAAACATTATCATATTAATAGAATATCTCTGATAGTTATTTTTTACAGACTGCAGGGTCTTAAAATGTGCTTCTTGAGTCACATGGCAAACTTTGAGACAATATTCATACTCTTCCCAAACCTTCTGCAACATGTTGCTGGTAATACTCCACTGCTGCTGCGATTCACTGTCATAGCTGTAGCAACGATTGTGGCAGGTGTGGGACAAAACCCCATAAAAAATAGCACGGAGCAGAGTGTATACACTCAGGGACAACCAGGTAATCGAGGAAAAACTCTGAGAAAACTGGGAAAAACACAGGAATTTCTTAAAATTCCGGGAATTTTTCATTGTTTTAATTTTCAGTTGAGTTTTATAATTTTGACTGGTAACAACTGATACTCTAACAAAGAATATTACTGTTTACTGCTACTGGAGAAAAGTACTGCATCAATGAAACAGAAACAAGAGGGAAGGATGATGACGACAACAGCAACTACTACTTAAGCTGCAAAGGAAATGCACCATTTACAACAAAACAACACATTGTATATACAAGCATCTGCCAACAGCAAAATGTGTCAAAGGCTTTTGGATGAAGACTATGTAATACTTAATTACAACAAACTACTTAAGATGTGCGCTGATGTCACAACTATTTACATTAGGTTTGTTTGAACAGTTGCCAGTGGGCTCATGCCCAAGTGCAGTTGAGGCACATAGGAGCAGTACCTTCTCCCACTTCTGGCTACTTGAAGTGTGGCTGTTACATGTATCAGCAGTAGCAACAAGCAGCCAGATGCTACCTGGAAAAATGTTACTAGTGCGCACGCCCAAGCTGCCAGATTCCTGCGTGCACAGAGCAGTCTGGGTTGTAGTGGGGACAGGGTAGCCTTTGTGATGCATGTTTACATTTAGTGATTTTACTGTTTTCTCTTTGTTTACAGCTCTCACATAAATAAAAACCTAACGGATATCTGTGTCTGGGAGCTATCAAGTGAATTAAAATACATTCCCATAATTATGGAAGGCTAATTTATGTCATCAGTTTAAGGTTTAAAATTTTATTGTATTTTCACATTTTTCGCAGTCAAGCGTTAATCATGTTGCATAATTATGAAGTAATTTTTGTTGGTTTGCTAAAGAAATTTGGCTTTTACTAATCTTTTCCACTGAGGCAGTCAATTTATTTGAAACAGTGTGTGTTTCATTCCACACTATTGGCTAGTTTCAACTCTTTGCTGAATTTACAGTGCACGTTTTCATCTTTTGACATGTATGACATTATTCTATAATAAAGAACCAAACATGAGGTAATACAGTACTTGTACTCAAAGAAAACCACATGGAAAAGCTTAATACCTGGTTTGGGCCTACTTCATTATGAATCTGGACATACGAATGCGCACTTTAAGTCAAATTATGCATTCTAGTATGGTTTACGAAATTCCAATGCTCTTGGAATATCCTCTGATGTTGTGTTTACTTTATGATGTAATGTAAGACCTCTTTGTGCTTTATGCATGGGAAATACAGGCTTGCTGTGTTGTCATAACTACACACGCACGGAACGCCTGTTTCCTGGCGCTCTATAGCAACTGCTGCAAAGGATCCTATTCCCAACAGGTCACAGGAATAAATTGTGAATGATGGTTTGAAAAGTGTTACTTTCAAAGCAAATTTCCTTCTAAGCAAGGTACATTGTTACATGTGAAAATGTGTGATGACTTTCTTGAACCACATTGCGTTTGACTCTCATTTCAAACTTCACTCTTTTTTGAGAACTAGCAAGTTAGAAGAATTTCAAGCTCAGAGGACCAGCCATTTACGTTGTTATTTAAAGTTTTATAGGCACATATGTGTGATGTATCTTAAAGTATGACCCGCACAAAAAAAAAAAAAAAAAAAAAAAAAAAACCACCAATACTGTATGTGAAAGCTTAACTTTTCTTCTTGCTGCACTATGTATATTAATTTCAACTATCAGCTTTCCCTATGTATGTGTCCACACTACTTAACAGTGATGTTGCTGTAGACTGACTACATCACGTGTCCTATGCACTGAACATCTGTGTTCACCCGCTAGCTAGATCACATGAAATGAGCCATGATTGGCTTACAAAAGTGTAACTCAATCTTGATTTCAATACTTCGGAAACTAATGTGCTGTGTTTTGTGGAATTCTGATTTATACTTTTGTAATATGAAAATTGCAGTGTACATGCTGCATCATGTCCAAGATTTTTATTTACCGGGTTCGTTTTTAAAGCACCAGAAAGTTCTAGGCCGGTGTATAAAATCTTAACCATTCAAAGGATTGATGAAGGTATATTGTCATTTAATGTGGAAAAAGTGTATATTCACTGGGGAGAACTTGTATTTTTAATCAGGAAATCCGGTAATTTTTTTTCTTAGTCCACATATACACCATTATGGAGTTAAGTCTGGTGATCGTGGTGGCCATGTGCACCACACTTTATCAGCACCTGCACGGTTGAGCCATCCACCAGGTAGATGTGTTTAGGTGTTATCATGCAGCCAAGTGGAAGAGAGGAGGTGCAGTATATTGTTATTAGATAATGATGTTAGAATATTCTTGCAATCGAGGCAGAAGCCACAAAGATGGTTTCCCTGATGAAAAAGAAGGGGTTGTAAATCTTCTCCCTCAATGTTCCACAGAACACATCAAACTCTGACAAATATTGTTCGTGTTACAGGGAGAAATGAACATTTTCTGTTAGCAAAGAATGAACATTGTACTGAGTAACCTTACCATTAGTTTTAAATGTTGTTTCGTAACTGAAAATTAATCTCTTTGACAGGCTGCTATCATTGTCTGTCCTTGCCCACATCTCGGTGCAGAAGTTGGTCGTGCAGCGTAATCTCTTGGGGTAAATGCCGAAATCAACTGCAGTCTGTCCAATTTCAAGCATAATTGTTTATGCAGTACTTTAGAAATGGTTGTTGGTGGCATCTGAAGCTCAAGACTTACTCAACATGTTGATTTCTGTGGACTTTGCTGTAATGCTGCTCGAATGTGATAAACATTATGCTCTGACACAGGACGCTGCCTAGAATTTTTCCCTCTGCAAATACAACCCTTCTGTTCAAACTGCTATTACCAAGCATATGTACATCTTCATCTACATACGTCCCTGCAAGCCACTGTATGCTAAATGATGGAGGGTACCCTGTGATAGGTTGCCAGTCAACATCAGGCAGTAAACTGGAAACCCTGAAATATTTTATAACAAAGTAACACAATGTCTCAGTATTTGCTTCTGCAATTCATTGGAAAACTTGGACTCAGAAATATGAATGCCTTGATGCAAAATGTATGTTGGTGACTGCAGGATCACTCTGCAGTCAGTTTCAAATGCCTGTTCTATAAATTTTCTCATTAGTGTTCCTTGAAAAGAGCATCACCTTCCCTCCAGGGATTCCCATTTGAGTTCCCAAAGCATCGCCATAATACTTGCACGTTGTCCAAACCTACTGATAACAAATGTAGTACCTCCAAATTACTTCAATGTCGTCCTTTAATCCAATGTGGTGTGAATCCCAGACACAGGAGCATTACTCAAAATAGGCTGCACTAGCATTCTATATGTAGTCTCCTTTACAAATGAACAACTCGTTCCTAAAATTCTCCCAATAAACCAAAGTCAGCCCTTCACCTTCCCAACCACACTCCTCGCATACTCATTCCCTTTCCTATAGCTTTGCAATGCTACACCCAGATATTTAAACAATGTGACTGTGTCAAGTTGGACATATCAATGCTGTATGTGAACATTACAGGTTTGTTTTTCCTATTCATCTGTATTAATTGACATTTTTCTACAGTTAGAACCAGCTGCCATTCATCACATAAATTATAAATTTTGTCTAAGTCATCTTGCATCATTCCACAATTACTCATCTTCGTCACCTTCCTATACCCCACAGCATCATCAGCAGGCTGCTCACCCTGTTTGCCAGATCATTTATGTATATAGAACATAATAACAGTCCCATCGCACTTTCCTGGGACACTCCTGATGATACTCTTTTCTCAATGAACAATTACTCCCATCAAGGACAACATTCTGGGTTCTATTACTTAAGAAGTCTTAAAGTGACTCACTTACTTGGGAACCTATTCCGTATGCTCATACCTCTTTTAACAGTCTGCCATGGGGTACTGTGTCAAACGCTTTTCAGAACTCAAGGAATATGTAATCTGCCTGTTGCCCTTCATCCTTAGTTTTCAGTATATCTTGTGAGAAAAGGGCAGGCTGAGTTTCACGTGAGCAATACTTTCTAAAACCAAGCTGATTTGTGGATGTAAGCTTTTCAATCACTAGGAAATTTGTTATATTCTAACTCAGAATATTTTCTAGAATTGTGCAGAAAACCAATGTTAAGGGTATTGGTCTGTAATTTTGTGGATCGGTTCTTTTACCCTTCTTATATACAAAACTTACCTGTACCTTTTTCCAGTCTCTTGGGACTTTTTACTGGGCGAGACATTTGTGACAAATAAAAGCTGAGTAAGGTACCAGTGCTGTAGAGTACTCTTTGTAAAACTGAACTGGGATCCCATTTCGACCTGGTGACTTATTTGTGGCTGGCTTGTGGTGAAATTATGTACGAGATACTCATAAAACAACAGTTTGTGACACACTTTGTGATGACTGAAGGACATCTGAGGTCTACTTCTATGGTGATGTTTGCTATTACCTACACTAGCACACACTGGCGGCAGCAGTATGCAGTAAAAGAATTGTGCCTCTACATTAAAAAGAAAGGAAAAAAAAAACCCTTGCAGAGATACCCGATCAACAGGTTAAGTTTGAAACAAATAAGTTGTACTGTTTCGTTTGTATGAATTTCTGGAAGCATCAAGTTCTTTTGAGCTCACCCTATATTAGATGAAAACAGCAGATGAGTAATGTAGGAGTAGTAACAGTAGCTTTTCTCAGAGTAACTGTATCTCTCGTAACATACATATTGGAAATGGAAATGAAGTCCCATGCTTCTTGACAGAGCGTAGGGGAACGATGCGGGAGACCCGCACCGCTGTACTAGGCAAGGTCTGAATGGAGGTGGTTTGCAGTTGCCTTCCTCCAAACGTAATGGGGATGAATGATGACGAAGACGAGACAACAGCAGCCAGTGATCTTGGTGCAGGTGAAAATCCCTGACCCCGCTGGGAATCGAACCAGGACACTGTGCTCAGGAAGTGAGAACGCTATTGCGAGACCACAAGCGGGGGACAACATACATTTATATAAAGTAATCTAGACAATGAAAGTATTATGAAAAGGATAGATTGCTACTCACTCTATAGCTGAGATGCTGAGTCTCAGATAGGCACAACAAGAAGACTGTTAAACAAGTACGACTTTGGCCAAAAGACCTCCTTCCAAATTACACACACACACACACACACACACACACACACACACACACACACACACACTGCCAAGGCCAGAGTCTGGCACATGTTGTTTAATTCAGAAGAAGGCCTTTTGGTCAAAAGCTTACTTGTTAAACAGACTTTCTGTTGTACCTATCTGCGACTCAACATCTCTAGTGTATGGTGAGTAGCAATCTGTCCTTCTCATAATATTGTCATTATTCCATCCTGGATATCCCATTCTAATATAGACAATGATCCACGTGTTGTCATGGGTTTATTGATACAGTTGCTGTTCTGTTGTCTTAATTTGCACACACAATTCCTCACTGCTGTTCATTCTGGCTTGGTGTCATCATTTTGGAGCTGTATTAAACAACTGCTTCTGTAGTGAACCTTAATCGTGTTGTAGATTTCAGATGGTTTCTTCCTACCTCCAGCTCCACTCCCCTACATAAATAAATAAATAAATAAATAAATGGATAAATAATAATAAAAGCATATTATTGTTTGCTGCACATCCATGTGTTGTCCACATACATACTCAGGCACATGCATCTTGTTTCCTGTGGCACCTATATGCGATATATTGTTAAAGAACAAGTGTTGTTTTATTTCATTGTGTGTGCATCTCCATGAAATTCCTTTTGTGTATATCCTTACCTTGTAGTAAATTGAGGACAGTAATGTAAACATTTCATTTATCTGTTTTTGGTCTGTTTTCTGTGGTGTTGCTAAATATATTTTCCCAGGATTTTTGAAGAGGTACTTTTCCATAAACTAGATGGAATGCTCAACAGCACTCTAAAACAGACTGCTGACAGATCAAGTAAATGTCAGTACTGGGGCTCTCAATATTGACCACTACTCCCCTTCTTCAACTTTGGCAGGGTACAAGAAGATGGTTATACACATGAACCAGTTCTTCTAAGAATGGTCATAGCAGAAAACTATTTCACTTGTAAAATCTCTCGATTGCATGATCTCAGAAATGGTCTCTCGGATGAGGACAATATGTGGTATTATCCAAAAACTTCACGAGTTTGACTTGGTTTGTGAAGTATGGTACATTTTGAATAGTTAACACACTCATTGTAATTTAGGGGCTGATAAACCATTAGTCAAAATATTTAGGCACTGCAACAGACGCTACAAGGTTTCTTGTATATAAATTTTGCATCAGTAGTGTATTGGAAGGACAGATGTTTTTTTGTGATTCTTTAAACTTTGACCTATTGTTCTTGTATTGCATGTTGTTTCAATTTATTACCTACAATATGTGAATAAGTGAAATGATAAGTATAAAGTACGTACACGGAGAGGCGTACATATATCCACATACAAGCAATGAGACTGGTGACATTACTAAGACATTATGTGTTAGGGCATATTAGTGCATTTTTTAAACCATGAACTGTCCTTAAGCTGCACAAATTTTCATCAAACATGATGAATTGAGTGCCAATCAACAAGCAATTTACTATTGACAGGTTTTTTTTATTCCTCTGGTAGCCAGAAACAGCTGAGCTCCTTTCTGTGGTCTCACAGTAAAAGAGATTAAAATATGTTTTTGATAGTAAAAGGAAAGATTACAGACACATGTAAACTCAATGTGATCCTACTTTGAAGGTGACCCCATTCATTAAATTTTTCATGGTAAATAAGTAAGTTTGCAGCATCAGTTTGGTTTATTTTGTGCCCAGCCTATTACATGAAATTTTGTGCTTGAACTTAAGAATATGTCTGTAGTTAATGTTTCATCACTGTCTGTGAGTTGATCCATTTTGAGGAAACTTGGCACATTATAAGGAAATAGTTGACGGAAGAAATATTAATTTACTATGACAAATGGTTCCTTAGCAATGCAAGCAGTCTCAATTATATTTTATCGGACTCTGTACTGTCTTTCCTCAAATTTTATTCTTTGTACTTTCTTACTACTCCTACTCCTCCTCCTCCTCCTCCTCTTACTATTACCTCCTTTTCTTACTTTTTTCCTATGCTGAAGACTGTTTCCTTCAGTACTTTTTTTTCTTTCTTGTTTCAAACTTTCTTTGTAGTAAGCAATTTCTGGTTTCTCTCTCTCTCTCTCTCTCTCTCTCTCTCTCTCTCTCTCTCTCTCTCTGTTTTTCTACAATTCATCTCTACTTTTAATGCAGTCCACAAGAACTAATACTGTTTTTGAAGGGAAAAATGTGAGTGAGTTAGAAGGTTGAGTAAAGTGCTTTAAAGTAACTCCTTCTGTTTACCAGGAAAAAGAATGATTTCTGTTTAGAGAAAATTAATATGTTTCAATATTAATCAAACAAATTTCAGTGTGCTGTTAAACTTTCTTGTTTATTTTCAGCCGTGGAATGCGTTTTGAAAATGTTTCCATTCTGATTGAAAATATTGTTGATGTTATAAAAGATATGAGCTACTGCTGGAGAGATCGAGAGGGATTGATATGCAGTCAGAAAGGTGTGTTCAGGGTTAACTGCATTGATTGCCTTGATAGGACAAATGTTGTGCAGGTTCGTTTGCCAATATAATTGTATAATTATGGTATGTGCTTCATTCCTCATTTGTACACATGACAATTTCCTTTTATTTTCCAGACTGCCATTGCAAAAGCTGTTATGGAAATTCAGTTTACCAAATTAGGCTTGATTGCTCCAGAGGGAAGAATACCATCTAATATACGAAATACATTTCAGCTTTTATGGGCTAATAATGGTGATATCATCAGTAAACAGTATGCAGGGACCAATGCACTAAAGGTTTAACATGTTTTATTATTTATTATTAAATTTAGTTTAAAAGTCTTATTTGAAGAAATTGAGTGGAGAGTATGTGAAAGTATAATCTTACTTAGGTTGAGAATGAGATCTTTCTAAATTAGGACTCATTCCTTGCATGATTTTAATGCACTATTCTTTGATTCCTTCAGTGCTCTAGATAATATTTTAGCTCCCTAGTAATGAATAATTTTTGCAGTTCTAGTTCTTGTCTATCCAACTTGTCTTCACATTTAATTAATAATTTTCTTGCAGGCCTCAAAACAAGGTTTAGACTCAGTATTCCTATTCTTCCTTAAGTTGGTATTAAATGTTTGCTCTTTGTCAACACCCTTTATCTTCAGAATGAATTTTCCCTCTGCAGAGGAGTGTCTGTTGATTAGAAACTTTCTGTTGGATGATAAGTTTGTTGCTGATTAAAAGTTTTTGTTGGACCAGAACTGGGATCTTTGTCCTTTGCAGGCAAATGTTCTTCTGACTGAGGTATCCAAGCATGATTCATGAGTTGACCACATAATTTTACTTCAGCCAGCATCTCATCTCCTACCTTCCAAACTTAACAGAAGTTGTCCTGCATACCTTGTGGGACTATTACTCCTCTCTTTCAGGGGCAAAGGCAGAAACTCTGAAGGAATGTATAGAAGAGTTATAGAAAGCAAAGAAAGCAGGAGACAATTTTGCGAAAAGGTGAGAGGAAGTGGATAAAGATGAGACTGGGTGTGCTTTCGCGACTGGGTGTGCTACTGCGAAAATTGTTTCTCAAAACTATCTCATACCTAAGTCTGAACAAGGCATGTGAAGTAGCCAACATTACCTGTATGTTCTGAAGATCATTGGAAAAACCAATCATAAGGAAATTGGTTTGCCTGGTGCGCAGTGCAGAGGAGATAGAAAACATGTTTTAGACTGTAAGTAGACTAATAATTCCCATTAAAAGAAGACCGGTATGAATATTACTGAGCCACCAGTGTTTTTAGTCATGGCTACTAAATACTAATGTACATTATTTACAGAAGGATCAAACATCTCCTAGAAGCTGACCTGGAGAAGCACCACTTTGGGTTCCATAGATGTGAAGAAACACTTGAGGAAATGTCGAAATAGTTCATCCATCTCCAACAACACAATATTTCAGCAAACAACCACATTTCCATCATCAGGTGTGCTGATGAACTGACTGATGATGGGTCAGCGCCACTCTTTTATCTCCTCTCCCTCTCCCTCTCCCTCTCCCTATCCCTCTCCCTATCCCTATCCCTCTCCCTATCCCTCTCCCTATCCCTATCCCTCTGACTGGCCACTCTGTTGGCTGTCCGCCCCCAGCATCCCTTGCTCGACTGCTCCCACTGACCCTGTGCCCCATGCTAGGTTCTCGCCCAGGTGCGCACACTGGTGGCACCTCTGTTCTTCCTCCTCCTGCTCCCAGTGTCAATTCATTGTTTAGTATCTTCTTTCTCTTCTTGGTTGTTCTGATAGAGAGGTCTCATGACTTCCTAAGTACATACCTGCAATCATGATTTGTCAGTGGTTCCCTTACTTGAATCTCAATAGATTCGTTAATAACACAGTCCAGGAATTTGAATGTCTGTGTCAGAACCTTGGTGTGGTTATAGTCCATTCCATGAAATCCCATCAGGCGATGTTATGCAACTGCCGATTTCTTGGGCTGCTGCAATTTGGTATGCCATTGGTGTTCTCTGCAACAATCTTAGACATTAAACACCATATGACCTATGTAAGTATTACCACATTAGCAGGGTAGGTTACAGATCTTGGATTTCCATACTCTAAGGTCATCTTTCACACTATCAAGTAGAGTTTTTTTTTTTTTTTTTTTTTCTGGTGGGCAGCATTCTGTCTTCACTTTGTGTTTCTGAAGAATTCATCCTTTCTTGCCAGATAACACACCATAAAAATGAATGAATAAATGAAAGATTGCAATGGCTGCTGTCAGAATGTAAGTATAAGTTAGTGTTCCTTTTCTTCTGATACACACTATGGCCCGAAGCAGCAGCTGCACTTCTTCTAACCAGTACGTCCAGAAAGGGGAGCTCTCCATCTACCTCATCTTCCGTGATGAATTTGATGTTCTGGTGTACGGAATTTAGGTGTGTAAGGAAGTTATTCAGCGTCTCTTTTTCCAGGTGGCCAGATGACGAAAGTGTGATCGACATACTGGAAGAAATGGGTAGCTTTCCATTGCGCTGGTTCCGGGGCTTCCTCCTCGAAATATTCCATGTACATAATGGCGACATTCACGTAAGAGAACTGCTTATAAATTGTTATAGTGGGTACATACTTAGCAAGGCGTGGGCCCCTGCTATTAGAATTGTTAAGGAGAGGAACGAGATAATAGACAAGGAACTGACTTTGATGGCAGGTGGAGGAACAGCATAGATGCTGCCAGTGCATGCATCTGGGTGCAGACCTGGTACAGAACACTGGATTGGCGGGAGCAGTGGGGCTAGGGATGCTGGGTGCGGATGGCCGATGGAGCAGCCGATCAGAGGGAGAAGGAGAGGAGATAAAAGTGTGGTGCCAGCCACCATTAGTCAGTTCATCAGCACACCTGATGATGATGGCAACATGGTCGTTTGACAAAATATTGTGCCCATTGGACTCTTAATGTCCAGCAGTTCACCCACGAACTGTTTCAACATGAAGTACATCAGGAGAAGGTGGTGAATTGCATCATATACCTCTGCAGGGAGGAAATGTATTGCAGCATGACAACTGTGCAACCAGAGAAGCCATTTGTTGAGTGAATTTGCATTTCGTATGAGATTGTGTGAAGAACTTGTAGTACCAAATTTCGCCAAAGTAATGCATCCTCTCGACTCAGTGACAGCCAGAAGAATCAAGAAATGTTCCGGCCTAGCCATGGTGCGTGAGAGGGTCCACATTACGTACTGGTGCCTGGATACAACTGGCAAAGAATTTTACAAATTACACGTACAGCTAGGAAACCAATTCAGTTTTTGGGTATGGGACTAATTGTATCACATGGGTTACAGCAGACTGCACAGAGAAAGGCCACCAGCCACCAAACATCAAAATTTGGGTGTATATCTGAGAGGAAAGCTCATGATGTTCCTGCAAGAATATCATCAATCTCATTATATGGGGAAGTGCTCACACCATGTTCGCAACTCTGTGGGTTTTGTTGGACACCTTAACAACTTCAAGCTTAAAGATACTGACATCCATGTGATTTTCAATGTTATTTCTCTTATTACCAGAGTGCCTTTACAAGAATCCTTAGAACTTATTCGCCAGAAATTTGATGCAGAGATGAACAACCTTTTTAGGCAGATCTTGACATTGACATACTTCCTTTTTGATAGTACCAACAATGAGCAGACGGAAGGAAAAGCCATGGGGAGTCCACTTTCACCAATTGTCGTCAATATGTTCATGAAATATTTCGAGGAAGAAGCCCTGGAATCAGCACAGTGGAAACCTACCTATTTCTTCTGGTATGTAAATGACACTTCAGTCATGTAGCCATGCGGAAGAGAAAAGCTGAATGAGTTCTGTACACATCTCAGTTCCACACACTAGATCATCCAATTCACCATGGAAGTCGGGGTGGATGGAGTGCTCCCCTTTCTGGATATCATGGTTAGAAGAAGAGCAGATGGTACTTTGGGCCACAATGTGTACCAGAAGAAGACACACACCAACCTATACTTCCATTCTGACAGCTGCCACCACCCTGCCCAGCGGCATAATAAGCTCTAAACACTGGTACGTAGTGATAGCTCTTTCTCTGACAACAGTATCAACAAAGAATTTGAGCATCTGAGGGAAGTTTTCTGCAAGAATAAATACAAGAAGTGGCAAACTTGGGTAGCTGTACATCCTACATCTTCTGTACAACTGGTGGAACCAGAAACACCAAGTGAATATGGTCTGCCATCCACCAGAAAAAAAGGCTCTACTTGGTAGTGTGAAAGATGACCGTGGACTATGGAAAGCAGTCAGATACTCTGCCAATGTGGTAAGACTTACATATCTCAAACTGTGCATACTGTCGAAGATCATTGCTGAGAACACCAATGCCATACCAGATTGCAGCAGCCTAACAAATCAGCAGTTGCAGAACATTGCATGATGGAATTTTATGGAATGGACTGTAACTACACCAAGGTTATGACACAGACGTCAAAATTCTGGGACTGTGTCATTAACAAATCTATTGAGATTCAAGTAAGGGAACTGCTGATAAATCATGATTGAGGGTATGTACTTAGGAAGGCATGGGACCTCTCTATTAGAATGGTCAAGGAATGAGATACTGGACAATGAACTGACACTGGGGGCAGGTGGAGGAACAGCAGAGGTGCCGCCAGTATGTGCACATGGGCGAGAACCTGGGATGGAACACAGGGTTGACAGGAACAGTTGAGTTAGGGATGTTGGGCACGGATGGCAGATGGAGTAGTCGATCAGAGGAAGGGGAGGAGGAGATAAAAGCATGGCATCGATCCCCCATCAGTCAGTTCATCAGCACTTCTGATGATGGCAGCGTGGTACAAAATATTGTGCTGGTTGGACACTGCCATTGGAAGTTCAGCTGTGAACTATTTTGGCGTAAAGAATGCCAGGAGAAGCTGAAAATCACACTTGTGGAAATCTGACTCTTCAGGTTCTCTCAGAAGATAGGTTTACAAGGGGGAAAACCTATACTTCTAGCATGTGTAGATTAAAAAAAAAAGCTTTTGTCAAAATTCACTGTAATATACTCTGTGAAAGTCTGAAGTCATGGGAGATAAAATACAGGTAGTGAATGGTTATGTGCAGCTTGTACAGACTGTAATTATAAGTTGTAGTGGATAGTAGTTGAGAATCGAATGAGACAGTGCCGTAGCCTATTTCCCACATTATGCAGTTTGTACAGTGAACAAACAGTCAGGAAATAAAGGAGAATTTTTGAAAATGGAACTAAAGTTCAGTGAGAAGAGATAAGAAGCTAAAGATTTGCCAGAGACATTGTTGGTGGAGGACTGGGAATATCAGTTGAACAGGACGTGCAGTGTCTTGAAATTCATATCATAAACATTGACAAAACTAAATTAAAGGTAATAGTACACAACAAAGTGAATCAGATGATGACGATGGATGAGATTACAGAATGAGATGCTAAAATTAGTAGATGGACAATAAAATGTCTGATGATGTCCATAGTAAAGAAGATATAACATGGAAATTAGCAGTAGCTAGATAACTGCTCCTGAAAAAAAGTGTGACTTGTCAACATTTAATATTAATTTATTTGGAGATTTTTCTGAAAATATTTACATTGAATGATAAGAGTTGAATGAAAGTGAAATGTGGCTGAGCAACTGTAAAGACAAGAATCTATTATTAGCTTATTGAAATGTGGTCCTTCGGAAGACTGTTGAAGGTTAAGTGGTAGGTTGGATAACTAATGAAAAGGCACTGAACTGAACTGAAAAGGAAAGAAGTAAGGCACAATTTGATTAAAAGAAGTAATAAGTTAATGGACACATCCTGAGGCTTCATGGACCAGTTGATACATTAATATAGGGAAACACAAATGGTAAAAACTGTAGAGGGTGGTCAAGATGTGACTACAGTAATTAGGTTCAGGTGGATGTAGGTTGCAGTAATTATACGGAAATTGACACATTGTGATGAAGAGTTGCATCAGATACTTTTGACTTTAGATGAGATGCTGTCATTTTGTGCTGTTGTAAAGTGAAGTATTTAACTGGGTTAAACTGTCAATGTCATCTGTATTATTTTGACAATATGTTTATTGGTGCCTTTTATAATGGTACTCTTTCTTGTGAGTTCCTTTTGAGCAGCAGCCTTAATTTGAGAAAAGGGCAACTAACTCGGAAAACATGTAATTATGATATTCTTTTTGTCACTATGATGTAAGATGGAGTCCAGTTATTTTTTGTGGGCTGTTAAATATTTTTCAATTATATTACATTTTGCTCAGCAGAGCTAATTAACAAGACTCACTAATTTTGTGATAAACTTTCTAATCCAGAAAAATGATTACCAGTAAATTATCATGAAAAAGAATAACATGTATGGGACATGGAACTCATCCACTCACCTTCTTTGGCCTGCGCGGCAGGCACAAAGGTGGGCATAGTGAACTAACTTCAGTCAGCTGTTGCACGTGGAGTAAAAAAACACCCTCATATGAAATAAAAAAATAACAAGAAGAACCAAATACTTGTGGAATTAAACATTAAATACATGACATACTACTCCATTAAGCAAAATTGTCAGATTATAAATTACTTTTGGTTGTGCAAGTGGCAGGAGTATGAATGCTAGTGTTAACAATTTCATGACATTGCAAAGAACCCTCTCTAGCTGTGCATTTACTGGTAAACAATCTGTTATCTATATTAATGAAACTGATAACATATTTATGCAATAGTCTTTGATGAATGAATGAACAGCACTGGGCAGTGTATGGACAATTTGTTTTCTTTTATGCTTAATTTTTTTTAGTTTACAAATTTGGCATATGATTGAGCGTTATTCATCCATGTGTACGTGAAAAATAAATTCGGAGCCCTGTATTTACACAGTTCTTTTTGCATACATAAAGAGTTCACTTCATATTTTATGATTCTCATAGTTCATAAGTGACACAATGCACAGCTATGTAAATTGTCCACACAACATAACAGTAAAATTAATTAGGAGAATATGATATCATGCAGCAGTTATCTCTGTTCTGTTTTTGTGTTCTTCTCACTCTGTTACCTAGTTGTGGATTCATTATTTCGATGACTCATGGTCCATTTATATAGATCACTTTCTTCTGTGGTCCATAATCAGTATGAATGAAATTAATTGTGTTTACATTCCGCGCTGACCAGTTGCAGCTGTAGCGGCGCATCGAAAGCTAAGTACTAATTAATTGTTTGTGTATAGTGGTTTATTTAGGAACTTTAGTAGTCTTCAACCGGTGTGCTTGGTGTTTTATGGTGAAATAATTTCAGAAGAACCTTTTGGGAACTTTTCAGCTTCGTTACTGTGTCATTAGACGTTTGATTCTCTTTCTGTATTAGTCTTTTGTTATATTCACATTTGTTGTTTATTAATACTGTTGATAATAGTAGTTACTTCCCTTGTAGAGTAAGTTTGTGATTATTGTAGTCAGGTTTTTATCATCATCTTATTGTAGTAGTGGAACTTAGAAAAAGTAAAATTTTACCATGAGTGAGAAGTGTGGGCTTTGCCGTAGGTTTGTGAGTAGTGGATTGTGGTGTGAGACTTGTTCGAAGTATTTTCACTGGGGGGGAATGCAGTGAGGAAGCCAGTGGGCATTCTGGTGAGATCTCCTGGAACTGCAGGTTATGTAGCAAGAGTAAGTTGATAGAGGAGCAGGAGCGTAAGATCTGTGCCCTTCAGGTGCAGTTGAAAAACGCACAGGAGGCACTAGATAGGATGAGGAGGGAGAAGGGGGTTGGGGAATGGGAGCTGGCTGTTGGCAAGAGATCTGCTAGGAGAAGAAGATTTTCAGATAGTTTTACTATTGGTGTTTACAATAGATATGACCAACTGTCAGTCTAGTGGAGAGGAATCTCTAGTAGTTGTAGATATAGGAAGTATGCAGCAGACCTCAGTAGTTACTGTGCCTAGAACAGTTGCAAAGTCGAAGAGGAAGAAGAAGGTTCTGCTGTTGGGTAGTTCTCATGGCAGAGGTGTAGGCCAGCAGTTGCAGGAAGTGCTGGGGAGTGAGTACCAGGTCACCAGCATTGTGAAGCCTAATGCAGGGTTGGCTCAGGTGACTGTTAACATAGGGGGGTTCTGTAGGGATTTTACTAAAGAGGGTCAGGTAGTGATTGTGGGTGGGGCTGGTAATAGTTTTGATAGGGATGGGGAGTATAACATAGATGGTGACCTGGAAAAGATAGCCACTCAGACTGGCAACACGAATGTGCATTTCGTGGAACTGTTTCAGCGTCACAATCGGCCTCATCTTAATACAGCCGTCAGGCGTAATAACATGAGACTTGGGGGTGCGTTGATGACAGAAAACATGGGTCACATTTCAGTGGTGTCAGTGGAGTATATCAGCAGGACGGGTTTCACTAGACATGGCCTGCACCTCAACAGGTAAGGGAAGGGGAGGTTGGCAAAGCTTATAGGTGACAGCATAGGTGGGGTTGGTGGGATCACTCATGGGAAAATTCCTGCAGTAGTGGGTGTTAGAGCTGCACCTTTTATAGATTGAAGTCAGCTGATAGGTATTCCTGCTTAAGGGAAGTCTCTCTGACAAGGGAATCACTTTTGACAGAGCTTAGGTATCAGAGTAATGAGGGAATTAGTATATTTCATCAAAATATACAAGGTATTAGAGATAAAGTTAGTGAACTGCTTATAGATGTTGACTCAGAAATTATTGGTGTACCTGAACACTTCTTAAATAAGGAGATAATTCAGAGGCTTCCTTTACCAGGATACAGGTTGGCTGGCAGCTTTTCGAGCTCTTTGCGGTGTGGGGGAGTAGCCATGTATGTGAAAAATGGCATCCCATTTGAGTCAATTGATGTTTCAAAGTACTGCACTGAAAAGGTGTTTGAATGTTGTGCAGGTGTGGTTAAATTTAACGGAGCTAAACTTCTAACTGTTGTTATTTATAGATGCCCAGACTCCGATTTCACAACATTTTTGCTAAAGCTAGAGGAGGTTCTTGGTTCACTTTATAGGAAATACAAAAAGTTAGTTATATGTGGTGACTTCAATATTAATTGTATAAGTGATTTTGCAAGGAAGAGGATGCTGGTAGACCTCTTTAATTCATATAATCTTATGCAAACCGTATTCTTTCCAACGAGAGTGCAAGGGAACAGTAGAACAACCATAGATAACATGTTTGTTCATTCCTCATTACTAGAAGGGCATTTTGTTAGCAAAATGGTGAATGGCCTTTCTGATCATGATGCACAAATTTTAACTTTAAAAGATTTTTTGCTGCAACACGTGTTAAATATAGTCATCAGCTGTTCAGGAAAGCTGATCCAGTTGCTGTAGAGACCTTTGTAAACCTTATAAAGGAACAAGAGTGGCAAGTTGTTTATAGCGCTGATACAGTAGACAATAAATATAATGCTTTTCTCAAGACTTTTCTCATGCTCTTTGAAAGTTGCTTTCCGTTAGAATGTTTAAAACAGGGTACTAGCACAAACAGGCAGCCTGGGTGGCTGACTAGAGGGATAAGAATATCTTGTAGAACAAAGTGGCAATTATATCAAAACGTTAGAAACAGTCAAAATCTAAATGCAGCAGCCCATTACAAACAGTATTCTAAGGTGCTTAAAAATGTTATTAGGAAGGCAAAAAGTATGTGGTATGCAGATAGAATAGCTAAGTCTCAGGATAAAATTTAAACCATATGGTCAGTTGTAAAGGAAGTTGCTGGTCTGAGAGTCAGGTCGAGGATATAGAATCAGTGCGTAGTGGGAATGTCCGTGTTACTGATAAGTTGCATATATGTACAGTCTTTAATAATCACTTTCTGAATATAGCAGGTGAACTAAATAGAAACCTAGTCCCAACAGGGAATCATATAGCGCTCTTAGAAAAAAGTGTTCCGAGACTGTTACCTGATATGCTCCTCCATGATACTGACAAGAGGGAGATTGAGTTAATAATTAAATCACTAAAGACCAAGAACTCTCATGGATATGACGGGGTATCTAGCAGAATACTGAAGTATTGTTCTATGTATGTTAGCCCAGTTCTCAGCCATATCTGTAACTTTTCCTTTAGGAGTGGTCGGTTTCCTGACCGATTAAAGTACTTGGTAAATTCACATAATTTGCTGTCAAATGTTCAGTTTGGTTTTAGAAATGGTTTAACAACTGAAAATGCTATATTCTCTTTTCTCGGTGAGTTTTTGGACGGATTAAATAAAAGGTTGTGAACGCTAGGTGTTTTCTGTGATTTAACGAAGGCTTTTGACTGTGTTGACCACAAAATATTACTGCAGAAGTTGGACCATTATGGAGTAAGGGGAGTAGCTTACAATTGGTTCGCCTCTTACTTTAAGAACAGAAAGCAGAGGGTAATTCTCCACAATATTGAGAGTGGTAGTGATGTTCAGTCCCAATGGGGCACTGTTAAGTGGGGCGTTCCCCAAGGGTCGGTGCTGGGGCCGCTGCTATTTCTTATTTATATAAATGATATGCCTTCTAGTATTACAGGTGATTCAAAAATATTTCTGTTTGCTGATGACACCAGCTTGATAGTGAAGGATCTTGTGTGTAATATTGAAACAGTAACAAATAATGTAGGTCATGAAATAAGTTCGTGGCTTGTGGAAAATAATTTGATGCTAAATCACAGTAAGACTCAGTTTTTACAGTTTCTAACTCGCAATTCAACAAGAACCGATATTTTGATCAGACAGAATAGGCATATTATAAGCGAGACAGAACAGTTCAAGTTCTTAGGCGTTCGGATAGATAGTAAGCTGTTGTGGAAAGCCCATGTCCAGGATCTTGTTCAGAAGCTAAATGCTGCTTTATTTACCATTAGAACAGTATCTGAAATAAGTGACACTTCAACACGAAAAGTAGTCTACTTCGCATATTTTCATACGCTTATGTCATATGGTATTATTTTTTGGGGTAATTCTTCTGATTCGAAAAGGGTATTTTTGGCTCAAAAACGGGCTGTTCGAGCTGTATGTGGTGTAAGTTCGAGAACCTCTTGTCGACCCCTAATCAAAAATCTGGGAATTCTGACATTGCCCCCACAGTATATATTTTCTTTAATGTCGTTTGTTGTTAGCAATATTAGCCTATTCCCAAGAGTTAGCAGCTTTCACTCAGTTAATACTAGGCAGAAATCAAATCTGCATGTAGAATGCACTTCCTTGACTCTTGTGCAGAAAGGAGTGCAGTATTCTGCTGCATCCATTTTCAATAAGCTACCACTAAGTCTAAACTGAAGAGTTTCCTCATGGCTCACTCCTTCTATTCTGTCGAGGAGCTCCTGGAAGAGCTAAAAAATTAAGCAAATTCCAGTGTTACATTGTTGATTTTCTTCATTTAAACTTACAACTTGTCATCTGAATATGTTTTTTTATATTTCATTTTATCTGTTTCTAATATCGTGTTATAATTTCCTGTATTGACTCGTTCCATGACCATGGAGACTTCTCCTCAATTTGGTCCCACGGAACAATAAATAAATAAATAAATTAATTAATTAATTAACATTCCATGCAATTAGAAGAAGCAGATGCAATGACTTTGCTCATTTTTTTAAACATTATGAAGTTCTAGTGGAACATAAATACTTTGGGAGTAAAGGAGACCACCCACCAAAAAGTAGAACCATTGAGTCATTGAAAGGCACACACAAAAAAGAAAGAGAACTTGCTATACTAGGGAGCAGTGAAAATGGTGTCTAGGAGGCGAAGTGTAGACGTCATCCCCTTCCCCTTTTTTGCATGCTTCCCCTACTCGTGTCCTCACCACTACCTGAGCTGAAACTAGCAAACTATGCCATCAGAAATGATTTCTGGCACATGTATGCTCAGTGCACTACATGACACTCACTTGAAAATAATGTGATACCTGAATCAACAGACAGCACATTGAAATAATGATTTTTTGAATCAGAATTAGAAAGACACTTATTTGAAACAAATTATTATGGTTGCAAAACCATATGTCTAGAAAATGCATAGAAAATACAGTAATGCGACAGCAGCCTCTCCATATTAATGTAGTCTAGTGCGATTTAGATGGTGTGTTTCAGCCAAGGATGTTATTACTGCTTATCCGTTCAACCACAGAGTTATTTCAGTACTGATTGTGTGAACATTTAAGCACTGCTTAACTTTGTGTGTTACTTTTAATCTTGGTGCAAAGCAGAAAACACAGGTCTCCTGCTCTTTGCTTGTAAGGCTGGCATGCATACCCGCACAGGCTATGTATGCCACTTGAGTGTTCTGTCTTGTATTGATTTCCTATGTTTGGGGGGGGGGGGGGGGGGAGGAGGAGATGACAGGACAGGGAGTGGAGAGAGGGAACAGTGATCTCAGCTTTGAGGAATGGGAGGAACAGAAAAATATTTAATGCAGTTCATTGCTGTTTAATTGTCTCTTCTGAAGACTCACTGTTCAAGAAGTTGTTTGAAGGAACGATAATGCTGTCAGTGAACGTAACTCAAATGCTTTCCTTCAGAAAGTCACTCCCTTGCAGATTTCCAGTGTGGCGTACAAACTTAGTCTTCCAGCATGAAATCATCAGTTCCTTCTTCAAGTAAATTCTACACATTATTCATTCTGAATGTGCAATTTATGGATGCACATTTCGTGTCACTAGGGCCCACAAATTTTATGTGGGATCATATTGGCTGTGGTAAATCAGCAGTGTCAGAACCTAGTGGCCCATTTCTGTTGCTAACTTGTGAAGTTAATACTGATTATAAGGGTGCTTATGGCACCTCACTTCCACATTTGGTTTTAAATAGAAACACTTTTTTGTGTGTCACTGAGCAGTCTCTTTCTTCTTTGCACATGAATTATGCATTTTCTGCTTGTTTCTTGAATAATAAGCAGTATTACCCATTACAGACACACAGTCCCCTTCTAAACCATGCAGTAAGTCTAAAAACCGGTGTTTAGATAAATCACTTTTAATTTCTTCATGATAATGACTGGATTTGCAAGTTCTAAACATTATCTTTGCATCTTTGATAATGCCATACGCAAATAATCCTGCATGATAGGCAATAAGATTGGTTGCTTTGTCAGTCAGTACTTTCAGCCCACCATTGCATTTCAAATCCTACAAGAACTGCTTTGTGGCAGGATTTTGGTTGAGCCAGATCTTATCAAGATAAATAATATGGCAAATATAATTTTCTTTTCTGACATTGTGCATTTTTCTCAGACATGTAGCCGTAGCAGCTTCGGTATCAGTTCTCTATATCAGAATATGTTTCCATCATTGCATTTTCCCCCCAGGAGGCTGACCACTCTTTGATGAGTTCGTGCTTGGCTACCACGAGGCCCCAGCCTTGCAGCATCTTTTCCCTACTAAGCTGCATGTCTATCCTCTTGATATTCTTTTTACCCTCCCTTGGGGAACATATCTGGGGTGTTTTAGGGAATGTGTTCTGAATTTTCAGTGGCACGACATCAGAACAGTTCCTTTGTTGTTGTTTTTTTTTTTTTTTTTTTTTTTTTCCTCCAATCCTTTGTCTGATTTGATGTTTGGGGTTCCTCTTCTTCTTTCCCTGCCTGTGCACTGCCGAAAACTGGCCCATCTGTCTGGCATGTAGCAGGTGTTGGGGTAACTCATAGTTCCCAACCCGGTTGACAGGTGGGGTTTGCACGTACCCCCTGGCACATGCAAGGCCCAGGGAGGGATGACTGCCTGAGCTGCTACCTTCCCAAATTGCCAATTGGTCCCTCTGTCAGGATTCGGGAGGTGTGAACAATCACCTAAGGCGGATGTGCCCTCCTCTGAGGGGGGAGGGGGGGGGGGCAGTTGGAAGGAGTGCACCATCAGAGATGCTGGCAGTCATAGGGGTTTTCTCGCAATTAGCCAGTCATCTTCTTCATAGTCAGCATCTACTAAACATAAACGAAATGAAGCTCACAATTCAAAGACTCTCCCAGCTGCACCACAGTTCCTTGTGGTTTCACATACTGAAGACAGTCAGTCCTTTGCAATGGTAAATCCATTTATTATTCAGAAAAAGTTTGATTCAATTACCGGTCTTATGAAATCCTGCTCCTGTTTAAACAAAGACATTTTTCTTTTGGAGATTACTTCTGATTCTCAAGCACAACAACTGCTTGCCACTTCGCTCCTCCATGGCTGTCCTGTTTTTGTCAAGGCCCTTCAAATGCTGAATTCTTCCTGTGGTGTTATTTGCACTAGGCTTCTCAGTGTGGTCTGACTGAGACAGATCAATGCAGGTTATGAAGTCATCATAGTCCGAAGGTACATTCCAAACCCAGTCCACTGCTACCATTGTCATTGTTTCAACCACGCTCAAATGCCCTGTCACACCCGGCCAAATGTGTAACCTGTTGTAGGGATGCTCACAAGGATGATTGTCCACCCCCTCCTCCCCGCTATATCAACTGCAATGGTGGCCATGCCACTGACTCTTGAGTATGTCTAGTGTATCTCAGTGATTGGGCTGTCCAGGAGATTCAGGAGAAGGAAAAAGTGCCTTATGTGGTCGCTCGCGTGTTGTTGGCTAGTTGGAAACCCTGTGTTCTACCATTTAGCACCTAGAGTACTGTTCTTGCTACATCTCGCTCCATGAAGGACATGGCCATGCAGACATGTGACCTCAAATTCAGTGCTGTGGTTGTAAAATCTCCCAGTGTCATTGTAACATCCCCACCTCCTTCTCCAACTGTGCAAATAAACAAAATAAATAAATGTGCAGAAAACTACCAAACTTTCACCTCACAGGTCGAAGTCATCTGCTACACAACTAGCTGGGCAGAAAGAACACATCCAGTTGACAAAGGCAAATGATCTTCTCCTCCACTGAACCAGATATCCTCTTTGATGGTGTCGCCACGTGGTACCCTCACTCAGCCAGCCTTCTTGTCACCAGTGCGCACCACCAACCATTTTTCTTCCCTGGACTTTTCAGACTGACAGAAGGAGAATGCCAACACCTCTGTAGATCTCATGGAGCAGAATCCTCTAGCCTCTGCACCCTGTAGCAGTGAGTCTGTGAAGGCTGGCACTTGGCAGCCACTGAGGTGATACCCCTTCATTTTTCCCCATCTCCCCTTTCTTCATTATGACTGTCCTCCAGTGGAAGAGTTGTGCCCTTTGATTCAACAAAGAGGTCTTACAGCTGGTCCTAGAATTGCAGCGGCTGCTTGATTCATGCCTCCAGGAAATGAAATTGTGTCCACACGACCACCTTGACCACTGAGGATGGCATTCCATCTCATGGGGAAGTCGTGCTGCTCATCCAGGATGGTTTTCATAGTCAACCCATCTCCGACTACCTGGCTACAAGCTGTTGCAGTCTGTATTTTCCTTCCTTCCTTCCATCCTTGACCTTTTCCCTTGGTACCATTTACATTCCTCCGTTGTTCGATGTCACCATGGCAGACTTTCACCAGATTATTGGCAGCTCCCTCACCCCTTTCTGCTGCTCGGTGACTTTAATGCACACTATCCCCTTTGAGGTTCTCCCAGAACCTGTCCAAGAGGTGTCCTCTTGGCTGACCTCAATCAACTTAACCTTATCTGCCTTAACACAGGAGCACCATGTTCCTTGCAGACTCCACACCCACCTGTTCCCATTTGGGTCTCTCCTTTTACATTGCCCATCTTGCCCATCATCTTGAGTGGACCATTGTCTCTGACTTGAGTGAACATGTACTGTGTGCTATCCATTTGGCGACTCCTACCCCAGTTACATTCATACCAAAGTGACAGCTTTCTGAGGCCGGCTAGAGGCCTTACTCCTCCATGGTGACCTTTGACGAACAACATTCCCCCAGTTGTGATGACCAGGTAGAATATCTTAAAAATGTTATCCTTACCGCCAGAGAACATTCCATTCCTTGCACTTCCTCCTTACGACACCGTGTCCCAATCCCTTGGTGGACAGAGGCATGCTATGCTGCAATTTGCTTGCGAATATGTGCTCTCTGCATTTTTAACCATCATTCTACAATGGCAAAATGCTTCATTATAAACAGTTGTGTGCACAGTGTCATTGTGTTCTTCGGGATAGCAGAAAAGCTAGCTGGATTTCATTTACTAGATCTTTTACTAGATCTCTCTTCCAGTGTGTAGGCCAACCTTCAACAGCTCTCTGGGACCAAGGTCCATTCCCCATTTTCTGTCCTGACAGTCTCAGACAATGTCATAGTGGACCCTACTGCTGTTTCCAACACCTTGGGCCACTATTTTGTGGAGATTTCAAGCTCCACCCACTATCACCCTGCCTTCCTCCATTGGAAACAAGTGGAGGAGTCTCAGGTGATACACTTCTCTTCCCAGAATTGTGAGTGCTGCAATGCCACCTTTACTATTAGGGAACTAGATCATGCTCTCAATTCATCCTGTTACTTGGACCCAGGGCTAGTGATGTTCACATTCAGATGTTGCAGAACCTTTCTTTTGTAGGCAAGCACTTTCTCCATTATATATACAATCATATCCGGGCGGAGGGCACATTTCCTGGACACTGGTGTGCAGCCTCCATCATACCCATAGCTAAGCCCAGTGACAAACACCTTCCATCTGATATGAAACTTCCTGGCAGATTAAAACTGTGTGCCCGACCAAGACTCAAACTCGGGACCTTTGCCTGGAACCTTCCATCTAGTTACTGCCCCATTTCTCTCACCAGCTGTGTTTGTAAGGTTATGGAATGGATGGTTCATGCCTGGCTGATATGGTGGCTCAAGTATCACAATTTACTAACCACTGCACAGTGTGGGGTTTGAGCGCTCCTTTCTGCAGTTGACCATCTCATCACTTTGTCCACTCATGTCATGAATGGTTTTCTGCAGAACTACGAGACTGTGGCCATGTTTTTTGATTTAGAGAGAGCCTACGACACCTGCTGGATGACTGGTATTCTCCATACTCTGTACATGTGGGGCTTCTGTGGCTGTATGCCCTGTTTCCTTCAGGAATTTTTAAGGTACATGTGGGTTCTGCCGTGTTGCTCACCTTTATCCAGCAAAACGGTGTGCCTCAGGGTGCCATCCTGAGTATCGTTCTCTTTGCTACCACCAGTAATCCTGTAATGGTCAGCCACAACCTTCACACGGAACTTTACTATAGTACCTTTTCGTACACTGCTGGCTCTCTGACTGACTATGGTGTGGGGTGTGCCTTTGTCATTGGCATTGACGTTTTCCGGTATTGTCTTCCGGAACACTGTTCAGTATCTACAGTAGAGCTCTTTGCCCTGTATCAGGCCATGTACTACTTCTTGCAACTCAGGCATTTCAATTGCATCATCTGCTCCAGCTCTCTGTGCCCTTCAAGGCCTCTGTGTGCTGTACACTGTCCATTCCTTAGTGCAACGGGTCCAGGACAGTTGTCACTTGATCGCTCTTGAAGGAGCCACTGTGATGTTTATGTGGATTCCTGGTCACGTCAGTCTGACATGAAACGAGGCCGCTGACACTGCTGCCAAGGCTGCAGACCTCGTACCTCATCCCACTAGTTCTTACACTCCCTCCAGTGATCTTTGTGTTGCCATTTGTCAGCAGGCGGTGTCACTTTGGCATCACCACTGGTCCTCCCTTCATGGGAACAAGCTCCAGGTTATTAAGCCTCTCTGAGCAGCTTGGATGACCACCTCCTCGGCTCTCCCGCTGCAAGGAGATCGTTTTAACTAGGTAGCGTATTGGGTACTGTGCTTTTAGCCATCACCATTTGTTAAGTTGTGCTCCCCCATCTCTTTGTTTTCAACTTTTGGTGGTCCACCATTTCCTGTTTTAATGTCCTTTTTCTTTAACTGCTTACGTTCTCATTTGTGTTTGCCGTCTGAGTTATCAGCCGTTTCAGTGAATAACTTGCGGGCTGTCGACTGCGGATTACTTTTTATCCATCGCATCAGTATGTTGAAGGACATTTACTCTTTAGTTTAGGAGCTCCATTTCTCTTTGGCATATTTTATAGACCTTCCTCCATGCCCCTGTTTTCACCTATCTTTCCTTCCGTCATTTGGGCTTAATGTGTAGTG
The DNA here is from genome assembly GCF_023864345.2 of Schistocerca serialis cubense. Lineage (NCBI taxonomy): Eukaryota > Metazoa > Arthropoda > Insecta > Orthoptera > Acrididae > Schistocerca > Schistocerca serialis. Next base: position 394,410,150 of record NC_064641.1, on the reverse strand, counting down.
GTTTTTAACTCCTTTCTTTGTCTTAGTGTTCTGTGGTTCTGACATGGGCGTGTATGATCCTAGTTGTTTTTGCACCCTAAAATAGAACAAAACAAAACAACATATTGTTACTGTGCAATCCTAATTACATGCACCACATCTCAAAGTTTATGCACCACATCTCAAAGATTATGCACCACATCTCAAAGATTATGCACCACATCTGAAGGATTGAAGCCCTTACCCTCCAACACCTCAAAGAGCATTCCCGTTACCATGTCCATAAGATGTATGACCTGTTGACATCCTACTCCTGCCTTGGAATATGACTACCCACAACACCTATCCTGCCCATAGTGCCTGCGTCAACCACAAATAGTGCCCAGACTGTACCTAGCTGATCTTTTAAATTTGCCACATCATGCAAAACTCCCAATACTCCTTGACATCCAGAACTCAAAAAGACCCGAAACATTGTTGTTGACCTTTTCTCCAAAAACCTCAGACCCACAGAAGTATCAGTCCTGTCCAAAGACCTCACCTTCAGCCCCACATCCAAGTTTAACCATGTTAGACTTGAGAAAGTCACTCTCACATTCCCAATCCCTGCAGTGAAAATCTATCCTTGCCACCAGTCCCTCCAACCTAATCCCAACATTGAACCTTGCCTCTTCCATTTCATACCACCATCCAACCATGATCCCCCCTCTAACCACCCTCTGGTCACCTTCCAGGAATCCATTACCTCCAACTTGGCCTCACTATCCTTCTGGTGATTCTTTCATAAGAACACTAACCCTCCAGCAGAAGAAAGGACAGCTATACAGATCTCAAAACAGGTCCTGATCTAATCATCCTTCCTGCAGACAAAGGCTCCACCACTGTCATGATGAACTGCAGTGATAACCTGATAAAAGGCTTCCACCAAATGTCGTGACTACTCCACCTATGAGCTCTGCCCGAGTGATCCCCTCCTAAAAGTCATAAGATCCAGTTCCTACTGAAATCCTTAGGCCCAGCCCAGAAATCTCCCTCAAGTTCATCTCCCTCCCAATATCAGTGACACCTTGCGTATCCACCTTCTACATGATCCCCAAAATCCATAAACCCAACAATCCTGGATGGCCTATTGTAGCTGGTCATTGTGCTCCCACTGAAAGCTATTATGTTCAGGGTGTTGATCAACACCTCCAACCAGTTGCATAATACCTCGTCGCTTGCATCAAGGATACCAACCACTGCCCCCCCCCCCTCCCCTCCCAAGGGGCTCGGGCTCGCCACTCTTCTTTGGTGGGTTCGAGCTTGGCTAGCATGGGACCACAGCCTTTGCAGCACCATTTCCCTTCCGTGCTGTTTGTCTATCCTCTTGCTATTCTTTTTCTCCTTCCTTGGGGAACATGTATGCATTCTGTTAGTGACCTGCGAACAGTCTCAACTTTCTTTTTGGCTCCCTTTTCCTTTTTTTGTTTCCCTTCTCCTCTTTTTTCTTCTTCCTCCCTGTGCACTGCTGAAGGCTGCCCCACACGTTTGACGCATGAAAGGTGACTGGGTAATGCGTAATTCCCAGTCTCGTGTAGACAGGTAGGGTTCATACATACCCCCTGGTACAGGCCAGGCCGAGGGAGGGGTGATTGCCTGAGCTGTAACCTTCCCAGATTGCCCATTGGTCCCTCCATCAGGTGTTCAGGAGGTATGACCTGAGGTGTGAACAACAACCTAAGGCGGGTGCGCCCATTTGTGAAGGGGGCCCCCAGTTGGAAGAAGCGCACCATCGGAAACGCTGGCAATCATGGGGGATTTCCTCGCGATGAGTCAATCATCCTCCCCATCGACGTTGACAAAATGTAAATGTAATGAGGCTATTGGTTTGAAGGCCCTTCCTGCTGCACCATGGTTCCTTGTGGTATCACGTACTGAAGATGGACAGTCCTTCGCCATGGTCAATCCGTTTATAAAGGTGTTCTTGCCATTGCTAGCCCTGTGAAATCCTGCTCTCGTTTACAGAATGGCACTTTGCTTTTGGAAACGGCTTCTGATTCTCAAGTGCAACACCTACTTGCTTCCTCACTTCTCCACGGCTACCCAGTTCGTGTTGAGGCACATAGAACTTTGAATTCTTCCTGTGGTGTAATTTACACCAGGCTGCTTGACAGTCCAACTGAGGCTGAAATACAATCTTACCTTTCTGATCAGGGTGTCATTGCTGTTCGTTGTGTAATGAAAAAGGTTGATTCCTCCTTGGTGCCCACCCACACTTTTTTCCTCACATTTGATAGGATGGTGCTGCCATCCAAGATTAAAGCAGGCTATGAAATCATCACACTCTGGCTGTACATTCCAAATCTGATGCGCTGCTACCACTGTCATTGGTTCAGTCACACTAGAAAATCTTGTCAACAGCCAGCCATGAGCGTAACCTGTGGCAGGGATGCACATGAGGACGAATGTCCGCTTCCTTCTCCCCGCTGTATCGACTGCAATGGTGGCTATGCCGCTGCCTCCTGTGATTGTCCCGTGTATCTAGATAAGTGGGATATTCAAAATGTTCAGGTAAAGGAAAAACTGCCTTACACAGTAGCTCGCAAGTTACTGGCTAGTTGCAAATCCTGTTTCTCCCATCTGGCACACATAGTTCAGGTCTTGTTACCCTTTGCTCCATGAAGGACGTGGTGATGCAGACTTGCACCTTTATTGGATGGTGGCCATTTTTATTTGTAGACGCGTGACGATTTTTCAGTCTGCAGACATTAGTGAAAATATGAATATCTCTGCACTGGGTTAAGTTACAACTTTGCAGTTGACATGATCGTTTTTAGAAAAGTGTCCTCCACAACATTGCCTTTCACACAAAATACCCTAAATTCAAAAATAATCAATCAAAATGACCTCCAAAGATTGGTATCCAAATTTTCGAAAATCCACTTTTTAGGCCCAAAAATAATAAATAAGGAGTGATTTACAAGAGTATATTTTTTTCCTATAGTTAGATATCATACACTACTAGCTTCATAAAGAGCAAGCACACTTTCAAATGTTTCCTTAATTTTTTATGAATTTTTGAAATTTGAAAATTTTTATTTTTTGTAAAGTTTGGGGTTAGTTATCTCAGGTGGCACTGATTATAAAAATATGATTTTTGCACAGTTTGTACACCTAAATGATAGCAATGTGCTGTAAAAATTTCAACATTGATATCTTACTGCGAACAAAGATATGAGTTTTTGAAAATGAGGAAATAATTTACATTACTCTACAACTGATCTTATGGCTATTGCCTACTTAAATGGTCAATTGTTTCATTGTAATAAAATATTTAGTTAACACTTCACCCAGTATTCATTTAGTTCATTTATTTTTAATAATGCAATATTAAACAGTAGGAGCTTTCACTTTTGTTCTATGGTAATAAAAATGCCCATTTATGTTTAAGTTTGTCAATAAAAAAGTACATTATTACTGAGTGTGGCATTGTAGAAGTACATTAGTGCTGGGTGTGGCATTGTTGTAGTCAGTCTGTTCTGAAACCTCTGTTAGAGTGGAAGCACATACTTCGGGAGTGTAGAATGCGTTATGTGCTTTGTTCTGCTTGTAATTTGTTATTAATTTTGAGAGATTAACTGGGATGCAATAATGTGGATGAACAGTGCTCTGTTGGACAGATAGCAAGTTAAGTGTGTCACAAAACAGTTTACAGATCAGTTTCAAAAACTTGAAAAATGTCAATGACTTTGATGAAGTTAGACAAACTGTGTTTAAATTTCGAGTAAGTTCTTCTGTAACATCAGTGTGTGAGTATCACAAGAAGAAATATATTCTGAAGTACAACCACATTTTTCGAAGAAAGTGCTGTGATCCACTTAAAGTTCATAAAAAGCCTATTACTAAAGGTTTGAGGGAAATAAAACTGGAACATTTGTCCTTATTATGTGAGAGTGAAACAGCTTCCCAAGTGAAACGCAATGCGATTCCTGGAAATTCCCTGTGCCCAAATTGTTACTCAAAAATATTTGTTGTGATTCCAGAACCAGAATCATGTAACCTTGTTAATGACATTTATATTCCTAATGAGGAAGCTGTTAGCATATTGGATTTCGCTTGTTCTGTGTTAGACATATCTCCTGCTTCAAAAATGATAAAATTAAGTATCAGAAAAAGAAAAGCAGCTATTTAAAATAAGGTACAACAAATTTTAGACAAAATTAGAAAAGACTTGGAATCATGCTTTAATAATACAGCTAACAACATTATTTCTAAAGAAGAAGAAAGCCTACCACCAGCATCATCTGACACTGAATATTTGAGCTTAATAGAGAAATTAAAAATTAAATGTTCAGTAACATCTAAAGAGGAGAAAGTTATAATTTTAAGTTTGCTACCTGACTCATGGTCAAGAGAAAAAAATAGTTCGTGAATTCAACGTTTCTCATAGTTTGGTTAAACTAACCCAAAATTAGTGAAAGAGCAAGGCATTCTTCCAGTTTTAGGAAAGAAGAAAGAAGTAGGTATAAGTGAAGAAACAATTAAAAATATCCAGCAGTTTTTTGAAGATGATGAAAATGGTAGAATGTGCCCAGATTGCAAAGATAGCAAAAAGAGTTGTTATAAATGGAGTTAAAGTAACAAAGCAGAAACGACTAGTGCTGTCAAATTTAAGTGAACTTTATGTAGCTTTCAAAAATTCTCATCCTGGGTGCAAAATTGGAAGGTAAAAATTTTTTGACCTCCACCCTACGTGGTGTATTTTGGCTGGATCCTCAGGGACACACTCCGTATGTGTTTGTTCATGTCATCCCAATGTCAAACTGATGATTTCAGGTGCAAAACTCATTGATCTTAACTACAAAGAGTTACTAGATTTAATGGTCTGTGACACTAACAGTTATGGCTGCATGATGAGTTTGTGTAATAAATGCCCTGGTAAGGAAACCATTGTTGAATTGTTTCAGAATATGATGAGGAAATGCCAGACAGTATTACCTTCAAACAGTCGGTCACAACTGACAGGGCAGAAATGATAACAGTGGTTAAATCTCAGGAAGAGTACTTGGAATCTTTAATTGATAACTTACAAAAACTCAAGTCACCACTATGTTTCTAAAACCCAAAGTAAGTTTTTGAAGGACAAATAAGCACAACTTCATGAAACTGAATGCATAGTGCTAGCTGATTTTGCAGAAAATTTTACATTTGTGATTCAGAATGCGATACAAAGGTGCCACTGGGTCAGTGACCAGGCAACAATGCATCCATTTATTCTCTATTTTAAAAATGAGAAAGATGAAGTTTACAGTTCTTCAATTTGAATTCTAAGTGACTACTTGGAACACAACACTTAGGCTGTACATGTGTTTCAAAAGTATGTAATAAAGAAAATTTTCCCAAGGTTAAGAAGCTGATACACTTTTCAGATGGAAGTGGTAGTTAGTATAAGAACAAAAAGAATTTTTCAAATCTGTGCAACCACAAAGTAGACTTTGGGTTGGAGGTTGAATGGCACTTTTTTGCATCTTGCCATGGTAAAAATGCATGTGATGGAGTAGGAGGGACAACAAAATGTGAAGTAAGTAAAGCCAGTCTACAAAGACCAACCAAAGACCAAATTCTCACAGTACAGCACATGTATGTTTTCTGCAAGGATAATATTAATGGCATTACCTACATTCTGATCAAGAAAGGAATGGTTCTGCAAATGAAAACAACACTTCAAACCAGATTTGAAAACTGTATAGCAATAAAAGGAACAAGGCATTTCCACAAATTCCTTGGAATTGCAGAGAACTTAGTGTGAAGAAACCGAAATTTATGAGGATCTTTGTGTCAGTAAAATTACATCTGTCTTTAAAGTGGCAAGTGTGTGTGATGGACAGTGGTGGCTTGCAGAGGTTGAAAGAATTAGTTTGGAAAACAATGATGTTTGTGTGCATTTTTACCACCCTGCTGGCCCAAGAACATCATTCAAGAAACCTACTAGTGACAAAGTTGGGATACCAATGAAAAATGTTTTAAGGAAACTTTCAGTGCTTGAACTTACCACAGCAACTGGGAGGTCTTATTCTAGATCACAGAAGCTGTCTGAAGAAATAAGTGTTCTTAACATTCACCGCCAGGTTTAGGAACAGTCACATCTCGAAGGATGTTAATTGAAAATATTTATTTTAAGTATGTCAAAATAATATAAATGTTAATTTCAGTGATATTTCCACTTCTTGTACATAATTCAGTACCCTACTTCAATAATAATTGATTATAGCCTGCCAATAACACACATGAATAGGCAACAGCCATAAGATCAGTTGTAGAGCAATGTGAATTATCTCCTCACTTTCAAAAATTCATGTCTTTGTTCACAGTCAGATATCAATGTTGAAATTTTTACAGTACATTGCTATCATGTAGGTGTAAAAACTGTGCAAAAATCATATTTTTATATTCAGTCCCACCTGAGATAACTAACCCCAAACTTAACAAAAAATGAATTTCCAAATTTCAAAAATTCAAAAAAAATTAAGGAAACATTTGTAAGTGTTATTGCTGTATATGAGGCTAGTAGTGTATGATATCTAACTAGGCCTATAGGAAAAAATGGGCTCTCATAAATCACTCCTTGTTTGTTACTTTTGGGCCCAAAAAGTAGATTTTTGAAAATTTGGATACCTAACTTTGGAGGTCATTTTGACCGATTATTTATGAATTTAGGATATTTTGTGTAATGGACAACATTGTAGAGGACACTTTACTAAAAACAATCATGGCAATTGCAAAGTTGTAACTTAATCCAGTGCAGAGATACTCATATTTTTGCTAATGTCTCTAAACTGAAACATCGTCGCATGCTTACAAACGAAAATGGCTGCCATTCAGTAAATGTGAAAGGTAAATTTTTTTAAAAACTGTGTTGAATGTCTAAATTATAGGGTTATCACATATAAAAAATTAAAATATTTAAAAATGGTCAAGCGACCAACTTAATTTTTTATTGGACCACTTCATTTGGATTGTCCCTTGTGCATGCTTCTTGATTTTTTTATAACCTTGCTTAGTAATTTTAGGTAGTTTTCACAGTGTGCTGCTACAGCAGTGTCTCTACTTGTTCTTGCCAAAAGATAAAACAAGAAGAACTGCACCACAAGATGATTAGATAAATTTCCCTTTTCCTTTCACAATATACTTTACTCCCCTTAGTGATACATGGTATTTTTACATGGCTGTTTAATGTCCCCTCTGATTAGCTTATGTGGAAAGCTATTGTCAAGTACTGATATGAATTTATCATGGAATAGATTAAATTTTATATTAGCATTTGGTTCTTTATAAATTTCATCCCAGGTTTTCATGTAAACTATCTTAAAAACATTTGCCCTGCAGTCATTAATCGTTTCTGACTGACTTCCACTGTGGTGTATTCACACTATAAGGCACTATGTCATTTATCCTAATGGTGCATCACGATCAGAGAGAGCGTTTGTTACGGGGTATACAGTTATTTTCTCGATTGTGCCTCATCAAAGAAAGTATTGTCAATCAGGGACCTACTGCCTTTATGCACCTGTGTTGGAAAGTTAACTACTGAGAGCAAATTGTACGATGCAAACAAGTTTCCAGATCAGAATCCTACAAGTATAACAAGAAAAGAATGAAGGAAAAAAGAAAAAAATAATATGATACATTACCCCCCCCCCCCCCCCATATGGTGAGTATCAATCTATCCTTTCCTTATTATTAGCAGAAATAATCAATTTTTAACAATATAATGTAAATGGATAGAAAAAAATCTACTTACCAAGCAGTCGTAGGACAACATGCATATAAAAAGAGGTTCTACTTATGGAAGGTTTTGGAGCCAGAGACTCCTTCTGGCAGAAGGGTTGAAGGGGAAGGAAAAGAGGTGAAAGGGAAGGAGCTGGAGAGGTTTAGGAAAAGGGGTAGAGTTCGGAAAAGTCACCCAGAACCTCAGGTCAGGAGACACTTACCAGACAGGGCGAGAAGGAATGACTGATTATTCGGGACTGCACTGGTTGGGATTTGAAAACATGATAGCTTAAAAGTAGAAGACAGGATAATATAAAAGACAGAGATTACTGCTAAAACATTGTGCATGAGTTGATCAGAATGAAAAGCTTATGTGCATTGTATGCAACAGAGGTGGGCGGGGTTGGTGAAAAATAGACAGGTCAGAAAATGAAAGATGTATAACACTGAAAGGGAAGAAATTAATGTAAATTAAGGCCAGATGGGGGTTGGGAAACAAGGAAATGTTGTAGCACTAGTTCCCTCCTGCAGAGTTCTGAGAAACCGGTATCTGAGAGAAGAATCCAGATGGCATGTATCGTGAAACAGGCACTGAGGTCATGACTGTCATATTGTAGAGCATGCTCTGCAACAGGATATTGTGTTGGCAGTATACACCCTCTGCCTATGTCCGTTTGTCCTAATTGATAACTTGGTGGTAGTCATGCTGATGTAAAAGGCCGAACAATATTTACATAACTGTTGGTATATGATGTATGTTATTTCACAGGTGGCTCTCCTTTTGATAGTATGTTTTGCCAGTGACAAGACCGGTATAGGTGTTGGTAGGAGGGTACCTAGGGAAAGTCTTGCACTGGGGTGGTCACAAGGGTAAGAGCCAAAGGGTAGGGAGATGGGTACAGAAGGAGCGTAGGGTGTGATAAGAATATTGCGGAGATGGTGAGGGAAGAAAAGCTATTCTAGGAGTGGTGGGCAAATTTCTCAGACAATGGACCTCATTTCAGGATATGATTTTAGGAATTCATGGCCTTGTCAAAGTATCTGATAAATACATTCAAGAACAGGATAATACTGAATGATAAGTGGTGTGCACTGAAGTTGTTTTTTGGAGGGATTGGATGTGATGGTCTGGGAAATCTGCTTTTGAACTAGGTTGGTGGGGTAATTGCGTGCAGTCAAGGCTGAGGTGAGAATAATGGTGTATCGCTGTAATGGGTCTGCATCCGAACACACACATTTGCCTCGAATGCCAAAGAACATTTGACATGGAAAGAGTAGCAGTTGTCAAAATGTAAGTGCTGTCATTTGTTCATTGGTTTAATGTGAACAGAAGTGTATAACTGGTCTTCGTAGAGGATGAGATCAACACCAAGGAAAGGGGTACGGGATACGGAATAGGACCATGTGAAATTTAATTGGCAGAAGGTATTTAGAGATTCCAGGAATTTTAACAGGTCAGCATCACCATGAGTCAATATGGGAAAGATGTCATCAGTGTATGTAAACCAAATCAGGGGCTTCAGGCTTATGGATCCCAGGAAAGCCCACTCCAAGTGACCCATGAAAAGGTTGGCATAGGCATTCGGTTCCCATGGATGTACCCCTGATCTGTTTTACGTTTGCAGCTCAAAGGTGAAGTAGTTGTTGGTAAGTGTAAGTTGATCAAGTTGAGCAGAAAGGACGTCATAGGAATCAGGTGGGTACTGAGTGAGGAAATGTTCAGCAGCAGACAGGCCATGTGCAAGGGGAATGGTGGTATCGAGGGAGGTGGCACCAGTGGTGACAAGCAAGTTGTGTAGCGGGAATGGGTTGAACATGGATTTCAGAAGATCTAGGAAATGGTTGGTGTCTTTAATATAGGAGAGAAGTCTTTGTACTATGGGTTGCAGGCACTGATTAACTGAGGCAGATATACATTCGGTAGGTGCTTTGAGCCAGCAACTGTAGGACAGTCAAGGTGAATGTGTTTGTCGATCTAAGGAAGAAGGTGGGAACTGGCAGAACAACATGTCCTTGGTTAACGATACCCACCTGCCTTTAAATTACGTTAATTTCTTCTGTCTCAGCTATTCTTCACAATAACTACTCCATTCTGCTCTGTTTGGGATTTCTACATCTTTCATTTTCTGACCTTTCTATTTTTCGCCATCCCCTCCCACCTCTGTTACATACAATGCAGTTAGCTTGTCACTCCTATCAACATGGGCCTGATGTTTTAGCAGTAATCTCTGTCTTGCTTATTACCCTCTCTTCAACCTTTAAGCTCTCAGGTTTTTAAAACTCTGCCAGTTCAGCCCCAACCATCAGGCTTCATTTCTCACCCCATCTGGTAAGTCTCCCTGACCCGGGGTTCTGGGTGACTTTCCCAAACACTATCACTTTTCCTAAGTCTATGCAGTTCCTTCCCTTTCACATTCTTCCTCCCCCCTTCGCCCCTTCTTCCTCCCCCCTTCGCCCCTTCTTCCTCCCCCCTTCGCCCCTTCTTCCTCACCCCTTCGCCCCTTCTTCCTCACCCCTTCGCCCCCTCTTCCTCCCTCACCTCGTCCTCACCTCTTCCTGCCCCCATCGCCCCCTCTTCTCTTCGCCCCCTCTTCTCTTCGCCCCCTCTTCTCTTCGCCCCCTCTTCTCTTCGCCCCCTCTTCTCTTCGCCCCCTCTTCTCTTCGCCCCCTCTTCTCTTCGCCCCCTCTTCTCTTCGCCCCCTCTTCTCTTCGCCCCCTCTTCTCTTCGCCCCCTCCCTGTCGAACAACTGTCAAGGAACTTACTTTCCAGATAAAAATGTGTCCCAAACATAGCTTGATAAGGTCTTTGTCTCGAAACCACGTGATTTGTATAGTGGCAGAATTGGTTATCCCAGTGTTGACCGACTGTTGTGAAAAAAGTCCCTGTTACTTGTATGTGTTGTGTTTATTCATCTTACAGAAAATGCTATAAACGTAAGCACCAGCCTAATATAAGTCCTTTTCTACACACCTCGAAGAACCACGGGTTTAGGATGTGGAATATCCATCACTTTATGAGAACTTTCATATCTGTGAAAAAACTTGAAGAGGTTGAAAAAAACAGCCAACCAATTATTTAGCTGTTGACCTAAAGGTTGATATCTATAAAAATATCTTCTTCAGAAGGAGTTGGCCTTGTTACATCACATGGTGGTAAATTACATTAGCTGAAGCCAAGTGGCTCTTGTCATATATAAAATTGATATAAAAACCAGAAACATCACTTGCCGTGGCTTAAGATAGCAGCCATATTACATTCAGCATACATCAGAATAAATGCATAATTGTATTCATCCACTGGTAAAGCCTCCCCCCCCCTCTCCCCTCCCCTGCTTTTTTTGGGTGGGGACTGGAGGAAACTGTTTGGCTAAGTTGTCCCACTTTCAAGGTGTAATTCCTCTATTCACTCTACAGAAAATCTATAATTATCATTTAATTTTTTCTATTATACTTGTCTTTGGTTTTCACCAATTCAGCCCACAATTTTCGGAACTCTGCCTCTGTACTTTCTGTGTCAGATAAGGAATGAGGTGTAGTGACAGATGATTCATCTTTTTGTGAACTTTTTCTTCAGTTAATTCACTGACATGCTACTCCAAAGATGCGAAGGTAGGGCCTAATATGGAAGTTATTTGAAATCTTTATTTTGCTCTAAAAGATTTACCCTTACTGTAGTATGTGAGATTTGTCTGTATACCTCTTGTTCAGTAAACTGTTTAATCTCTCTTCAAATCCCTGTCCATGTCTCTGAACTGTTAGTTAATCCCATTCCTTACTAAATCATATAGTTTAGTAATCTCAGAATGTCACCCAACACTTGAAACAGCCATTGTAGCTTATAATCCTGTGATTCTGTTACTAATTTCTAACTTTTCTTTGCGAGATTCTGTAACATGTTGATAGAGTTTCTGGTTAGTTACTTGTAATTCTCCTTTTAACTCATCACCTTGAGTCTTAAATTGTTCTACTGGATTAGCATTACTGCTATTCAATTAAGTATTAGATTTAGTTTTTGACTTCTCACATTTAACTTTTTTACTTGTTAGTGGCATCTGTTTTTGTATTTAAGTTAACTCTTCACGAAAGGTTTTGAATCTCTCTTCTAAACATTGTTCCACACTCCTAGTCACTACAGGCACACAGTTGTAATAATAATTAGTTTAAGTGGGATATTTTTTGAATGCAAATGAACTTTAATATCCCACAACACACATCACCACCACAAGTAATAACAAAAGTCACATTCGATTTAATACAGCTCACTGAAGTTGACTTTGTAGCACAGCACATCCCAAAACTGACTGGACTGTGCTTGACAGACTGAGTTCCTGTAGGGTGCAAGTGATGTTACTACTGTCCACTGCTGTGGTGTAGTTTTGGACCTGATGAAACAGTTGTAGTCCTTTGTGGTCTTGGCCACAGATCTTCAGAGTTGCGTTCAAAATTCTTCCATGGTGTGATTGTTATAGATTAATTTAGTTATCATTCATTGACAAATTATTCCTTCCAAAATCTCTTTGTCTTTTTTGGATGTCATTACTGAACTATGTCATGATAAAGTTTCCACTGTTGACTTTGTTGCTAATGACAGTAGCGATACCAGAATGAGATTTTCACTCTGCAGTGGAGTGTGCGCTGATATGAAACTTCCTGGCAGATTAAAACTGTGTGCCCGACTGAGACTCGAACTTGGGACCCTTGCCTTTCACGGGCAAGTGCTCTACCATCTGAGCTACCGAAGCACGACTCACGCCCGGTCCTCACAGCTTTACTTCTGCACACAGTTTTAATCTGCCAGGAAGTTTCATGACAGAAGCGATATTCGTCAAAAAATCTTCAAGTAAATGTTAATTTTCTGTACTTTGGATCTTTCTTCTTAATTTTTATGGATTTCCAGCACAGAATTATTCTGGTTGCTGCTGCAAAGGCACTGTTTGTGTGTCATAATCACTTGTAATTAATTATTATTCTTGACTGTGTTGTCACAGCACATTTTGATTTTGTCACCTCTTCAGTTGTACTGGAAACTTAGAGTCTTAAAGTAATTTCAAATTTATGGGAAGGAATACACTGTGTTGCTTCTTTTAATAGATGCTTGTATTATATCACAGCTTACATAATTACAACAATTAATAACAGGGAACATTGCTTATCTGTTCAATTTGGTATCATACACCAGACTGTGCTGTTACACGAATGAATGAATGATTTGACACTTCCATATGCTTCTCTTGTTTACTATACTGTTACCAGTATCATCACAACACACTCGTTATTGATGGCTCACCTCGCTACTCAAAGCTGGAATGCCAAATTGTGGAACAAACGAAAAACTCCACAGGGACCACAACACATGGTAATACTGCAAATGCTATCACACCTTGAAGATGGGCGGTGTCCATCCATAACACATCACATGCAAAAACAAACGACAAAAACCTCCAAGCACTTTCCTGTTTAACTAATAAACATTTTCAAATATGACAATGATGATCCATCGGCTAGGCAGTTGGAAGGTTATACATCACTCTATTGGAGTGATACATTGCACCACATTGATCATAGGTCATAAACAGGAGTAACATCATTCAAAGAAATTCTTTGATTTCAAACAGTCATCGTTAACTACATTCCACAATATATGTAAATATCGTAGAGTGTAGTTAACGATGACACAATATATGTAAATATCGTAGAGTGTAGTTAACGATGACTGGCTACAAGTGTGAAATTTTTTTGAACGTTCAGTTTGCTGGAAAAATTTTTGAATTCACACAATAACATTCATAAATTTAATACTAAAAGGGGATATAATTATTCCATCACTTAGCCTTAGTATGGCAGGGGAAGTACTGTGGCACTGGAACTAATGAGGCATTAAGTCATAATACAGTAATCTTTAACCAACTACCCAGTGATGTAGAGAATAGATAATAAAATTAAAACTTTAAATACAAACTGAAATTATATGTGTGTGTTTGTGTGTGTGTGTGTGTGTGTGTGTGTGTGTGTGTGTGTGTGTGTGTGTGTGTGTCAGTCACTATATGCAAATAAAAGCTTAAGATGCTCATGTAAGTGGTCAACATGTTGCCAATTTTTTACAGAGAAATTATGTTATAATTGTAAAACTGGCCCAGCGATAGGTCACAGTCATGTTCATGGAGAGTGCAAATAACTGGAATAACAAGCCACTCTTTTGACTGAGAGCCACAATACGATGTCTTGGTTATAGTTTTATTTTGATCATTCTTAGAAGTAGTTGCTCAGCTATTAAAATATTCAGTTACTAAATGAATGATATTTTAAAAGCAGTTTATAGATTTCGGGGATGCCATTAAGTAGCCTGTACTCACTGTTATTAACAATGACAATCACGGCAATACTGATAGTGAAAACAAAATTTATGATTATACTTGTATGATCTAGTAGGGCAGGAGCAAATTGCAGCTTGCAAGCTGCATGTTCCTCTGTAGGCCCTTAAGTGTGACTCTTCCACAGAGTACAAAATGAACATACAGTGCAACTTAAACTTTGTGGCCCAAATGCAAAGGACTAGTATTATAGTTAAAATATGCACTCCAGTGGTTGGCAGTTCTGCATGAGTTGAGTGAACCAGTCAGCTACAGTGCTTAGTGCTAGTCATGTCCACAAATTGCATGTAGTGACAAAAGTGCTTGTTTGATGCCTGAAGATACGTGTATTTTTCCAAGCAGCTGTAAATCCTACACTTGTTTTCATCATAAGTTTAAGAATTGTAGTTGTTTTATGATGTTGGTTTTAATATTATCAAATGAAGCATTATTTAGATCAGGGCTTCACAACATACGTGCTCGCGGAGCAAGCTGTGAGCAGCAAGGCGCGAGCACAGAGCAGCGTGAGCACGCTACCCCCACTACCGGACCAGAGCGGAGAGTGGGGAGAGTTACGTGGGGCACACAACAGCTGCCGCCAGTCAATGTAAATCTGCGGCCACCTGCAGGGATATCACTCACAAATTATTACTGTGACAAATGAAACAAATAAAGGAGAATGTACACGTGCCACATAATTTTATTAGCTTAGTGTATGCCTCTACATTCGTATTAATTTGTGAACTGTTACACAATAAAAGGTGTCACTGAAATGTGGGATTCTCTGTTATCTTGTACTTTTTTGCCCTTTACAATTGTGTCTATGTTCGGACTAATTGTTCTTGTGCATCGTAGGCGCAGCGTGCAGTTTCAATTTCGATCAGACAATGCGTTTCTCAGGCACGTCTTATTACATTTCATTGCAGAGAACAGTTATTCACAAACATACATGGAACTGAACGTTGATATTATTGTAGCCGCCAGTTTGTGCAAATGAGGAAATCTATCCTGAGGGAAGTGTCTGTAAAATTCCAAAATGTTTTTCTTGTTCTGAAATTTGTCTCTGTATTCTCTGTCACACTGCAGGTCAATAATTTCTAGTTGCAGCTCAGGACGAATCTCTTCAATATTCGCTGAGGAGGAGAGAACAGAGAGGACAACAGATCAGAATCACTGTCTAGTGCTGTCAGATCTTGAAAGCGCTGATCAAATTCTTCCTTAAGGGCAACTAAACTAGGTGAATAACGTTCACAGTCTTTGTGAACATCTTGCATGGATGATAATTTAGGAAAATGAGCTAGATTTCCTGTTTCCAGCTGACTCACCCAAAGTGTCAATTTCATTTTAAAAGCTCGTATTCGATCTATGAAATTAGTAATTAGCAGATCTTTACCTTGTAGTGAAATGTTCAAAGCATTCAGATGGCTAGTTAAATCTGCTAAGAACGCGAGATCACATTTCCATGAAGGCTCTTTCAATTCAGGATCACACATGTTATTTATTTCCATGAACATATTTATCTCATCCAATAGGCAAAAATTCGATTTAATAATTCGCCACGACTAAGCCAGCGGACATCACTGTAATAAGGCAGGCTACCATACTGGCTTTCTACATCCTCAAGAAAGCTTTTAAATTGTCTGTGATGTAGCCCATGTTTCCTTACATAATTGGTTGTATGAACAACAACACTCATCACATTTTTTTGAGTGATACTCTTTGCACATAAGTTTTCCTGGTGGATCACACAGTGAACGCCCCTCGTTTCATTCGGCACGGTCAGTTTTTGCATTTTCTCCTTCAACATCGCAACGAAACCTAATTTTTTCCCTGTCATCGCTGGTGCACCATCTGTAGACACTGAAACTAAAGAATTCCACGACAATCCTATATTTTCAACACTTTCTTCAACACTACTTAAAATATCACCTCCGGTTGTAGTGTTCTTCATGGCTACTACATCGAGGAACTCCTTCCTCACCTGAAGATCTCTATTAACACCTCTAATAAATATGGAAAGCTGCGCTGTTCCAGTGATATCAACACTTTCGTCCAGAGCTAGAGAATAAGCCATAAAATCTTTATAGATATTTGCAAGCTGGCTCTGGACGTCGTCTGCCATGTCCTGTGTGCGACGCATAATGGTCATGTCAGATAATGGCACAATCCGAAACTGTTCAACTTGAGATGGACACAAATGTTCTGCTGCAACTACCAAACATCTTTTATTAAATCGCCATCAGTGAAGGGGCGCAGGGATTTTGCTAAAAACAAAGCAATTTTGTAGCTCACTCGGAGAGCTGCCTCAGTAGATTTTTCTACGTCATCCAGATCATCTTCGTATAGCTTCCTTTTAAGTTTAATAACTTCCTGTGCATGATCTGGTCCATCACATTTTCCACTTACGTAGTCTTTCGCGTGGTACGACATATAATGTCGCTGCAAATTAAATTTCCTAAAAGAATTCAGTGTTTTGTGACATACTAAACATTTTGCAACACCATCTTGTTCTGTAAACAGATGAAATTCCTCCCAATGGGGGTTGAACTGCGAAAGCGGCAACTTGACATGATTCTTAACCAGCGAAGTGACTGTTAGAGCTGATCGTAGTACTTTAAACTTTACACAGTTGGCTCGAATTCAATAGGCACGCTGCGGCCCTATTCAAACGTGCGTGCGCATTTCCCCTCCCTCTCTCCCTGCTCCAGGACCTTGCACCTGCTCGCGAGCACGTGCCTGAGCAGACGCGAGTACTCGCACTCAAAACCGGCCAGTTGTTAAGCCCTGATTTAGATGTATGTGATTACATGCTAGCTTTGTGTATTTCAATGGTATAATCTTCTCTGGTGATCAACCGATTGGTGGTGTTGTCTTGTCACATTATTTTAATGAGTTTCATACCAATCATCGTCAGGCAATATTTAAGATGATGGGTCATTGAAATGTTGCGTCAAGGCAACGCCACCAGTCAGCTGGTCACCCGAATAGATTTTATTATTTTTTAGGCGCTTGATTTGACATGGCGACAGAGAAGCAGCAGAGGAAAACAAAAGATAAAAACAATGAATTTAAAGTTTAATCGACCAAGACTTACACATTTATTCAAATCTCAAATGGCCTTCTGACTTGTCATATTTGTCAGGGAACATTGGCTCATAACAAGTAATCAGATGTGGAGAAATGCTTTACACTTAAATTCATGTAATTTAGTATTAAATATTATTTTGGTGCTGCAAGGAAGAAAGCAGGTGAGGGTCTTCAAAAGAGTAGAGAAAAGTTAAGTTCTGCATTTAATTACTGGAAGCAATCTTTCAACTATGTTAATACTCCAAATTTTGTGGTTAGTCAAGAGATTGCTAAGAGAGGAAACTGTATACAGACAGTGAATACATAAAATGTCGTTTTATGAATGCATTTGAAGAAATAGTTCAGAATTTTAAGAACAGATTAGATATTCTAAAAAAAAAAGTCAGAGTTGCTGTCGCCTGCTAAAATAGTAAAAGATAGAAGAGTGAAAGTGTCTACAAATATAACCAGCCAGCAAGTCGAAGATCTTAAATTGACTTCAGGTGTATCAATACCAGTTGATGAGTCTTGCAACATAAATGATACAGCAAAGGTTTAACTTTTTATGCTTTTTATTCCATATACAGGCCCTAAAGAAAAACTTTCATGATTATTGCAAAAGGTCAAACATGCCGAGGCATATAGTAAATACTGGAATTGAGTGCATTGAAAAACATCATATTCTACTCGATAAAATTGTCTCCATTTCAACATCTACATCTACAGCTATACTTTACAAATCACCATGAAGTGCATGGCAGGGGGTTTATTCCAATGGAGCAGTTATTACAGTTTATTCCCATCCCATTCATGTATGGAGATGGGAGAAGTGATGCTGTAATTATTCTAAACTTGTCTTCATGATTGGGGGATTGTAGTATATTCCTAGAGTCGCCGTTTAAAGCTGGTTTTTTCGATACCCCTGTCAGTCCTATTTGGCACGGGTCTCACCACATGATCAGTGTTTTAGAATGGGTTGTGTGGGTGATTTGTATGCAATATCTTTGTAGACTGATTACAGTTTCCCAGTGTGCTTCAAGAAATCAAAGTCTGCCATCTGCTTTACCCACAACTGGGCCAATGTGACCATTACCTTTCATATTCATTCAAAGTGTTGGACCCAGGTAGTTACATGAGTTGGTCAGTTCCAACAGTGATTCATTGATACTGTAGTCATAGGATACTACATTTTTTTCATTTTGTGAAATGTACAATTTAACACTGCTGAACATTTAAAGCAGGTTGCCAATCTTTGCACCACTTTGAAATCTTATCAAGATCTGACTAAATATTTATGAAGTTTCTTCCAGACAGTACTTTTCTGCAGATAACTGCATAATCTGCAGGAAGTCTGAGGTGGCTATTAATATTGTCCACAAGGTCATCAATATAAAACATGAACAGCAAGAATCCCAACACACTTCGCTGATGCATATGCAAAGGTACTTCTACAACTGATGATGACTCCCTATCTGACAACACATGTTGCAAAGTTCTCAGCCCAGTCATAAATTTCACTTGATAGCCCATATGGTCGAACTTTTGACAATAAGTGTAGGTATGGTACTGTATCAGATGTTTTTCAGAAATCAAGAAATACTTCATCTACCAGACAGCCTCGATCCTAAGCTTTCAGTATGTCATGGGAGAAAAGTGAGAGTTGGGTTTCACTTGATTGATGTTATGGAATCCGTCCTGGTTGTCATAGAGAAGGTCATTCTGTTAAAGATATCTCATTATGTTTGGTCTCTGAATATGTTGTAAGATACCCCAAAAAATTGTTATCAATTATATCAGGCAGTTATTTTGTGAATCACTTCTAATACCCTTCTTGTAGACCGGTGTTGGCTGTGCTTCGTTCCAATTACTGGGCACAGTTCTTTTGTTTGAGGGATCTATGATACTTTATGGTTAGAAGAGGAGCTAACTCAGCTTCAAATTCAGCATAGAACCTGATAGGGATTCCTGCGGGCCCTGGAGCTTTGTTCAGTTGTAATGATTTGAGCTGTTTCTCGACACTGCTGATACTAATAATTAGTTCATTCATCTTTTCAGTGGTATGTCAATTAAGTTGGGACAATTCTCCTGGGTTTTCGTTTGTAAAGAATCATTCGAAAACAGAGTTAAGCATTTCTGCATTTGCTGTGCTACCCTCAATTTCAGTTCCTGTCTCGTTTGCTATGGACTAGACACTAACTTCATTGCCGCGAACAGCCTTTACATATAACCAGAATTTCTTTGTGGTTTGTGAAAAATAATTTGAAAATATTTGTGCTACGGTGGTCATTCAATCCTTCACGCCTTGCTCTCTTCACAACTAAACACGTTACATTCAGCACCTCTCTCTCTATAGTCCTATGCTTTGTTTTACACTTATACAGTAGTCTCTCTTTCTTTAGAAGTTTTTTTATAGTGACTGTATACCATGGGGAGGTCCCTCCCATTATGTACTGTCCTATTGGTTACATATAGGGTGACATAACATTGTCATACCTTCTGAACGGTTTCTGTTAGGGAGTTCAAACTGCATGGTTGAAAGTGGGGCGTGATGGGAATTACGAGGGTTATTCCAAAAGTAAGGTCCGATCGGTCGCGAAATGGAAACGACTATGAAAATCCGATAAAGCTTTGCACAGATGTGTTGGGTAGTGTCTCTAGTATAACCCCAGTTAGCATCACGTCGCTCTTCTCATTTCTGAGCTCGCAGTGAGTGCGTAAAGATGTCTAGAAAATAGTGTCTGCCGCCAAGTACGAGGGCCTGGTGAGAAATTTCGCCTGAAGCTATGCAGCCAACATTACATAACTGTCGTGCTGTTTCGTCTTCACGACAATTCTCAGCCGCATTCTGCAGGGGCAATGAAGATGCTCCTGCATCGTTTTCAAATGGAAATGTTAGATTACCCACAATACAGTCCGCAATTGTCTCCCCCTGAGTTTCATCTCTGGTCACATGAACCGCTGTCTTTGAAGACAACATTTTGACACAGACAACGAGGTGTAGGCCAGCGTGGAGAATTGGCGGAAAGCACTGGCGGCTGCCTTCTATGATGAGGCTATTGAAAAGTTGGTACAAAGCTATGACAAAAGTCTAAGTCAGAACGGCGACTACGTAGAGAAGTAGCTGAAAGGTGTAGCTAATTGTTACAAGTAAAACATTTCTGATGTTCACTGTGGTTTCAATTTGGCAATCAATCGGACCTTACTTTTGGAATAACCCTCATAGTAAGCGCATGCACTGTTTGGTTTAGTGACAAAGTGCACTTTCATTCGGATGTGATTGTCAGTAAGCAAAATAGATGCGTTGTATTTTGCAATTGAGAAGTCTCATAACCATCAATGGGTAAATGTGTCGTGTGCAGCGTACAGTCATGGAATAATCAGTGCAATATACTTTGATGGCACGGTGACTGCTGAACAGTCTATAAAGGTTTTGGAAGATGATTTCATCCCCATTATCTAAAGTGACCATGATTTCAAAAGGATTGGTTCATGCAAGATGGAGCTCAACCACATCAAAGCAGGAGAGTGTTAACACTTTGGGGACCGCATTCTGGCTCTAAGGTATCCAGAGGCCACTGGCAAGGGCCTCGATTGGCCGTCTTATCTGAACATGTGAGTCCTTTTTGTGGGGCTATATTAAAGATAACATGTACAACAATAACTTCAAAACCATTGTTGAGCTGAAAACAGCCATTCAGGGGGTCATTGACAACATCGATGTTCCGACACTTCAGCAGGTCATGCAGACTTTCGCTACTCGTCTGCACCACATCATTGCCAATGACGGCAGGCATATCAAACATCCTAAACCTAAATCCGAATATCTTTAGTGATGTTTACATTGTGAATAAAGGGTGTGCATGCCATAGTGTGTAACTAATTTACGTTTTTTCATATAGTTCAATAATTTTCACTCTGTATCTGACCAGTGTGTGGTCTGCTATTCTTTTAAACTTGAGCTATAGTTGATCTACCTGTTCCTGCCTTGTGTTGAAAGTTTCAGGTTACTCGTTGAGATATGACACTACAGATTTTTTTAATCTAGGTTAGTTGTGTTCTGTACTTTGGTAATCGTTGCTGCCACAACTGTGTTATGGTCGCTGATACCAGTTTTGATGTGAACAGCCTCAAAGAGGTTTGATCTGTTTGTTGCCATTAGATCAAATATATTTCCATCATGAGTAGGATTCCACTATCTTTTCTAGATAAATTTCAGAGAAGACAGTAAGTAATGTTTCACGACTTATCATGCCTTGTACTAACAAAATGTAATTTTCCCAATTGATTGTTAGATAACTTAAGTCTCTGCCAATGATCACAGTATGATTGGAGAACATATGTAAAAGTAAAATGAGATTTTCGTGAAAGTTTTCTGTTACATCAGGAAGTGAGTGTGGTGGGTAATAGAAGGATCCACTTACCATTTTATGCCCACCCCATAAACTGAGAATCTTGCCCAAACAGTGTCACATGCAGCTTCAATTTCTATCTTGGTGGGCTTGAATTTCTCGTCTACTGCAACAAATACATTACCTTCATTTCCCATTAGCCTGTCCTTTGGATATACACTTAAATTCTCCTCAAAAATCACACTGATATCAATTTTAGGTTTCAGCCAGCGTTCTGTACCTAGTGTTATGAGAGCTTCACTGCTTTTGAGGTGCACTTTGAACCCCGGCACTTTTTTTTGCGACTGCTTCAGTGGCAGAAAACTATAATTTTAATGCTGTCACCTGTGGGATACATTTATTTTGATCTTACACTGATATTTCTGGATGTCCTGCAGCTGTTGTTTTCTGGATTGGATGGAGAGTCGCCTAATCTAAAAAATCCTTGTGTGCACCCCACACCCAGTCTGCTACATGAGTAGCAGCCTCTTACGTGTAGTGCACACGTGGCCTATTTAGGTGGAGCCTCTCAACCGTACGGTACAAGTCTGGAAATTCACACTCTAGCTTGTCACAGAACCTTTGAAGTCTCTAGTTAATTACTTCCACTTGACTCAGAACCAAGAGGCCATGATCAATTCTGGGTACAATGCAGCAAATTGTGAGCTTCGTTGATACTCCATGCACAAGACTGGTCTTCTGAACCTGCTCCGACAGTCACTGGAATGATCCAGGTATGAACTCAGAGACCAGACGATAGACATAATTTGTTTCATTGTGCGCAGTTCCGTCAGTGGCTGCTAGTATAGCCTCTTCAACATGTTGAATGAGTTGAATGAGGCCTCCAGGCACACACTGAGTGCACCTGGTGTCTTTTCTTGTGCCTTGTTGCCATTTACCTAAGGGGTACCATCATTTGCTGTACATTTGAACTGCTAATGATCAATAGCCCTACCCTTTTGTGTTTACCATCTCTTGACACCAGACAAGAAAGGTTTCAGCAAAACAAGTGAAGTGAGTCCCAGTGGCTCCATGATGGACTGAAAAGTATGACTAGTGTAAGAATATCTGTATGCATTGTAACTGTTCATTTGCACATTTTGACATGGTTTTTACATTTTTGAAATATAATTTTTGACTATGTGACTAGGATGATTTGAAAATGGGGTCCCAGCCCAAAACTAATCAACATATGAATAAAAAAGTGAAAATTTACAATTTGGGACAGATTTTTTGTTGTGCTGTAAGAAATAGGTTTGGTGCTATATTGAAAGAAAAAAAATGATTACAGGACATATATTTTCCATTGCATCATTTATTAAGAAGAATTCTGTACACACACATTTCTGGGAGAAATTGGTGGTGTTACGGAATTAGTGATTAAGATTATTGTCTCTGTTGTAGCTAAAGCTTTTAATCATTGCCAGTTCAAAGAATTTTTAACTGAAATGGAGATTGAGTGTGCGGTTCTTCTGTTGCATAATGATGTGTATTATTTATCAAGAAGAAACATTATAAATGTATCATATCGTTATTAACAGAAACTGAAGCATTTTATCTTAACCATAAACTACAGGAGAAAGGAAAAACAAATTATCTTTTTTGGTCAAGATTCTTAAAGAGAAACTTTGATTCACTTTCCAATCCTGTTGAAATATCACCAAGAAAATAATTCTGATGCTGAAATTTTCTTTTTCAAAACAACACTTTTAAATAGGAGGGAAGCTTTTTTCGAGAGGTTTCAGGAATTCAGAAACGGCAAAGTGATGTTACCTAATTGCTACTGTAACAGAACTAAATTTTTCTGTTTTTAATATTGACAAGCACTGGCTTTGAAGTGTGCTTACTGATTTTAAACAAAGAATTGTGGAGCTCAAAATTTGAACATTGTTGTGTTGATATAAAATTATTGGAGACAACCAAATGTTAACTTAGTTCACAGCACAAGTGACCTTTGAAAGGCCTGGAGAAGGGAGATAGATTGATTTGTGGCACGTAGGATAGTATTCCTGGCTCATTATCATAGTTTAAAAAATGCATTTACTGTTCTTTCCTTATTCAGTTACAATGTGTTTGTGAAGAATCATTTTCAACCGTGGTGTTTTGAGGTGGTTTGGACACATGGACAGGATGAATGAAGTGCGATAGATGAAACAAATATCTAAGGCAAATGTGGATGGGGAAGTTGAGAGAATTGGCTTAGGTGAACATACCTCAGTCAGATTTAGGAGGTTATTAGCAAAGGCAAGCTTAGGAGTGCTCTAAGTTAGTAAGAGTGTACCTACTGATTAGTGGCAAGAGAGAATAGGAGGCCATGTATAAAATATAATATATAATGGAAACTGATTGAAATTGTTGCTTAAATAATTAAAAAAGGAATTTTAAAGAAATTGGGAAGTACTCGTATGCTGAGTGAACTTTAGCTGGCATTAATATCAACAGACCTTCAATATTCAATACATTATTAGATTAACATTTATAAATTTATGTACATCCTTTTCCTGTTACTGCTATTGCGCATAGAGATTGGTATGACAATACTGGTTCTGGATCGCCCCTCCTCTGCTCACGCAAATTCTTCTTGTTTATGTCAATCCTCTTGATGCAGGATTCTCTACATAGGCAAAATGATGAACAGAATATGAATGTATGAATAAACTTTGCTTTTCTAGTGACTTTCTATAACACTTCTTTAGTGTACGGTTGAAATACTCATTCTTTTTAACAATGTTAACTCGGTGGAATTCATCATACACTGCCCGCTACCACTTATAGAGACAAACAGGTGAAGATTAATCAGTTGAAGAGCTTATCTCTCCTTAATTTGTTTGTATGCCGATTTTATCTATGGTACAAAATTATTATAAAGAAAAAAACGAGAGGAAAAAAAATAATATTCTTTACAGTACCTATATAGTTTAAAAAATGTGGCTCGCAAAGGATATAGTGGTTGTTATACTCTTGATACGTTGCTTTGCGGATAAATGAGTTTGCTGACCACTGCTCCAGGGAGAGCAGTTAATGCTTTCAGTGCAAATAAACAAACACATGTAAGAATTTAGTAGAACAAGTTTGAAAATAAGACTGCAAATCAGTTACAAGACGTAATTAATGAGTAATTTACACAGTGAAAGCTTGAAACTGAAAAAGATCTTCAGGAAACTGGCATCAGACATAAGGTGCAGGATAGAACACTTTTAAAAAATTATCAGTTTCCAGGTAAACTGAGAACTTGTACCTATAGAATCAAAACAGAATAATGGAAGAGAAACTTCTACAAGGTGGTGGTGGTGGTGGTGGTGGTGGTGGTTGTGGTGGAGAAAAATGCAAACTCATCAGCAAAATAAATTCATTCACTCTCCTCTGTTGGTCATAACAATGTAATGTTTTGCTGAAAATCACAGAGAAATGAATCGGGAGTTAAATAACAAAATGCTTATTGTTTAATTGGAAGCAAAAGTGACACCATAGCCATAACGACAAAAGGAAACCAAAAATATATTTTTATAACATCACAGAAAATGGTCGTGCCCAGGACAAACAAATATCTGGTTTGCTCAGATTACGAATCTAGAAAACAAAGCCATCAGCAACATTCAATACAAGAAGCTCATTATTATCGAAACACCCACTCTTGTTTTATTGAGCTTGTTTTTTAGATCATTGACAGAGATTTTCTGTTCTGTATGAATTGGACCCTAGTTAAAGGTTTTATAAATAAATCTACCAACTGTTTATCAGAACATAAAAAACTTCAATCTCATTGTTTTCAACATGTTTATGTAAATAATAGTATTTAATGTCTATGTGTTTGGCACATTTGTGATCTGTGTTTTTAATCAAGCAAATAGCACTTTGATTGTCGACATAGTGTGCGATTTGTTTTTCTAACTGAAAACCAAATTCACTGAGAAAGCCACGCAACGAAACAACTTCAGTAGCATCTTTGGTGCTATGTTTTGAACCTTTGTTGTTGACCTTGTTAAACATATCTGCTAATGTGAGCACCATGTCACAGGCCCATGTGCTAAGAAGCTCATGTAGCCTTTTTATTGACCAAGAAGTGTCACACTCATCAGCATAATCACCATGAGAATAGACTATCAGTCTATTAGAGTTGACTTTGTACATTATGGCCAGATCCTTGGTCCCCTGCAGATACTTCATAATCCTTTTAACAGTTTGCCAATGACCTAGACATGGATTATGTAGAAACCTATTCGCAATGCTCACAGTGAACATGTCTGGCCGCGAGACAGTTACTGCAGATGTTATGCTGCTGACTGCCTGTTGATAGGGCTTGCAATCCTTTTCCTTTACCTCATTTGGTTTGCAGGAGATTGTCCACTATGCAGCATGATTCCAGCATCAAAAGGAATGGAGTTTGGTTTTGAATCATCCATATTGAACTTCTGAAGTAGTCAATTGATGTACCGTTGCTGTAGATTTCTTTTGCAGAGTGGTGTGGTCAATATCTAATTTCCCTCAACTAACAATAATACCTTAATGGATCCATTGCCTTCTGCTTTAACAATTGAGTTGTCTCCAGTTTGATTGGATTGGCGTAACATAGGCCCATAACCTGATGTGTTGCTAAAAATCACAGAGACAAATAAATCAGAGTTAAAAACAAATTGTGTATTTTATAAGGAGCAAAAGTGACACAGTAACCAAGATGACAAAAGAAAACCTGAGACATATTTTTGCGATGTCACAGGAAACTGTTGTACACAGAACAAACATATATGTCTAGTGTGCTCACATTACATATCTCGAAAACAAAGCCATCAGCAAAAGTCAATACAAACAGCTCAGTCTCATCAACATAATGTAAAAAATAATCAGATAAATAAGAAATGAAGCTATAGATTCAGTTGAGATTTTGTATTTAGGTTAGATGATATCAAGAACAGGATGGTGATGAAAAGATATAAACAAAAGAGCAAATCAGTTCATTGTGCTTTTGTTAAAAGAAATTGTATTCTCGAAACCAAATTTCTGATGTGTCTGGAGTTCGAAGCTTTCTGTCATACTATATTACTGGTTTTGACTTTTGGCTATGCAGTGCAAAAAGTGTTTGGTGCAATTCATTCTACAACTGAGGCTGTTCAATGAGAAATGGAAATATAATTGTTGGGAATTACTTGGTGAGAAATCAAAACAAACAAACGAATGAGGGAAAAGACTTTCACAGATGATGTAATCATCATATCACAACAATAATGAAAGAGAAGTGAAAGAAGAAGAAGAAGAAGAAAATGAAGTGGTGGGGGTGGTGGGGGTGGTGGTGGTGGTGGTGGTGGTGGTGGTGGTAGTAGAAGGTGTAATTGATTGAATTAATGAACAAATTATTATAATTGTTGAGGTGTAATAGGTCATAATAGTCATAATACATGCTGAAAAGTAGTTCTTGTTCTGTCCATGTACCTCGCATGTTTTAACTCAGTTTTCATCTGTGGTCTTTTACGCATATAAATGGCAAATTACAGTGCAGCAGATAGTCATTTCACTCACTGCTAGTAACGGAAACTAGAGAATGAACAAAAATATGGCTTTCTGATGATGTATCTAGAAGGCACTACTATAATACAGGGAGGATTACATACCACTTGCGTGATTTTCGCATTTATAGCATTTTTATTTTGCAGCATATATATATTATTGCAACAATTTTCAAGCACTACAATGAATTTCAGCTGTTATTCATCAGCCACAATTGGAGCAGCAATGTCTTCCCCATTCGGTAGACTTTTGAAATATTGACTTTTGATATAGGAACTGATTTTGAACATTGAAGAGAAGCACAAATGGTTTGTTACAAACAGTAATATCCTGCAGTAGTGAACACTGTGCACAGAGTGATTCACAAAGAAATGCAAATATTTTAATATGTTATTCTGCAAGTAAAACTAAAGAAAAAAGTTCATATAAACATAGGTCCACAAATGTTCAGTTATGGAATTACGGCTAATGAAAGATTTTGCCTGAAATTTAGCAACTTTGCTAATACGAAGCCATTGCAAAATTATATGAGGTTAAAGTAAAGCACGATTTCCATTTATTTTGTTGTTATTGGTCTGGTGAATCTAATAAAACATGTCCCAGAGATATATCTGCAGTAGTTTTCCAGAACATCCAGAGAAGCAAAGACATAATTTCATAAAATTTTTATGTTAATAACTTCTTGGCCCAAATTGCTTTTCAAATTCCAGACAATTGTACAAAGTTTTCAGCAGAAGTTGTAGAGAATTTAATTTTGGAAAAATGAAAGGAAATGACTGAAACAGCTCACTAATGGTTGCCAACAATGACATAAACCTTTCTACATTTCTAATGGAGAGTAAACAAATTTATGTGTGTAATAATCTTTGCTTCTCCGGAGTCCTGTAAAACTACTGCAGATATATGTCTGGGACATGTTTTATTAGATTCACCAGACCAATAACAACAAAATAAATGGAAATCGTGCTTTACTTTAACCTCATTGAGTTTTGCGATTGCTTCATATTAGCAACGTTGCTAAATTTTAGGCAAAATCTTTTATTAGCCGTAACTCTGCAACTAAACATTTGCGGACCTATTTTTATATGAACTTTTTTTCTTTAGTTTTACTTGGAGAATAATATATTAAAATATTTGCATATCTTCATGAAACACCCGTTATATTGTCATGTGGATCTCAGTCTTATTTCAGTCTTTAGAATTAGCACTAGTCAAGTTTAGTCTCTAGAAGATGAGTCAACCCCATTTCAGAGCTTTTCATCCCAGTCAACAGTGCTGTGAGATTAGTGATAACGTTGACTCACATGCAACTACTTCAGCTTTATCTGTCTTTATAATGGGTTGTTGTTGTTGTTGTTGTTGTTGTTGTTGTGGTCTTCAGTCCTGAGACTGGTTTGATGCAGCTCTCCATGCTACCCTATCCTGTGCAAGCTTCTTCATCTCCCAGTACTTACTGCAACCTGCATCCTTCTGAATCTGCTTAGTGTATTCATCTCTTGGTCTCGCTCTACGATTTTTACCCTCCACGATGCTCTCCAATGCTAAATCGGTGATCCCTTGATGCCTCAGAACATGTCCTACCAATCGATCCCTTCTTCTTGTCAAGTTGTGCCACAAACTCCTCTTCTCCCCTATTCTATTCAATACCTCCTCATTAGTTATGTGATCTACCCATCTAATCTTCAGCATTTATATGAGTGATTGCTTTGTGTATTTTGCTAGTTTCTGCTCGTTCTAGAAAGAATTTTCTTAAATTGTCTACCTGTCCATAATGTAGGTTTTTTATGTCGATAAATCCCCTTCCTCCTTCCTTTCTGCTTAATGCAAATCTTTCAGTTGCTGAATGTAGCACCACATTTTATAATGGATTATAAATTTTTATTTTATGTCATACCAGTTTGCCCACATTAAGCATCCTTATACCTCATGGGAAAAGGAGCACTCTCTTTCTTATTCTTTATTTATATAATGGAAGGAAACATTCCACGTGGGAAAAATTATATATAAAAACAAAGATGAGGTGACTTACCGAACAAAAGCGCTGGCAGGTCGATAGACACACAAACAAACACAAACATACACACAAAATTCAAGCTTTCCCAACAAACTGTTGCCTCATCAGGAAAGAGGGAAGGAGAGGGGAAGACGAAAGGAAGTGGGTTTTAAAGGAGAGGGTAAGGAGTCATTCCAATCCCGGGAGCGGAAAGACTTACCTTAGGGGGAAGAAAGGACAGGTATACACTCGCACACACGCACATATCCATCCACACATACAGACACAAGCAGACATATTGAAATATGTCTGCTTGTGTCTGTATGTGTGGATGGATATGTGCGTGTGTGCGAGTGTATACCTGTCCTTTCTTCCCCCTAAGGTAAGTCTTTCCGCTCCCGGGATTGGAATGACTCCTTACCCTCTCCTTTAAAACCCACTTCCTTTCGTCTTCCCCTCTCCTTCCCTCTTTCCTGATGAGGCAACAGTTTGTTGCGAAAGCTTGAATTTTGTGTGTATGTTTGTGTTTGTTTGTGTGTCTATCGACCTGCCAGCGCTTTTGTTCGGTAAGTCACCTCATCTTTGTTTTTATTCTTTATTTATTTATTTATGTATTTATTATCATTATTATTATTATTTCTTTCTTTTCTCAGACATTATGTCTGGTCAAAAATGGAAAGTGACGCGGACCTTGATCAAGTGCGACTTCCTTTTAACTGTACGGTATATGTTATATTGCATTTAGGAACTTTCGGGTAATTGAACATGTATCAATAATTACGGATTTCTGTAGTTGTATATATAAGTTTGGATGTAGCTGTATTGCATTCATGTACTGGTGGATATTGTGTGGTATGACTCCTGTAGTTGATAGTATAATTGGTATAATGTCAACTTTATCCTGATGCCACATGTCCTTGACTTCCTCAGCCAGTTGGATGTATTTTTCAATTTTTTCTCCTGTTTTCTTTTGTATATTTGTTGTATTGGGTATGGATATTTTGATTAGTTGTGTTAATTTCTTCTTTTTATTGGTGAGTATGATGTCAGGTTTGCTATGTGGTGGTGTTTTATCTGTTATAATGGTTCTGTTCCAGTATAATTTGTATTCATCGTTCTCCAGTACATTTTGTGGTGCATACTTGTATGTGGGAATGTGTTGTTTTATAAGTTTATGTTGTAAAGCAAGCTGTTGATGTATTATTTTTGCTACATTGTCATGTCTTCTGGGGTATTCTGTATTTGCTAGTATTGTACATCCGCTTGTGATGTGATCTACTGTTTCTATTTGTTGTTTGCAAAGTCTGCATTTATCTGTTGTGGTATTGGGATCTTTAATAATATGCTTGCTGTAATATCTGGTGTTTATTGTTTGATCCTGTATTGCAATCATGAATCCTTCCGTCTCACTGTATATATTGCCTTTTCTTAGCCATGTGTTGGATGCGTCTTGATCGATGTGTGGCTGTGTTAGATGATACGGGTGCTTGCCATGTAGTGTTTTCTTTTTCCAATTTACTTTCTTCGTATCTGTTGATGTTGTGTGATCTAAAGGGTTGTAGAAGTGGTTATGAAATTGCAGCGGTGTAGCTGATGTATTTATATGAGTGATTGCTTTGTGTATTTTGCTAGTTTCTGCTCGTTCTAGAAAGAATTTTTTTAAATTGTCTACCTGTCCATAATGTAGGTTTTTTATGTCGATAAATCCCCTTCCTCCTTCCTTTCTGCTTAATGCGAATCTTTCAGTTGCTGAATGTATGTGATGTATTCTATATTTGTGGCATTGTGATCATGTAAGTGTATTGAGTGCTTCTAGGTCTGTGTTACTTCATTTCACTACTCCAAATGAGTAGGTCAATATTGGTATAGCATAAGTATTTATAGCTTTTGTCTTGTTTCTTGCTGTCAATTCTGTTTTCAGTATTTTATTTAGTCTTTGTCTATATTTTTCTTTTAGTTCTTCTTTAATATTTGTATTATCTATTCCTATTTTTTGTCTGTATCCTCGATATTTATAGGCATCTGTTTTTTCCATCGCTTCTATGCAGTCGCTGTGGTTATCCAATATGTAATCTTCTTGTTTAGTGTATTTTCCCTTGACTGTGCTATTTTTCTTACATTTGTCTGTTCCAAAAGCCATATTTTTATTATTATTATTATTATTATTATTATTATTATTATTTATAAAGCTGCTAACGTCATTTGGAACACATTCAGGAAGTGCTTAGTAAGAGGATGGGAATTGATGCTGCCATTTATTTATGTGGATGTATCAAGGCTGCATTCCGCTTGTGTCTGTATATGTGTGGATGGATATGTGTGTGTGTGCAAGTGCATACCTGTCCTTTTTTTCCCCCTAAGGTAAGTCTTTCTGCTCCCGGGATTGGAATGACTGCTTACCCTCTCCCTTAAAACCCACATCCTTTCATCTTTCCCTCTCCTTACCTCTTTCCTGACGAAGCAACCATTGGTTGCGAAAGCTTGAAATTTTTTGTGTGTGTTTGTGTGTTTTTTTTATTGTGCCTGTCTACCAGCGCTTTCCCGTTTGGTAAGTCATGGAATCTTTGTTTTTAATATATTTTTTCCCATGTGGAATGTTTCTTTCTATTTTATTTATATCATTTATTTATTCAGTTGCTTAGTGCTTTGACTAGAGTATGGAGGAAGTAGAACTTGACCTGTGACTTAATAGAAATTTATATTGTATATCATTTACGACTATCGTTGTTGTTAGGGTGCACTAATACTCATATTTGTAGCAGCAGCAATAATAATCTGTCCTAGTGGAGAAGACTTTATTAAAGTAGTCATTTTAAAATGGTCTCTACCAAAAATAAAGAAATGAGGTAAAGTTAATCTTTGAAGAAATTTTGAAAACAAAAAAAATCTTAGGAGTGCGGAACGCAGCCTTGATACATCCACTATGTAAGAAATTCAACAAATAAGACACTAACAGCTACAGAATTTCTTTGCTACCAGTTAAATATATTTTCCGAGACTCTACTAAACAGTGTAGAAACTACACTGGATAGTCATTTAGGTGAGTAGCACAGGGGTTTTATGGAGGGCTGATCGTGTTCTGAACAAATATTTAATTTGAAGTCAATCACTTGCCACATATTACTGAATTCAAGAAATATTGTAAAAAAATTGTTGATTGTCTATTAGCAGAGAAGCTATACTTAAAAAAAATTGGAGAATTTTTTGTGAAGCACTTACACAGTATCTAAAGTGAAATATTTGGGAGAAATATCTCAGCCCTTTGAAACAAACACAGCTGTATGGCATGGTGATGGTCTATTTCCAATTCTTTTTAATCTTGTTCTTCAAAAAAGAAAAAAGTGAGAATTTTAAATGCAAAACTGAATGAATATAGTATTTCACTAAGAAGATTGGGAAGAGGAAGCAAAATATTTGAATAAACTATCTCACTTGTGCAGATGACTCTACTATACTTTCTGAAAATGTAACTTCTGCTATAATAAAAATTGTTTTAGAAGAAATAACCAGCCCTAGGGCTGGCTTAAGAATGTAGACAGGAGAAAAATTATCAAACATTAAAGGGATGCCAAAATTTCTGAAAACAGACGTCGGCCAGTTACAGAAGGTAAAAAAAAAAATTGAATATCTTGGGAGACAATACAAAGAATTGTTTAGAAAAAGCTTCTATAGAAGAAAGGCTACTTAAAATGGGAAGGGCACATGGCCGAACTACATCTGCATCTACAGCTGTTAACTATGTTTTTCTTCATGGCTTCTGACCACTCCAGAACAGTTTATTTTCACTCTACTGTCAGCTGTTTCATCAGAATTTATATATATTCTAAATCCTAAAGACATTTACAACTAAAGAAATGGTTGTCTAAAAGTGAAAATGCATTTCATTACAGTAGTGAAGTGAGAATGTCTTTATGTATGTGAATGTCCAATTTTAACACATAATTTAAATAAATTATAAATGCTAGAAAGATGAACCATTAAGAAAATATTAGGGTCATGAACAATATGATAGGTTGGAAATTACAAACGAATGATGAAGTTTATGGAACATATTGGAAGTAATGAGAAAAAGAAGACTGGTGGTTTTTGAACATTTATGTCAAGTGCAGAATAGTGGAGTAACCAAAAAGCTCTTCAAAATAGTTGTAGACTAAGACATCAACAAATTGGATCCATGGAGTTAAAAATGATTTAGGAATATAAACACTGAAGAAACAGCTGACAGAAGAGTGAAAATAAGCTGGTCTGGAATGGTCAGGAGACACAAGGAAGAAACATAGTGAACAGATGAAAGGGTACTGGAAAAAAAGAAAATAAGGAACTGTAATTGGCACTTGCTCTTTAGCTGACCCATCTAAGAAGGGAAAAAAAGATATTTCCTCAGTGTTAGTTTGAATGGCACAGTGCATTGTGAAATGTAGTCCATCAGAAAATAGTGTGTTATTGCTTCCTGACTTGTACTGTGACGTACAAGGCAATAAAGGGGACTTCACGTATTTAAATGGGTTGGAGTCATAATGCGACTTGGCAATTTTGACGTTTGCAAAGCTTTACTAGAACTAAATGAAGTGATAACTAACAAAACAATCCTAGAGCACAGGCAAGGGATTTAACCTTGAAACATTGAAATTGCGAGTTGACCCTTTCTGACCTGTGTGTGTGTGTGTGTGTGTGTGTGTGTGTGTGTGTGTGTGAGATATCAAAAATATCAGATGTGGTTTCTGACCTTTCTGTCCTGTAAGTTCCTGTGTCCTGACAATCATTTGGCCATTTGCTCTTTAGCTTTTTTCTAAATAAATAAATAAATAAATAAAAATTAGACTGAAATCCTTGATTTTTTTTTTTGTGTACACACTTTTTGGCTATTGCAGTCTATGCTTACATATGTTATTTATTAAGCTAATTCTTGGCATTTCAGGGGGACTACACAAGGACTGGAGAAAGGAAATTCACCGGAATGATGAAAGATGGCATGAACTCGGCTAACAGGTACCCACTTTTTACTATAAAATTTGTCAGACTATCTATAAAATTATGTTACGTTGAAAAGTAACATGTACTTGTTGAAAAAATTCTTATTTTTGCTGTAATTTATCGACAAGGAGAAGTATGTTTTACTTACTTGAGAGGGAAAACTGAGTAGCTGGTAGAAAAATTCAGGGGCAACATAAATACAAGTAGAATGATAGCATATCTGTGGCTAATGAAGTGTGTTGTAGGCAGATAAAATATGTCCTAGGTATTTTTTAATGTGTGTGTAGGAGAGGAGAGGGGAGGGGGATGGGGTCGCGCAAATGGTAACAGTCCCAAAACATATCCCAAGGGCACCCAACTGGTTACTTCTATATTTGTCAGTGACACTCTATCCAAGGAAACATCAATCCAGTCAAAAAAGTTTTTCAGATGCTGCCTCTACCTGATTACGAGGATCCATCACTGTCAGGGTAGTAGGTGAAATAAGTGCAAATTAAGTTTTGTATCACTGATTGTTTTGAAATATCTGGTTGTTTGGAGATCGTCCTGTTAGAGATATCTAATTACATTAGAGCTCAAAATATTGTCTAAGATTGTACAATAGATGCATTCTACAAAAGATCAATGTAAAGTTTTGTGGGTAACTTTTGCAACACTCTCATAGATGGGTGTAATGTATACATTCTTTCAGCTACTGGGCACACACTAGGGGCTGAGGTATTTTCTTTAAAGGGTCTTCCACTTATTAGAGTTAAAAGAGGAACTTATTCATCAGAAAATTCAAAGATGCAGTCACTCTCTAATGCCATCTTCAGTTTTAATGATTTTAGCTGTTTCTCGGTACCACGAGCGTTAGTTAACTGTCACTCATCTTTGTCCTTGTATGATAATTAAACTGGGGCAATACTCCTGGATCTTCCTGTGTGTGTGTGTGTGTGTGTGTGTGTGTGTGGGCACTAACTGTGATGCCACTGGAAAGCTTTACATATTGCCCTTCTAACAGCGAAATATGTTTCATTTAACATCTCTCTATCTATTACCCTATTCTTTTGCACCTGTTCTGCAGTAGTCATTGTTTCTTTAGAGATTGTGGAAACATATTGGTACAGCTAAAACTGAAGGCAAATTGTAAAACATACTTAGAAGGGATCTTTCATTCTGTAGTGGAGTGCACCTTGTTTTGGAACTTGCCATAGTCGGTCTCAAACCTTGAATCTTGTCTTTTGCTGACAATACAGGGCAAGGTTCTGGGTTTGTGTTCCAGTCTGACACTTAGTTTTACTCTGCCAGAAAATTTCAAAACATATCAGTGTTATCAGCTGTGTACATCAGCTATGCCAGAATATGAACACGTAGCCTCAAACTTCATTGTATACCCTGTTGTTGGGGTGACAATATTTGGAGCAAAGTTAGATAGCAGTTCCAGAATTAGTTTCTATGTGAAAGGTCATTGCTTGTAATAGATTAATCTTAACTAGTGACATGTTCCCAGCTTTATGTCGGTAACACTAAATATCTATGGCTGGACAGCTTGACTTTCATAGTGGTACTGGTAATAAATTATATATACACAAACCTTTCCTTGTGAATCAGTCTCTCTGGTAGTGAAAACTACGTCGAAGCCTCTACACTAGTTCCTGAGATTAGTCTTCATGTACAAACAGAAAAATGAGGTGTGGAACTTTAATTTATAATGTGTACATGTGTCAGAGCTTTTTATTAATCGCTGGGTAGCACTTAACACTTCCGTTGTAGGGTTCTTTTTCAGTTTTTTATAGGTGGTAGGATCCAAGAGGTCTTCCATTCCTACAGAAGATAAAAAATACCTTTGCAAAAACGGAAGCTTACCCTCCTAGACTGTATGGGTTACCTAAGATACACAAGCCCAATGTCCCATTGAGACCGATAGTAAGTGCCATTGGGGCTCCTACTCAGGAGCTGGCTAGATATCTTGCTTCTTTGTTGCAACCATATATAGGTAAAACTGACACTCGTATTAAAAATTCCATGCATTTTATCGAAAAACTGAGGGAGATCACAGTTAGTCCAAGTGACATCCTTGTCAGTTTCGATGTAGTATTCCTGTTCACCATGGACCCTGTTGACAAAGCTCTTTCGTACATAGCTGATGTGTTTCCTACTGATATAATAGCTTTGTGTCGACATTGTCTATCCTCAACTTATTTTCAATATAACAACGAGTTTTATGAACAAATTGATGGGGTGGCCATGGGTAGCCCTCTGAGCCCTGCTATTGCTGATCTATTTATGGAATTTTTCGAACAACAAGTGCTGCAGTCGGCCAAAAAAAGCCCTTTTAAATGGTATTAATACGTGGATGACACCTTTGTGATATGGAGTCATGCTGAAGAGGAGCAGAGTGATTTTTTGGTGCACAGTTTCAATCCAAAGATACAATTCACCACGGAGAAAGAGAGTAATGGACAACAAAATTTTTGGGATGTATTGGTTATTAAACGGGCAGATGGGACTTAAGGTATATAGGAAACACACACACACACACACACACACACACACACACACACACACACACACACACACACACACACCCCGATTGTTACCTACATAAGGATTCGAATCATCATCCTAGGCAGAAGAGAGGAGTCATAAAAACTTTAGTGGACAGGGCTAATAACATCTGTGATCCAGTTTATTTGCAAGATGAATTAAGCCATTTGCGAACGGCTTTCAAGAGAAATGGGTACACTGACAACAAAATAGATCGAGCACTCCACCCTAGAAGAAAAGTGTCCAAAAATACACAACAACAACAACCACCTTCGGCTGGAAAAGTTTTTCTTCCATTTATTCATAACATCACGGACCGTATTGGGAAAGATTCGGCCAAGTTTCAAGTAGAGACAATCTTTCGACCTACCAAGAAAATTAGTGAAAGTTTATGATTGGTGAAAGATGCACAACACCCCTTAGCTGCCCCAGATGTGTATAAAATTCCATGTAGCTGTGGCATGGTTTATATTGGAACAACTAAAAGGAGTGTTACTACCCGCCTAACGGAACACAAAAGGAACTGTAGATTGGGACAAATTGACAAATCAGCTGTAGCAGAACATGTTTTCAAAGACGGTGATCACGAAATAAAATTTAGTGAGACAAACATGATAGCTAGGACCTCACATTATTATACCCGCATGTATAGAGAAGCTATAGAGATCTACAAGCAAGAAAATAATTTTAATAAAAAAGGAGGAGGATTAAAACTAGACAAGATATGGCGGTCGACTCTGTACCAATAAAGTGACTGTTGATTACCTGTAATCGAGAGAGATGGCACTAGCCAGAAATAGTTTTAAAGTCGGAAGCACATGATGAGTGGTGGCACCATCTAAGCACTCTATATAAGTGGGACCTCCAGCACCTAGCAGCCAGTTGCTGACTCACCTCAGAAGATGTTGCCCGCAGCAGGCAACAAAACGTCAGGAAGGAGAAGCAATTTTATATATGGACCATGGCAATTCAGCCCGGAAGTTTTAATTAATGAAGTTAAGTGCTCGTTTTTCCTGCGCGAGGTTCGAGAGTGGAACAGTAGACACAGCTTGAGTGTGGTTCATAGAACCCTCTGCCAGGCACTTAACTGTGAATAGTAATCATGTAGATGTAGATGTAGATAGATGAGCTGTAGATGTAGATGTAGATAGATAAGCTGGGAGCCACAGCTGTGAAGGACAGCATACTCACAACCATGCCCTGCCATCTGGCTCGCGAGACAACAGGAACAATCTCCAGAAAACTGCTGCCAGGCCACACATCGAGGCCTGAGGGTGCTTCATGGGGCGATGGCAGTGATGGCGATGGTGGGTCCAGGTCCAGCGGGTTGGCGAGTGGGGACGGCAAGGGGGAGGGCGCATCATCCATCCGCTCCTCCTGGGGTGCTATGGTGGCACCAGTGGGTGGCTGCGAAGGCCTCGCGTTCCTGTGAGACCATGACGTGAATTTGGTTCTGGTTGTCGGTGCTGCAAATCACCGGACCCGCAATCAAGTACATAGAAGAGGCTATGTGTTCCTAGATCACACCTCTTTCCCATTGTCCATGGTTGCCATAAACCTTGAAAAGAACAAGATCACATGATGCAAAGTGATACTTGCGGACCACTAGTAGCACTGGATGCTGCCTTGGTTGGAGCAAGTGTAGCAGCATCCAATGGCAGCAGCCTTACAGAAGTTGTGCCAGTGATGGTCCGTCTTGTGGGTAGGAGCAGTAGGAGGCGAGAAAGAGTTGCAGCCCCTGTTCCCACGTGTGGATGGTTCGAAGCTTCACCATCTGTTGCTTAAAAGTGCGTATGAAGCGTTCTGCTTCTCTGTTGGACTGTGGGTGAAATGGAGCACTTATTAGATGACGAATGCCATTTCATTCACAAAACTGTTCAAAATCACATGAAATGAACTGTGGTTCAGTGTCTGACAGAAGGCCTTCTAGCAAACCTTATATGCAAAATATGGAGGACAATGCTTGAATGGTGCTACGTGATGTGGTGGAAGCCATAGGCACCGCAAATGGAAACTTCCTAAAAGTGTCTACCACTGCAAACCAACAAGTGTTCCAGAATGGTCCTGCAAAGTCTATGTTCAGTCATTTCCATGGCAGTTGAGTCTTAGACCAAACTGTGTGAGTCTGTGGTGGAGTGGATTGCATTTCCGCACATTCGCAACACTGTGACGCCATCCGATCAGTGTGGGCATCCATGCCCTGCCAAGTACAGTGCCGTCGCACTAAGTGTTTAGTGCGAACAATTCCCCTATGTTTTCGGTGGAGCAATCACAACACATCCTTTTGCAACACTTTGGGAATAAGCCCATGTGATTGTCAACTGTCATTTTGAACTAGAATCACACCCTGTTGAACCGAACAGACGAACGACATATTGGCACACACATGAGTTCTGGATACTGTTCAGTGAATGAGGCCAAGACGTGCTAATGTAATGCAACAAGATATTGAGATCTGGTTCTGCTTCTGTGGCCTGTGCTATTTTTATGTTGTACAAGGGAAAAGATTCCAGCAATTCAAAGTCCAGGGCATCGGTTTGGCAAGAAGATGCGGCAGTTGCATAAAACTCAGGGTCTGGGCCAATCAGAAGGTGCAATAGGGCGTCTGCACTGCCGTGTTTTTCTGTAGGTCTGTACACAATTTCATACTGGTACTGCGAAAGCAACAAAGCCCAATATTGCAATTTTTGAGCAGTCCATGTACGAACCAGCTTTGATGGATGAAACAAGGACTGCGAAGGCTTGTGATCTGTCACTAAATAGAACTTGTGAACATACAAGTAGTGATGGAATTTTGTAACACCATACACAATAGAGACAGACTCTTTTCCTATTTGAGAATAACTGCACTGAGTTCGAGGGAGCAACTTTGAGACAAAAGCGCTGGGTCTGTCTTGTGCACCAACTCTTTCCGAAAGCACAGTGCCAATTCCATAGGAAGAAGCATCGACTTGTGAAACTACTGGCTTGGTAGGGTCAAAATGCATTAAACACCTGTCACTAAGTAAAGCATTTTTGAGCTTCTGAAATGCATCTTGACAGTCTACACAAAATGTACATTTTCGTGATGCAGATGATTAAATGGAGCCATGATCTGAGCAGCATTCGGTGTGAACTGTATGTCGTATGTCATCTTGCCTAGTTCTGACTGCAGTTCAGACACATTGCGAGGAACAGGCAGGTCACAGATTGAAAGAAAATGAGATTGGAGGGGGTGTACACCCTGACTGTTTATCACATGACTGTAGTTCAGCTTGAATGGGAGCAATTACACCATTATCTTGCAACTCTTTCAATTCACTGGCTGTTTTGTCTCTTAAAGCAACTGGAATGGGGTGGGCCCAGAAAAACTTAGGCTGTGCATTGTCTTTCAATATAACATGCGCTTCAAAGTTATTTACTTTTCCCATTCCTTCTGGAAATAGTTCAGGAAATTCTTTAAGCATGCT
This sequence comes from Schistocerca serialis cubense, assembly GCF_023864345.2. NCBI lineage: Eukaryota > Metazoa > Arthropoda > Insecta > Orthoptera > Acrididae > Schistocerca > Schistocerca serialis. The sequence continues at coordinate 394,370,171 of NC_064641.1, read as the reverse complement.
GGCGACACTGTATTTCAGTGCAAATGTAGATATGGAAAGTAGGTCTCGCAGATGGTAATTCCAGACAAATCAAAGGCATCTAAACTGAAAATGTTGTCCCTGTCTCTTGATTTGAACACAGTAAAATTCACTGTCCTGGTGTGAGATTTGTAAGTGGCATGCGCCGGCCGAAGTGGCCGTGCGGTTCTAAGCGCTGCAGTCTGGAACCGTGAGACCGCTACGGTCACAGGTTCGAATCCTGCCTCGGGCATGGATGTTTGTGATGTCCTTAGGTTAGTTAGGTTTAACTAGTTCTAAGTTCTAGGGGACTAATGACCTGAGAAGTTGAGTCCCATAGTGCTCAGAGCCATTTAAGTGGCATGCAAACTACACTGTCCAAGCACTGGAATTTTATGTCCGTTGTTAGTAGTGAGTTGCTTGCTAGATTTAGAAAGGTGTGGTGAGCCTAACTGTTCGTATGTAACATGATTAAGCAAAGTTACTGAGGCACCTGTGTCTAACTGAAAGTTCACACGATGGCCACCAACTCGTAATGCGACAAATAGTTTGTTAGAATGTAGTTGCATAGCACTAAAGTGAGAATGAGGCACAACGTTACTCTTACTTTTGTCAGGACCTGTTCTAGGTTTGGAAAACAGTGTTCACTGCATTTGCATGAGCCTGTTTTCTTCTGAGAGTCGGCAAAATTGGCGTTTTTTGTGCCATTGCAAACAAACTGCTTGAATGTGGCCTTTTTCCACCCATGTAACATGTTGCATTATGTGATGGGCAATTCTTTTATGGCAAGCAAAATATATAGGGCAAGACTTCACTAAATTCACAGGTCTGTTTCCCTGTCTACGTGGCTGTCCATGTGGCTGTTTATGCACTCATTGTTGTGGCTGCTTGGGGCAGTTGCAAGCAAGGGGCAACTCGATCTAACAAATAGGGGCCTGCTCAAACTTATTGGCTGCTGTGACACCCAAATCATATTGCTCTATGATTTGCAGTACTTCAGGAAGTGATGGATCAGATTACTTTAGGATCTATTCCCAATTTCTAGTATCTGGGACATTGAATGGTATTGCATCCCTAATCATTAAATCACTGTAAAAGCTGCCACAACTACACTTTAATTTACACTTCCTAGTTATGCCCATTAATTCTGTGTACCACTGATGGTACGTCTGTCCCGGCTTTTTCTGCAAGTGAAAGAACTGATATCTGGCTGCAGATACTTGGACTTGCTGGTCATAGTACATACAAGGGGAGGCCGCCAATTGTGAAATTCAGATTCAATTCATACTGCACATAATAAAAGGTCATGGCCAGAGGTGTAATGTGACAAAGCAGGGAGATGCACTTCTCAACCGTTGTCGAGAAAATCGACAGTTAAAATAAACCGTTGCTGTGAAATACTCTCTACGATTAATACTTTTCTACAGTGTCGTGGCGCAGCGGTAAGCGCTCGGGATCGTAATCCAAAGGTCGCCGGATCGAATCTCGCGCCATGCAACCTTTTTTTTTTATTTTTTAATTTTTAGTATTTGTTTTTTGTAATTCAAATGTGTGTATATATATGCGTGCACACACACACACACACACACACACACACACACACACACACACACACACACACACATATATATATATCTGCTTGTGTCTGTATATGTGTGGATGGATATGTGTGTGTGTGTGTGTGTGTGTGTGTGTGTGTGTGTGTGTGTGTGTGCGCGCGAGTGTATACCCGTCATTTTTTCCCCCTAAGGTAAGTCTTTCCGCTCCCGGGATTGGAATGACTCCTTACCCTCTCCCTTAAAACCCACATCCTTTCGTCTTTCCCTCTCCTTCCCTCTTTCCTGATGAGGCAACAGTTTGTTGCGAAAGCTTGAATTTTGTGTGTATGTTTGTGTTTGTTTGTGTGTCTGTTGACCTGCCAGCACTTTCATTTGGTAAGTCACATCATCTTTGTTTTTATATATATATATATATATATATATATATATATATATATATATATATATATATATATATATATATGCCCATTAATTCTGTGTACCACTGATGGTACGTCTGTCCCGGCTTTTTCTGCAAGCGAAAGAACTGATATCTGGCTGCAGATACTTGGACTTGCTGGTCATAGTACATACAAGGGGAGGCCGCCAATTGTGAAATTCAGATTCAATTCATACTGCACATAATAAAAGCTCATGGCCAGAGGTGTAATGTGACAAAGCAGGGAGATGCACTTCTCAACCGTTGTCGAGAAAAAAATATATATAAAATTCCCGGCAATCAGTTGCAACAATTGTGCATATAATAAGTTGTTGAAAGTCGTTTGCCGTGGAAAAACTGGCGACTTCGAACATCATTATGTTTTCCCCAAACAAAGTTGTATTTCACAAATGTTATTACTTGTCTTCATAATGTTAACCACGTATAGTTAACGGAAGACGTAGAAACGATATTCCAAAACGAATGCGTATAGCGTAAGTCAAACGTTCGAATTAGAATAGAAACCCCACGAACACAAATTTGCTGTGGCAGGTATGAAATATAAACTCCGTTACTTGCTCGTTACACTTGAAGGACAGACGTTGAATGGGCCGAAACGAGCCGCCGCATAACAGCGTAGTTGCCTGCTAACTTCGAAAGAAGGTAGATGAGGTCCCTAGCGCAACTTATAACATTGTCGAAAATCAGTGCGGACGTGAGAGCTTTGGTACACCCTATTAAACAAATGGAAAAATGGAGGCGGAAAAAATGTTGCATGGCGCGAGATTCGATCTGGCGACCTTCGGATTACGAACCCGAGCGTGTACCGCTGCGCCACGACGCTGTGAAAAATTATTAATCGTAGAGAGTATTTCACGGCAACGGTTTCTTTTAACTGTCGATTTTCTCGACAACGGCTGACAAGTGCATCTTGGTGCTTTGCCACATTACACCTCTGGCCATGAGCTTTTATTATGCACAGTATGAATCGAATCTGAATTTCACAATTGGCGGCCTCCCCTTGTTAGTTAATGCAGCAATTACTTTGCCGTACCTGAGTTCGTCGAGAGATGAGTTTGGGAATAGCTTTTGTATTGACCTGCACACTGGGGACCCCACAGTCAAAAGTAAGTATTGTAGCTTTACACTACCTTGAACTCGGTGAACTTGATAATGTACTTGCAACTGTGTCAGGTATTCGAGCCATTCCTCTTCAGTGTTGTAAAATTGATGGATTGCGGTATTCTGGTTGGCGGCACTTGTTGGGCTATTCAGTCAGTCAGTTGGTTGTTGTTGTGCGGCTGATGCGGCTTGTGCAGCCAAAAGTTGTCATACCTTTGTCAGCAAAGCGGCAATTTGTTGGTTTTGAAAGTGAAAAAGCTTGTGTTAGATCCATTACATTAGCCATCTGCAGCTGCAGTGCGGGGACAGGAGATGGAGGGGGTAGGGGTAGCCATGGTTTACACAAATATGTTGTAGCAAAAAAGCAAGCAAAGCCTTTGAAAAGAGAGATTTGATTAGTTCTACGGCTCCCCTCCTGGAATACGTGCAACAACACAACAAAAAATTAGCAATGAGAAATGAGCACCTCTAAAAGCTAAAACACAAAAAAAGCAAGCAAAATCTGCACTGAACTACACTCTTCTCCAGTTTTTGTGTCATCTTGTTGTCACTGTAGGCTTGTGCCATGGGAAGCAAGGAGAGGATATTGTTTGGTGGCCGGTATCCTCTTTCAATGACACAACTGCATACATGTATTAAGAGTTCTTTATTAACACAAACAGAGAGTTACTTATCTTAAAGCAAGTTGTTGTGGTACAAGCTCTTTTGTAATAGTCCACATTAGCCTCTCTGAGTCTCAGGCAGCACATAGCGACCAGAGTAGTGTGCATAGTGGAACATATACTTCACCAGCAGTGAGGCTAATGTGGACTATTATGGAAGAGCTTGTACCACAACAACTTGCTGTAAGGTAGTAACTTTCTGTTTATGTTAATAAAGAACCCTGTTAACACATGACTGCAGCAGTGTCATAGAAAGAGGCTACTGGCCACCAAACAACGTCCTCTCCTTGCCTCCCATGGTACAAGCCTACACTAGCAATGAGACAGCACAAAACTTGTATCTTGGGGGCAGAAAGGAAAACTGGTCTCAAACCATGTTTCTGCTGTACACATCCTAACTTGCTGCTTGTTTTGCCCCACAGCGTGGCAAGCTTGGCTGCTTCTGCAATTTCACAAGGTGTTCTCCTTCAGTGGCACCTGAAAGTGTTCGCAGTGTGTCTCTTGCTACAACCATTCTCTCTGAACACGTTTCAAGTGCTGCAATCCAGACTGTAGATGGTCTTTGTCAGAAATAACTTTTTTCTTGTGTATTAACATGTTCAGCGGACTCTTTTTTTGTGTAGGGGGAGGGAAAAACTATCAGCGTTCCAATATCGATCGATGTGCTTCAATTTCCTGTAGACTGACCTCCTGCCTCCCACTCATCTAAAACATCCTTCTCAATCTCAATGATAAATCTAATGTAGGGATGGACATCGTTCATGTGATCCATGAATTGCTGCATTGTATTTTCACCATGTGCCCATGTCAGTAAGGTGTCATTGACATACCTTAGGAAGCAAGACGCATGCAACACTGCAGAATTCAGAGCCTGCTCCTCAAAGTGCTCCATGAATAAATTCTCAACTGCAGTAGGCAGTAGAGAACTCATCACTGTGCCCTCCATCATTTCATAATACTCATTGCAGTGCAAGTAGTATGTTGTTGCCAAAACATGATGGAACAACGTGATGATTACAGGTGGAAACTGTGGGGCCAAGAGGAGGACATCTTGTGAAAGGGCAAAATAAGCCAAGTTGGTGTCTTTCCTGGCACACTGTGGGGCAGTAAGCAGCAAGTTAGGATGTGTACTACAGGAACACGGGTTGAGACCAGTATTCCTTCCCACCCCCAAATGTGAGATATGCTGCACCCTGTAAAAGACGACATAGCTCTTCGTGTGTCCATTGTGTATGGTATCCCTAGAGAGTACGGCAGCATCTATATAGATCAGACAAGTTGCACAGTTGTGGAGCATTGTACCAAGCACAAGAGACATATTATACACTGGTGGCCACCGTAAATGCAACACCAAGAAAGACAAGAGGTAGCACAACAAAATTTATTTTGTAGATAACATGTTGACCAAGTATCAAATGATTACTTTTACAGACGTCTGTGACATGTGGTTCCTGCCAGAATCAGTAGCCAGAGTAGCCGCCATTGTTGGAGATCACCGCTGCCACACGTCTCGGCATTGAGTCAAAGAGACATTGGATGTGTTCCTGGGGTACAGCAGCCCAAGCAGCTTCCACACGTTGCCAAAGATCATCTGGTGTGGCAGCTGGGGATGTAATCTGGGTCACTCGTTGAGCAACCATGGACCACATGTTTTCTATCGGCGAAAGATCCAGAGAGCGAGCCGGCCAGGGAAGCACTTCAATCTGGTTATTGACGAAGAACCTTTGGACAATGCGTGCCACGTGTGGTCGTGCATTATCCTGTTGAAATATGGCTGTGGCCGAGCCCTGAAGGTAAGGAAGGACAACTGGCTCCAGCACCTCGGATATGTAGCGCTGGCTACTTAAAGTACCGGCAATGTGTACTAGAGGCGTGCGAGAGTAATAGCAATACCGCCCTATACCATAATACCCGGTGCAAGACCAGTGTGGCGGTGCATAATGCAGCTGTCCAGCATCCTCTCTCCACGGTGTCTCCACACTCGAATCCGACCATCATGGTGCTGCAGACAGAAGCGTGCCTCGTCAGTAAAGACAACGTCATTCCATTCTGCCGTCCACATCCGTCTGTCATCACACCATTGGTGATGGAGACGTCTGTGGTTCTGCGTCAATGGTAGACGAAGCAATGGACGTCTTGGAGACAGACCACTCTGCTGTAAACGGCGTCGAATGGTACGCGCAGACACTGGATGATGCGTTACAGACGCAATGTGCTGTGCTATGGTTCGGGATGTCACTGAGCGATCCGTCACTGCCATGCGCACAATTTGCCTATCAGCACGTGCAGTGGTGCACCGAGGTGAATGTGATCGACCACATCGGTCCGTCGTACCCTCCTGCATCCACCGGTCACATATCCGCATTAGAGTTGTTTGGTTTCGTCCAACACGACTAGCGATTTCTCTGTATGATAATCCCCAATCTCGGTAAGGCACTATCCTTCCTCTGTCGAACTCTGATACTTTATCAAAAGATGTTCGCTGTTGTCTACGAGGCATAACTGATCGTCTTGTGAAACAGCCACAAGGTAAACACACGTGCCGAACGTACACTCGTCGAAATCGCCAAGCCTTAAATGGCGCTATGAGGTGGCGCCACAGGCGCGCGTGATGTGCGTCTGCGCTGAAATTCTAATCAGTTGCATATCTCATCGCTGCAAACCCATGGTGTAAATTTCACTTGATTCGGATGCTTCCTTCAGGGTGTTGCATTTACGGTGGCCAGCAGTGTACAAAGAGAGCTTGGCAAATCACCCATAGCTGAGCATTGCCTGGAAAATGGACACAAAATACAGTTTGAGAACATGAGAATCTTTTTCATGCGTCAACAAACTGGGATTCTAATATAAAAGAGATGGCTAAGGTTAGGATGAACAGCAACAATTTTAACAGAGACCAGGGGTACACAGAGTAGGGTGTGGGGGCGGGCTTAGGATGTCGAAATGAAGCAACGATGGATGCTTAACGATTGTAGGAGGCGGGAGTGGCAGTATCAAACATCGTGCCAGCCCCTTGTGCCACCTGATATCACTCAGTCCCACAGCAAGCCAGAGCTGCTGTGAGATTCCCAACTCACCTTCTGCGCCTGCATTGTTTCGGACCTCTCTGATCAATGCCAGCGGTCATAATATTGGCTATCTAAGCAGAAAATCGTGCCAGCCCTGGCAGTCGGTAGCTTTACTCCTGACAACGATGGCAGAGAGAGCCATAGAAAGCTCAAGAATTTTGTTCAAATTGACACGGCTTGCAAACGGAGAAGATTCAGACATGTTGCCGCGAAAGACTCTGGGGATACAATACTCCCCATCATACATTGTTCTTTCTGCTCCACAGTTGCAAGCCCAGAACAATAGTAGATGCACTATTACCATTTTGATTGGACAATACTCAGGATGACTACTGAAACATCTCATCAGCGGCACCAAAGAGGCAAGACAACTGGCTTGCATACAGTCGGCAGATGCCCAGGAGAGGACCAAGAGTGCTGTAACACCACGCACGAGCTAGTGAGATACAGCCCAACAGAGTTTGTATGGAGTTTTATGCCTGCGCAGAAAGTGAGACTGTTGGAAATGTTACAAAAGTGCAATTTTGGGCCATATCGTATCATTTGTCACCTTTCAGATGTCACATAAGAAATCAAGGATTGTTGACCCTTCATCAAGAAGACAAAAAGCGCAGAGACATCATCCATGTCATCCATATGAAGCGTTCCTACATTCCAGAGTTGCAGATTAACAGCGGTGTCTTGTTGTTCAAGGAAACTGAAGGTCTGCTCAGGGATCATGAAACTTAGGCTGGGGGGCTAACTTCGATGCTCATCATAGTAAAGAGATTATGACAACACAAACTGAATGTGAGAATCCATCAGTGCTGCCATACAGAAGACCATTGACAAAATCTAGATGCATGGTGTTGTTGTTGGCTCCAGTGAGAAATTCTGCAAAAGCTGGTCGCTATTTCTCCATGAGAAGGAGCACTGCTGCGAGCTGGACCGCATGCAATGTGAAGTAGTAGTTAGTGTCACCAGCTAACACGGTGCAAATAGTCAGTTCAGGTGCAATCGCCAGCAAATATATGTTAATTTTTATTTATCATTTCTATAGGGTTCTCAAAATTTGTTTGTTTTGTTCTCATATTGTGAAGTATTTGATCTTTAAAATGTATAAGTAGTAGCACTATAAATCCATGAGGCATGTCTGCTCCGTCTGCATGGTGGTGGTTGTAATAAAAGTCCTCTCAGTGCTAAGGTTGTGCGTCATTGATGAACCAGCTTTCAGATTTGGCCTGTTTGGTAGTTGCAATATGAAAATATTTGCATGAACGGAGTGATATTTTTAAAGGAAAATATTTACCAACATAGATAACAACAATGGTCTGCTTACAATACAGTACTATTTTCCATGTAGTTTTGGAGTGGACATGGCTACTAACTGCTAATTGCATTTTCCAATCCATGCCTCTAGATAAGGAGATAATTTGTAATGGCATAAGTAGGTGGAGTGGTTAATGGGGTATGTTTGTAATTGTCGTTTGAGGTGGCAAGATTCTCAGTTGCTTGTTTGATTTTGTTTGAGAACTTGTTGAAGAGCTTTATGCCAGAAAATCTAATTCTACTCTGAACTGTAAACAAGGAAGCAAAGCCTGCATGGAAATAATTTTTGTGTTTTGTATTGTAATTGTGGAAATCACATTTCAGCTGAAACTCATCTTAAGTAACAGTGACAAATATCATTAAGAAGTAATATAGTGAGAAATCTGTGTAAGAATCAAAAGACTTAAAGAGTCTTCCAAAAGATGTGCAATTACCCACTTTATACAATATTCTTAGTGCTCATATCTGCTGAATAAAACTTCATTTATTGTAGAAATGTTGCCCCAGAAGGGATTTCCATAAGGGGACAGGGAGTGAAAGGCCAGCAGCTCCTTATTGCAGATTCAGGAGACACTAATCCAGTATCAGCAGCCTATCCCTGCTGAAGGTGGCAACAAACCAGGTTTTCCAATGTAGGCACAACTCAGTATTCTTGGATAGCAGCACTGATAGGTATTTAACGGCTGTCTTCTTGTATTGATTTAGTTCTTCTTGCAATGCTTTTTTAAGTGCAAGATCAGTCAAGTTCTGTGTCTGAGTTTTGGCAGAAGTACACTGTCCCTCTAGAAAGTGTTTTAAATATTGTACTCTTAACCACAGCAATAAATAGTTAACATCTATATTAAGGAGTCCTGTGCGGCACTCCTTAATCTATGCCCCCCCTCCTCCATAATTGCATAATTATGCAACAGAAACCCATTAATTACAGCCTATGTGATGCTAAATCATATGCTGTCTGGAGGGGACTAGAGAAATTGAGATTTATTTGTTCTGCAAATTCATCATCTGCTTTTACACTCTTAGTGCCTTGCGATGCCTACAATACTTCATCCGACAGAGACAGAGATACGGAATATGCAGGATGTCCAAGATGTGTCTATACAACTCAGAAAGCTGTCAGTGGAGATGTCATTCAGCTTTGTTCTGAGACATACAATAACTCATGGAACTGAGTTTGCAGACGTGACATTGCAAGAGGCATGTTGTACTAATGTAGTGATTCAGTTTGCTATTATTTTATTTGTTATAAACTCGCTTTTGAGGTGGAGAGTCATGCAGATCATGGAAAAAGAGGGACTGGAAGTGATTGTTAATGAGCTGTGGCTTGCAAATCAATATTGTGGCTGTGGGATACAACCTTGCAGCCACACAATTGAACTGATATCCTTCTCACTCACCTACGTGTAACATGTAGTTCTATGAAGCATGGCCACTTGATTCTGTGATGGTACTCTACAGTGTGTGGTGCTTGTAGTACGTAGATCACAATGCTTCTGATTTTCATTAACTGTGTTTTATGTTCAGACAAGAAGCCAGTGGCTACTTTATGTGTAGATTTGTCCTTTATTTTGGCTGGCAGTGAGTTGTCTGCAGTACAAAGTTTAATACTCTGTAAAATGGTTGGGTTGTTCTATAAAATATTATGAATGAGTTTTTAATCTGTTCTCAGAGTGCTAGCACCTACATGTTCTTTATAAGAGATCAGCCACTCACATATCCCTATGTCGTTATTGTAGCATTTGTCTAGCACTACCTTTTTTATTTTTTTTATTATAAAAAAAGTTTTCAAAATATTAGACCAAGCTAGTCTTTTACAGTTTTTGTTACTGTGAGTGAATGTGAGAGTTATTGGGAGAGAATGAGTGTAATATTAAGGTTGTTTTTGTATACTGTTTTTTAATGTTTGAGATATTTTTAGCCCGTCTGTCTTTACATAAAATTTGGTACAATGATAAGACACCGGACTAGCATTATTGGGGACTGCGTATCAAATTCCCATCCTATTATCCAGATCTAGGTTTTCCAAGGTTTCCCTAAATGGCTTAAGGACATTATTGGGATGGTTATTTAATAATGCTAAAGCACCTTTTCTTCCCCCCAACCTATCTCATTCTGAGCTTGTGCACCATTTCTGTTGTCGTTGAGGGAACATTCAACCCTAATTCCTCTTCTTTTTCTTTCTTTCTTTCTTTCTTTCTTCCTTCCTACCTCTTATCTTCTTTGTCTTTATTTGAAGGTCCTGATAACCTGAGTGCTCTAAAAAGATTCTCTCTCTGAGTTATGTAATATTTGAATGTCCTGTAGTTTGAATAATCCGAAAATTTAATGTTGAATTCACTACTGGTATTATTTGTCCTTCATGTATTTCTACTACTACTGGTTAATAACATGTCTGTATTGAAGTATCATGGAATTTCTTTCTGAGTACACCCAGCTTCACTTTCAGAAAGTTTTTGTCTGTGTCTGTTGAAAATTTTCATTCGCACACGGGGGACGGCCTGAGCATGTAATTTTAGGTGATGAACAGGAAGAATAAAATTACTTTTATTTCTTGTTCTATATGATTGATCAAACCAATTTGTCATGATTAATTCTTTTTTACTTTAGAATGATTGTTATCTCATAGATGTGTAGTGAAGGGATGGTTAAAAGTTCCAATGTTTTAAATAATCAACATTCTGATTCCCTTTGATGTGCAGTACATTTCTGATGTCTCTTTTTTTTGGAGCCTTGAATGTGTTTCTGATGACTTTTTTTTTAAAGTTCATTGTGTACAATGAATTACTAGAGCTTCTCCAGAAAACGAGCCATAGCTACTTAGTGATCTGTATTAACTGTTCTGTACTTTTAAATTGACTTCTGTATTGAGTGTATTATTTTATGACCTGCTGGTTTCAAGCAAACTATGTTTGGTGGTGTTACCTTGGATGGCATAATTCTTATTGGTTACACAGATTTGCTACACTGACATTGAAGACCTTGTGCAAGATTTCCGTCTTAAAAGTCTGAGGCAGAGAAATTGTATTAGGATCTTTGTGACATATATTACCATCAAGCAGAAACTCAGTCCTCGCAAAGAAGTAAAAGTATGTGTTGCCTGCTCAAGCCGATGTCTGAAACAATATACAACAATAAAATTCATTCAGTAAGATGTCAGAAATGTGGAAAACACAATTTGGCATTGCTTAATTGGATAATGCTGGATTAAGTCTGTTGAATCATAACTGAAGACGTAATTTATTAAATGTTCTGTGTACACTCGAAGAGAATGCTGTGGTTATTATAAAATAGTGTTTGATCAGCTTATACACTTTACACTACAGGGTAGATCCGGAGACAATGTTTGCAGAGAAAAATTATGTAATTTCTTTTCTTGTGCTGTATATTTCATGGCAGTATTTGTGATATTAAAATTTGATTGTTTTTTTGCTCTGGTAGCTGTTGCAGTGGAGATACCTTTGTGTTTATTTTTAATGTACTATTGTTTGTAAGTGAAGTTTACATCAGTGTTGTTCACCTGTATGTGTTACTACATACATATTGTTTTTAGCAGATATTTGTTTGGCCACTTCATGGACACATATCGCCAGGCAGTTTTCGACATCATGCAAGGACAGGATGTTGATGATTCAGACTGGGATTCTGAATGGAAAACTGCAGCAAACATAATCCAAGCCCTTCTTCCTCCATCTCCTTCTATCTCATTAATTGTAATGCCTTTTGAGCATGAATTTAGACTTGGTGTAATGGTATTTCATTTCGTGCATTTAGTTGGCAATTTAGTGTCAGTCTGCTCTAGTTACCTGATTTCAACACTTCTGGGGAGAATTAGGTGGTGGTTCTAAATTGAATTTTTGTTAATACTGCCAAGATTAAAGAATATGTAGTCATATTGTAGGACAAATTCGTGCTCTGGTGGCTGTAGACAGTATGTCTGTGCACAAAATTGTATTCAAAATAAATTATTTGAGACAGCATGTGTGTCAGCTTTTTTATAGTTAGTTTATACTGCCAATTTATATGACTGAGATTAAAGTGAGAACAGTTTTATGTAATATGATGAGTTGCTTGCTTGAAGAGTAATTCATATCAGATTTCCGTTAGATATGTTATTGTAATTTTCGTGCTGTTTATATACTTTAGAATGTTAGGTAACAGTCAGCATCTGTCTTTGATTTTATTTTCAAAAGAACATGACCATGGATTCAAGTTTTCAGAACTCTAGTCAGTCATGTTGTTTATTACACATTTCTTTGGTGTGTAAATATTTTACTTGACCAAGCTGTTGTAATTGAATAATCTTCATGGAAAGTTTATTTATAACTTAATGTTATTTGTCTAGAATAGGATTGCAACTCTATACTCCCTATGACATAGGATCAGCTTGTGTTAAAGTACAATGACATGCAAAACTTTAATAGTTTGAGTTAAGAAGTGCAAATGAGTAGTGATAGGTGCAGTGTAATAGATCATACAGAAACATTGTCTTATCTTTTACTACTCGGTAAAATTTTCTTCCTCGTAGCAAGATATTAAGGAAAGTGGTAATTATATTAGTAACTTAGGACATATGATTCTCATAAAAATGATCTCTGTGGGCCCAGGTGTGTTTTACATTGTCAGAAATTTTGTTATGAACAGTGATGTTCATTCTCAAACCCACTGACTTCTGTCAATAGCCAGACTAATAATCAGTATTGACTTATTCAGATGTTTCACTTGAATGATCGCTGCTTGGGTACTGTGGTAATAACTGGAATAAGGAACACTTTGGTGCACAAAAATTGTAATTAATGTTACTCCTTGTTTATATTCACATCACACCCAGGAAAACAGACTGTGCTAAGTACAAGGAGTACACTGTTCAGATATTGGATTTTATTTGTGATTCAGTGAAATATGTTAGAATAATAGAGATATTATTAAAATGACATTGTAAGAAAGATGTTAGTATATGATAAGAGTACATCATTATCATGTCACCTCAAAAAATACTGAAATGGCCCAGTCTTGTGTATTGGGAACCAGCAGGTGCATTTTCTTTAGGACTGCAGTAGACATTTGCAGTTTGGGTTTTGCAATTTGTAGACACATCCTGCCTTGCCCATTATCAACAAGAAATGTCAGTTATTAACAAAAAATTGTGTTGAGTAGAATTTTATGTGCCCATTAGACAGAGCTGTCCCAAATTAGTCTAGTGTGCTATAAACAAGGTACATTCGCAAAATGTATCACTGATATTGAAATGAAACTATTTAAGATGGAAACATCAAGTATAATCAGTACTTACTGCACCAATTTTAGCTGCCCATAGCAGTAATTTGCATGTCAGTGAGCCTTATAGATAGTGGTGTAGTGATAAATAGGACAGGAAACACAGGTATAACAAAATGATTATTATTTATTTACTCAATTTAGCTGTACCTACTTATTATTAAGCATGTTTGTGGGTTGTGCTGTAGAAGTCTGTTAAACACAGATGGAAATGACAATATGTGCATTGGATAAATAATGCAGTTGTGCAGTTCATTGTTGAGCAACTTGAATCTTCTGTATTTCAGATAACATTGTCAGGAGCATCAAAAGCATTGCATTCTACTGGAAATGTAGCGTTCTTCCAGGCATGCTTTATCATGTTGTTGAATATGGGGGCACTGACCTGATTATGATGCACAAAGGTTGGTGATAGCATGATGACTGTGGAGTTCAGTACCAGTGTTGTGGAGTAGAACTCACTTGTAAAAACATTGTCAAGTTTTTCCACTGGCGAAAGAAGTGTACATCTGAAGGTAGAACAAGGAGCATTGCACCAGTGGAATGGTTGTTATTTATATTTGTTTATCTGGAATTATGAAAAGATCCTGTTGGTGGATTCAAAATGAATCCTGAACCTGGCATTATTTTGTTTCAATATTGAGAGAACGAGACTGTTATCTCACCATGGCAACATGGTTGTCCACTTTATTGATTTTGAAGCTGTTATGTTTGGCGGGTCAGTTCATTTTTCTTTTGCACGAGGCGGTCAAATGTACCACTTGCTTAATGGAAGACAATAAGTAGTAGAGAAAGAAGCCTACCTTCCATGGGAATAATTGGTTGAATTGTATACGATTGTGGTATTCCAGGTGCTGTCTGCACCATGACAGTCGTGTCTTGTTCACCCATAGAGTGTGGTCTCAATGAACGTCATAAATAAATCCAGATAGATTGGGATTTAGAATTTCAGCTGCTGAATAATTAGAAATATTAACATCTGTGAATTCAGTACCAAATGCATTCACACAGTTCTGTCTTTTCTTGTGTTTGACCATGTTTGTATGTTACAAACTGCATAACTTTGCAGCTCACAGTCTTGTGAACTGCCTGAAAATTCCACCTTTTCTTCAGTGTCAATAGTATCTAGGATTTGGACACATCCACTGCCTAGTGCATGTGACTGCTGTTTTGTCATTTATTGGTGTTGGTTGCTGTGATGTAAGGTAGGAGTCACTTGGCATGACGTTTCTGATTGTCATTCTGTTTCATTGAACGTTACCCCCCTTGTGATGTCACAATCTACAGTCATGGTGAAAACCAGTTTGTTAGCCAATACTGTGACTGTTGACGGAACCACGTCAGTATTGTACAACTTTTGTCTGCGTTTTAATATGGGGTACAGGTCATTGCATTGGGGCTGTAGCAGTTTCTTGATAGTGCCATGGTGTGCAAACACTTTTTTTTAGGTTTGCAGCTCATTCTTCTACTTTTTGTGGCTGGTCTTAATTGATGTATTTGAGTTTGCTACTTAGATGATTTGATGATGCTATTTGATACACTGCCAAAGAATTATGCTGATAGCAATGGTCTTTGGCTACAAAACATTTTGCTACTCATTCTGTTCATATCTTCTTCAAAAGATGTATGCAGGCCCATCAGAATCAACTACTACTCCTGAATCTAATGTTCTGTAGTGTGGCACATACGTGTGGTTTTCAGTTAGAAACGTAATCAGTCCACCATGCTGTTTTTGGCTAATATGTAGGCAGTCATGTGAATGCATTTGTTCAAGCATTAGTTTTGTACAAACATGATTGAATTGTCTTATGTGATTCTCATACAAAAGTCTGGGATAGTGAGTGCGATAGCATGTGCCATTGGAAAAAAATTCTGAATAGCATGCACAGCAGTATATTTAAAAAAAATCATTTTTTTCTGATTGTGGCAAAGTACCCAGTATGTTATTGTGCATATAGCACATAGTCAGCACTTTGGCTGGAATGAGGGGGAGGTGGATGGATCTTGTCATTGGGGTGATGTAGTGTGATGTGTAATTTGCTGCTCTGGCAAGTCTGGCATTGATGTACAAGCCAGTTTCAATCCCTTTCTGTGCCTTCCTAGATATATGAAGCTAAGAATCCATGCACTGTTGCACATTCACCCGGTTAAGAAAGAGTATTTGCAGTAGTGGCTCATGCAAAATTTTACCAGTATGCTACAATGTGGTGGTCTGTAGCCTTTAGGCTTAGCAAGGGTAGTAATCATAACTAAATTGCAAATAATAATTTTACAGATATAAATTGAACTGTTTAAATATCTTTAAATTTTATAATTAATCATTTTACATTGAGAGGAATAAAAAAAGAAGAAAAAAGAAAAAGGAGAAAAGAAAAAATGATGACAGCAATGGCAATCAAACCAGTCAACAGATTGTCAGTCCACATGCTTTACCAGTAGGCTGTGGAACTGATGTGTGTACTGCTACTCGAAGATTCCTCATACTCAATTCTTAGAGAACTTAAGCGCTATTGGCATGTTTAGGCATCCTGTTCCACTGACCAAGTCACTGCTACAGACGAGCTACTTCCATCTCTCGGTGAATCAAAAAGTTTCGAGTATTTGTCATGAAATATACATGCCTCTTTCCATGCTATCATTTACCAAATGTCTCATTCTGACATCTTGAACCGTTTATGAAATATGATCATTGTTATGATCATGATTCCCCATGCACAGGACAGAAATGGGTGTGTTGTATGCAACTGTCCGATAGATATAAAAAACCAATATCTCAAAAAGAAATGAGGTATTGTTCTGCTCCCAGTTTAAATAAAATTTCAATATCTTATCTACATTTCATACACAGAAATGTTGGATAAGATCAACCGTATGCAAAGTTTATGCATTACGTTGTTACCTCTGTAATCTCTTGAAAATTTTGTGCTATGCTTTACCTAATTTGATGCAGCACAGTAACTACAAGAAGTAATGAAAATAATTTCAGTCCTTTATCAAGTGAAGATATCAAAGCAAAAATCAATTTTTTTCATGAAATAGTTTTCTTAAAATTGGATGATAAGTATTTCATAGTGGCTGGAACATTGTCTCTCAGCACAGATAGCAGTATTAGGTGAGCAGTACAGTGATGAGAATGCTGCAGTCAGCACTGATTGTAGAGAACACGTCTGTAGCAGTCAAAGCGTTAAATTTTGTAATTAATAGTTTTACACTGAGAGAAAGAAACTAAAATGGGAAAAAAAGTGGTGATAGCAATGAGATTTGAACACTAGTCGCTGTGTTACCAGCCTGTACTGTAAACCTCTGTCACAGTGCCGTTATGACAAGTGCTGCTCTAAAATCCTTCATGTGCTCCACTTGTTGCACTATACTTTACACTCTGTGCTCAAAGAAGAATATTGACCCATTGCCGTGAGCAATGAAGCACTATTAGTACCTGCATTGATGACATCACATCAGGGCATGCACAGTCAAGAACAGATAATACATCCTTTCTCTAAGTTGACCATAGCGTGGCTGACCATGACTTCAGCACTTGATTCTGGTTTCTAGTTATCACAGAGAGAGTGATACAAAAAATGTTTTAATCCATTTTATTTGTGTACCGGCACCCACTCGAAGAGAATTGGCATAATTTTGGTGCAATTTCCGGTATGCATTCGAAGAGAGATGGCATAATTTTAGTGCAGTATTTACAGTGAGCTGTAGCAAATTAGCACACAATTGTGGGCTGCCACGCCTGTGAGTGAAGTAATGTCAGACGGAGGAAATCAGTGTTATGTACGACCTTTTTAATCTGGTTGGCATCAGGATGTCCAGGAAGTCAATGTAGCAAAAATCTAAATGACAAATTATTGAATGGTTGTGCTGTGTTACATAGCTCAAAGTGCACATTTGTAAATTTGTATGATCTTAACTGATTACAAATAGTAGTTTTAATGATATCTTTGGGTGCAAATGATATTTGATAATAATTGACCAGACTGCGCATGGAGCAAATTGTACCATACAGATGTGCATAATCTTCAATATGACATACTGGTTAACAATCTGGTACTGTTCTTGCATTCAGTTGTCGATAAAAACCCCATGAATGCCATGGGTTGTTCCTTTTAGGCATCATATGTAGGGCTGAAGCTCAGCTTCAACTTGATGGTTGATGCCTTCCTCCATAGTTAATGCAAACTCTTACGCAGCTGCTTTAAATGTCTCTGGTTTTAACACTATGGTCATGCATGTACAGGTGGTCCTAGTGTTATTACACGGTTGTCTCTTATGTCCATTATTGATGTCGTGTCAAGTGCCACTCATCTGGTATCTGAAAATAACAACTTGACGTAGGGTGTATTGACAACAATAATTATGCTAATGACAGATTCATTGGCATTATCGAATAAGCTACTTTTCAGTTACTAAGCTGAAGTAATAAAGCACCAAAAATTGGCATAATTTGTTGTTGTTGTTGTTGTTGTCTTCAGTCCTGAGACTGGTTTGATGCAGCTCTCCATGCTATTCTATCCTGTGCAAGCTTCTTCATCTCCCAGTACCTACTGCAACCTACATCCTTCTGAATCTGCTTAGTGTATTCATCTCTTGGTCTCCCTCTACGATTTTTACCCTCCACGCTGCCCTCCAATGCTAAATTTGTGATCCCTTGATGCCTCAAAACATGTCCTACCAACCGATCCCTTCTTCTGGTCAAGTTGTGCCACAAATTTCTCTTCTCCCCAATCCTATTCAATACCTCCTCATTAGTTACGTGATCTACCCACCTTATCTTCAGCATTCTTCTGTAGCACCACATTTTGAAAGGTTCTATTCTCTTCTTGTCCAAACTATTTATCGTCAATGTTTCACTTCCATACATGGCTACACTCCATACAAATACTTTCAGAGACAACTTCCTGACACTTAAATCTATACTCGATGTTAACAAATTTCTCTTCTTCAGAAACGATTTCCTTGCCATTGCCAGTCTACATTTTATATCCTCTCTACTTCGACCATCATCAGTTATTTTACTTCCTAAATAGCAAAACTCCTTTACTACTTTAAGTGTCTATTTCCTAATCTAATCCCCTCAACATCACCTGATTTAATTTGATTACATTCCATTATCCTCGTTTTGCTTTTGTTGATGTTCATCTTATATCCTCCTTTCAAGACACTGTCCATTCCGTTCAACTGCTCTTCCAAGTCCTTTTCTGTCTCTGACAGAATTACAATGTCATCGGCGAACCTCAAAGTTTTTATTTCTTCTCCATGGATTTTAATACCTACTCCGAATTTTTCTTTTGTTTCCTTTACTGCTTGCTCAATATACAGATTGAAGAACAACGGGGAGAGGCTACAACCCTGTCTCACTCCTTTCCCAACCACTGCTTCCGTTTCATGCCCCTCGACTCTTATAACTGCCATCTGGTTTCTGTACAAATTGTAAATAGCTTTTCGCTCCCTGTATTTTACCCCTGCCACCTTCAAAATTTGAAAGAGAGTATTCCAGTTAACGTTGTCAAAAGCTTTCTCTAAGTCTACAAATGCTAGAAACGTAGGTTTGCCTTTTCTTAATCTTTCTTCTAAGATAAGTCGTAAGGTTAGTATTGCCTGACGTGTTCCAACATTTCTATGGAATCCAAACTGATCTTCCCCGAGGTCCGCTTCTACCAGTTTTTCCATTCGTCTGTAAAGAATTCGCGTTAGTATTTTGCAGCTGTGACTTATTAAACTGATAGTTCGGTAATTTTCACATCTGTCAACAGCTGCTTTCTTTGGGATTGGAATTATTATATTCTTCTTGAAGTCTGTGGGTATTTCGCCTGCATCTTGGTCACCAGATGGTAGAGTTTTGTCATGACTGGCTCTCCCAAGGCCGTCAGTAGTTCTAATGGAATGTTGTCTACTCCCGGGGCCTTGTTTTGACTCAGGTCTTTCAGTGCTCTGTCGAACTCTTCACGCAGTATCTTATCTCCCATTTCATCTTCATCTACATCCTCTTCCTTTTCCATAATATTGTCCTCAAGTACATCGCCCTTGTATAAACCCTCTATATACTCCTTCCACCTTTCTGCCTTCCCTTCTTTGCTTAGAACTGGGTTGCCATCTGAGCTCTTGATATTCATACAAGTGGTTCTCTTCTCTCCAAAGGTCTTTAATTTTCCTGTAGGCAGTATCTATCTTACCCCTAGTGAGACAAGCCTCTACATCCTTACATTTGTCCTCTAGCCATCCCTGCTTCGCCATTTTGCACTTCCTGTTGATCTCATTTTTGAGACGTTTGTATTCCTTTTTGCCTGCTTCATTTACTGCATTTTTATATTTTCTCCTTGCATCAATTAAATTCATTATTTCTTCTGTTACCCAAGGATTTCTATTAGCCCTTGTCTTTTTACCTACTTGATCCTCTGCTGCCTTCACTACTTCATCCCTCAGAGCTACCCATTCTTCTTCTACTGTATTTCCTTCCCCCATTCCTGTCAATTGTTCCCTTATGCTTTCCCTGAAACTCTGTACAACCTCTGGTTCTTTCAGTTTATCCAGGTCCCATCTCCTTAAATTCCCGCCTTTTTGCAGTTTCTTCACTTTCAATCTGCAGTTCATAACCAATAGATTGTGGTCAGAGTCCACATCTGCCCCTGGAAATGTCTTACAATTTAAAACCTGGTTCCTAAATCTCTGTCTTACCATTATGTAATCTATCTGATACCTTTTAGTATCTCCAGGATTCTTCCAGGTATACAACCTTCTTTCATGATTCTTGAACCAAGTGTTAGCTATGATTAAGTTATGCTCTGTGCAAAATTCTACAAGGCGGCTTCCTCTTTCATTTCTTCTCCCCAATCCATATTCACCTACTATGTTTCCTTCTCTCCCTTTTCCCACTGACGAATTCCAGTCACCCATGACTATTAAATTTTCGTCTCCCTTCACTACCTGAATAATTTCTTTTATCTCGTCATACATTTCATCAATTTCTTCATCATCTGCAGAGCTAGTTGGCATATAAACTTGTACTACTGTAGTAGGCATGGGCTTTGTGTCTATCTTGGCCACAATAATGCATTCACTATGCTGTTTGTAGTAGCTAACCCGCACTCCTATTTTTTTATTCATTATTAAACCTACTCCTGCATTACCCCTATTTGATTTTGTATTTATAACCCTGTAATCACCTGACCAAAAGTCTTGTTCCTCCTGGCACCGAACTTCACTAATTCCCACTGTAACCTATCCATTTCCCTTTTTAAATATTCTAACCTACCCGCCCGATTAAGGGATCTGACATTCCGCACTCCGATCCGTAGAATGCGTTTTCTTTCTCCTGCTAACGACGCCCTCTTGAGTAGTCCCCGCCCGGAGATCCGAATGGGGGACTATTTTACCTCCGGAATATTTTACCCAAGAGGACGCCATCATCATTTAATCATACAGTAAAGCTGCATGCCCTCGGGAAAAATTACGGCTGCAGTTTCCCCTTGCTTTCAGCCGTTTGCAGTACCAGCACAGCAAGGCCGTTTTGGTTAATGTTACAAGGCCAGATCAGTCAATCATCCAGACTGTTGCCCCTGCAACTACTGAAAAGGCTGCTGCTCCTCTTCAGGAACCACATGTTTGTGTGGCCTCTCAACAGATACCCCTCCATTGTGGTTGCACCTACGGGTAGTTCATGGGGGGAGGTGGCATAATTTATTGGACACAAAATATTGACAATGACAAAATGTTTAAAAAAAAATTTACATTAGTCCGTGATTTAAAAGAATGTTAATGTACCTCTGTGTCTTAATGCCAGATAATTTGTGGCATACAGGTATGTATGTCTCAAGTGGGTCAATTTAGATGGCTTGCATGGTAAAAGTACATGTCTGTGTTAATTAGCAACAGCATCCTTAAAGTACAATGTGTTAAGAACAGTTGATGAATGACTTCCTCAGAATGGGATACAGCAACTACTGGCTGCTGTTGGTATTTTCCATTTCACAGAGTGGTTAGGATTTGTAAACCTCAGAGCCATGTTGTTTATGGTTTTGTGCTGATTGTTGACCACACTCTTGTTACTATTGCATTTCACAGCCAAGGTACCTCATATGCAAGCCTCCAGCTTGCTTTGTAACCTCTGTTTCTGTGGCCTGTAATAGGTCTACAGTATTTAACACGTTAGCAGCTACGGCTGCAATGTTCATGCTGATGAGCGAAAGCATTATGACCACGTGTGTAATTGCTTGTCTGTCTGTCTTTGGAATGAAATACATCACTTATTCTGGATATCAGTGATCTGACAGTTTGGTGTTATGTTTGTGGCATTAGATGTCTATGCACAGTTCATGTAATTCATGTAAATAATGGGCCGCTGATTTCCATACATGGTGATGGTGCCCAATAGCAATCCAGATGGGTTGCATAGGATTTACGTCAGGTAAATTTGGTTGCGAAGACATCAATGTGAGTTCTCTATATTGCTTCTCAAACGACTGTAGCACTGTTCTAGCCTCAAGAAATGGACAGTTATACTGCTGATAGGTGACATTGCCATCAAGGAAGACATCAAGCATGAAGAGATGCAGGTGGTTCGCAGCTGCCAATGTGTCTTCCATTACCACCTTAGATTGCATGCAAGAGTGGGAGAATGTTTCCCATAGCATGATATTGCTCCCACCAGCCTGTATCTGTGGTGTGCTGTACATTTTCAGCCCCCTGTTCACCTCAGTGACGGCATTTGTGGAGACAACCATCGACCTAGTGTAGCAAAAATGTGATTCACCCGAAGAGCCAATGTGTTTGCATTGATAAAATGGTTGAATCTTGATGGTTCAGTGCCCACTGTACTCGTAATTGATGGAGTCATTGGGTTGATTTGTGAACACACAGAGGTGGTCTGCTGTGGAGCTCTGTGTTCAACAGTGTACGATAAACGGTGTGCTCAGAGACACTTGTGCATGGACCAGCATTGTGCTCCTTTGGCAGAGATGCCACAGGTTACAATCTACCTTACTTTACAGTGCAGACAAGCCTCCAAACCCTGTGTTCTGTGAGGAGTTGTGGATGTCCAACCATTTAGCACCTAGTTGTAGTTTCACTGTCCCCCTACCACTTTCCGTAGAGCCTCATGACAGTAGCACGTCAACATCTGATCAGCTTCGCCATTTTTGAGATACTCATTCACAGGCTTGGAGTAATAATCTTCCCTTTGTCAACGTTGTTTATCTCAACGGATTTACCCATTTGCAGCCCATATCTTCGCTAGGGTGACCCCGCAGTGCCACCAGGGGGCATCCAACATCGTCACAATGTTTTGGCTATTAGTGATAATGCCTCCAAATCACTACAGCATTTCCACCTAGAGATGCAAAAGACAATATTTTCCAAAATATTGCCATGTAATGCATTTCCAGCAAATGTGTAGGAGCTTTGGAATGATTATGTGCTATGCAAATAGGAGCTTAGTGAACGTGATACGGATGGTACAATTTTCAATGTGTTATGTCTGTGCAAATGAATCTGGCATGACTACTGCTGTTTTTTGCTGCAAACTCAGCAGCTCTGAAGGATTGCAGTTAACATAATTATCTGCTATTCTGACAATATTATGAAAAGGAAAGTTGCTACTCACTATACAGCAGAGATGCTGGGTCACAGATAGACACAACAAAAAACCTGTCACAATATAAACTTTTGGCCAACAAGGCTGTTGTCGAAAATAGATTTCTCTCTCTCTCTCTCTCTCTCTCTCACACACACACACACACACACACACACACACACACACACACACACACACACACACACACACACAGCCTCTGGTAGCTGAAGCCACACTTCAGCTGCCAGAGGCTGCAAGTGTGTGTGTGTGTGTGTATTTTCGACAAAGGCCTTGTTGGCCGAAAGCTTGTATTGTGACAGTCTTTTTGTTGTGCCTATCTGTGACTCATCTCCGCTATATGGTGAGTAGCAACTTTCCTTTTTTATAATAGTGTGAAGAATAATATAACAGCAAAGAAGAAACACAAAAAAAGATAAATGGTATAAAATGAATAATGCAGTAAGAGGCATATGTCAGATGTCAGTAGCAATCCATTAACTTCTTTTGTCTAGTGTAGTGGTAATCAGTTGTGAACGTGACTAGTGCATTGTATCCATAAATCAGTTGATACTAGCAGTTTGAGATTTGATGTTTGATGTTATCTAAGAAATAATGAATAGACAGCTAACTACAGGGCAGTGCGTATTAGTTTTGCAAACATGGTGGAAACATGATCATATTAATCATAGTGTGGTTCATGATTTGTTTGTATGATATTTTCCAAATATCCAACCTCCATCACTACAAGGTATTCACAAATTGAATTTAAGATTTGGAGAGACCTGGTTGGTAGTGGAGCTTCCTTATTTGGGAAGGCCAAAGTTGGTTACTACAGAACAGCATCTTAATGTTGTTATGCAATATTCTCTGCAGTCGCTGACTAAATCTCAAGCACCCAAGGAGTATGGAATGGCAAGGACAAGCTTAAGAATGATTAAGAAATAGCTGAAATTAAGACCTATAGACGTAGTTTGCTTCAAGACCTGTATGAATTATGCAAGTTGTGCAGAATCCAACAGGAAGGGGTCTCATGTTTTACAAAAGCAAGATGAAACTCAGTTACCAATCTCTGCTGCATGAGGACATTTAAATAATTTAATTGCGACAGGTGAAAACTTGTGCCGGACCTGGACTCATATCCAGATTTCCTGCTGGACATGAGTGGTCACCTTGACCACTATGGCTATCCAAGCACGAGCTAGACACTTTCAAGTGATAGTAAAAATATTTGTATTGAGGTAAAGTGTTATATAATTATATAGCTATAGAAACAGCAACTCAGAAATTTTTTGTCACATGGCATGCATCCGCTCTACTGTGCTATTCAGCCTATACTCACCCTAGTGTGTCCACATCAGTGCCACATGTTCACATTTGCAAAGACATCCTGTTCCCTAAACTTCAGTACCCCCTCATAAATTGATTGTCTGGTAGGTGGAGCCTTGTTAAATGTGGTATTGAATTTCCGGCTTACTGCAGTTTTGTACTCACTCTTGCAGAACTCGGTCACACTAAATGGCTTCCCTGTTGTTCTGCCATGCCGGAGATCAGGGTAACCAAAAAAATTTCTTGAGTGGCTGTATCCATGCTTATAAATATATAATACCTCACCTCAACGTGGGAACTTTCCCTGCAATACATCCTACATTCCCTTAACCCTCCCACCCTCAACTTTCGTTAGTCATTGTCCACACCCAACCAGCCTCTTCCCTGTTCCCATTCCAGCACTACACAACTGTCATTCCACCATCACACCCAGTCTTTATACTTCTCGCCTTTTCTGCTACTAACCCCCCTCCCTCCCCCCGACCTCTCACCTGCCCTCCGTCTAACCTGCAGCACTTCACTGTCCACCACCCCCACCATACTATCCCTCCCCATCCCCACCTCAGCCTCCTCCTTATCCCCACCCAGTCGCCACTCCTATCATGCGCTGTTGCTGCTGCTTACAGTGCGGTTTCTGTTGCCTGAGCAGCAGTTGTGTGTGTGTGTGTGTGTGTGTGTGTGTGTGTGTGTGCTATTGTTGAAGAAGGCCTTAATGGCTGAAACCTGTATTTGTGAGTCTCTTTATTGTGCCTATCTGTGACTTGGCAACTTTCCTTTTCATAATATTGTTACATTCCAGCCTGGATTTTCCATTATTTGACTACCTCAATATAAACATTTTTACAATCACTTGAAAGTGCCTGGATCATTTTGAATAATCATATATTTATTTTAGTGTTGATAATATGTTTGTATTTTCATTTGTTTCGTATTAATTGCCCCAGATACATTTTTGGCAGCTGTAAAGCAAGTTCGCCACAAAATATTATTCAGTTGAAAATTGTCAAAAGTGTGTACTTTGCACAGAAATAAGCTAGTGATAATAAATTATGTTAACAAACGTGAAAAGCAAAACACACAAATGGATACAAAATTGCAGCAAGAACAGCTGTATCATTGTATTCTTACTAGGGCAGACTTGAATGACATAAAAACCCTAGTGGATCTGAGAAAATAGGGATTGAAAGTAGATGACTTCTGTTCTTTGAACAGCAATATAACCAGTGATGGGTGACATAGGGAAGATATAACAGGTAGACAGGCAATAGCAAGAAAGGATTTCTGAAAAAGATGAATTTGGTAACACCTAATGTAAATTTATATTCGCATCACACAACACATTTTGAGGCATCAGTAAACTGGCATTTTGGTAATGGGAGGAAGTGTGAGTAGTACAAATTTTACACACACACACACACACACACACACACACACACACACACACACACACACACACACACACTTGTAACAAACTGAATTATTGAGGTCGTAAACTTCTTATAAGGCCAGTTGATTAGGTTAAACATTAAGTGCAATTTTTGGATAGAGCACTACGTGAAACAAGGGAAAGACAAGAACTCACCTGTAGCAGTCAATCTGGGAAGCAGAGAAATACATAACAGAACAGCATTAACCCCAACTTTTGAGCATTAGCTCTTTTTCTAGTGAAAGTACACTGATCCACACACGTGACCCCACAGATAAATGCACACTTCCATGGCCACAGCAAGACTGATTCAGCAAGAGTGAATGATTGTTCAGGTTTCTTGTGGTTGGTTGTGTGAATGTGTATAGCTATGTTAAAAAAAAGAACTAGTGCCAGTGCTCAAAAAACTAGTGTGAATTCTGTTTCCTGTTAGATGTTTCTGTGCCCCGCACATTGATCAACTAAGAGTGAGTGTTTGCCTTTCCATTATTTTACCATAGTCATTGACTCTTGTGTACTATTTTCATCTGATCTCTTCAGTAGTTGTGAGCTACACCCCAGCAGACAACTTTATAACAACACGAGACCACAGAAGTAAGTATAAACAAGTAATGCCAATTGTTAATATCACTCTGTCTCTTCCCTACCAGCTCCCACACTTCTACCTCATTGTAGCAGAAGATTTGTTGTTGATACGTATGTCCATTGCTGAGTGATATGTTGCATGTTGCAGTGGTGAAGGAACTGGACTTGGATTTGGGTGGAGCTGGGCTCAGGTCCCCTTCTCTTCCCTAATTGTCCTTCTTTGAATGAATATTTCTAAAATGCTGTATGTTAAGGAATGGAGATGTTACTTTCTAAACATTCTTAAATTATCATGTAACAAAAGACTGGTAAAGTATAAATTTAGTTAAAAATGGAGAAAATGCGATACACTGCCACTCAGTGTTTGATCCCACTCTTCTCGATTTGTGTTATTGATTTTCTAACATTTTAAATTAACCTTATGGAGATATTGCTTGCTGATTATTCAAACATCATATTAAGGATCCTATACCCACAGTACGATAGGTCTATACCAGTAATGAAACAAATGTACAAATTGTTAGTAGCAGAACACCTAAATCTTATACACAAAATATAATGAAAATTTTTATGTAATTTGAGACACTGAATAATATCTCCACCTCATTGAAACACAGATTAATGGGCAGAAAATTAATGAAATATCATGTATACATGTCTTAGGCATTGATTTGACAATCATTTATGATGAAGAAGGGCTATTGGTCAGTTTCTCATGAAACTAATGCCTAAAATAAGGAAAAGGCAACCACTCACCTGTAGTGGATCAATGTACCAAGCACAGTAACACACAACAGAAAACAACATTCTCACTAGCATTTGACCACTAGCTATTTTTCCAGCTGTAGTACACACATTCACACACACCAACCACCATATAGAACCCAAATGCCCACTCCCATGGCCATGGTAAGACTCATGAAAGTATCACTGACATGTATATGTTACACACTACTATTTAATTGGTGTCTTTCTGAGTGTTGATGTAAGGGTGGAAGGCCCTCTCTGGAAGTGAGGTGTTTTTGTTTATATACACAATTTTTAATGGCCACTACCAATGACTACCAATATTGTTTTAATATTATAACATGATTTGATGTATGAGCGCATCACCAGGCAAAAATGGCACTACAAGAACAATTAATATGAATACGCAAAGAATTGGTGTAGTTTTTCATCTTGTTGTGTGTTATACATTCCATGCAGATAATCGCAGGCATCTGAGTGTGGAATCTCACTTAAGAGAGACTTTATTGATGAGCTCCAAAGAGTCCACAAGCACTAACTTAACAATAAGAGATAAAAGATTTTATCCCAGAGAATTATTTGCCATTTAAACTGTAGTACAGTCTTCATTAAAATTAAATTTCTTTTCACTACGAATGGCTACAACAAAGTTGACACAGATTTCTGTAGTTACATACATTTATTTTAAATGAATACATGTACTGACATGCAAGTGTAAATCTTGCAAGTGACTTGAAGGAAACACTATAGTATCTTCGATTACTACCTCTTTAGAAGATTAAAAAGAAAAATATCTGAAAGCTATAACCACACATAAATTACATGTTTCAATGTTGTAACTCTTATCCTTTGGTACTTTTAATTTGCATCATTTGGAATGGTGCCCATCTGGAATGTATTGCTGTCATCTTACAGCAGAGAGCACGGGTTTTCATTGATGGACACACACACACACACACACACACACACACACACACACACACACACAAACAATATAGCATCTTCAAAATCATCTATTGTGTTAATCAATCATTATTGTTTGTTAAATTTTATTAATATGTTTTTAGAGACCATTAACAGTCAAAATTCTTTGTTAACTTGCTCAAATTATTTTAATATTTTTGTATGTTTCAAAGTGTAACTGGCAAAAATGGCAATACAAAAATTTTTCTTATGAATACTGGTTTTTAGTCTTAGCATGTGTTGTGGACTTTGTCGGTTATTCTTTCTCCACAACGCATGTTAAGACTAAAAAGTACTACATTAAGTCTATGGGTATTCATATGGGAAGTTTTTGTA
This sequence comes from Schistocerca serialis cubense, assembly GCF_023864345.2. Lineage (NCBI taxonomy): Eukaryota > Metazoa > Arthropoda > Insecta > Orthoptera > Acrididae > Schistocerca > Schistocerca serialis. The sequence goes on along the minus strand of NC_064641.1, from coordinate 394,341,806 downwards.
TTGCCATTTTTGCCATTTATACATTGATACATACTACAACATTAAAATAATATCAGCAGATTGACAAAGAACTGTGACTTTTAGTGGTCTTAAAAACCAATTTATAAATTTTGAGAAACAGCAATGGTTAAATAACACCCAAATGACTTTGTAGAGAATATTGTATGTCTGACTGTACCTTGCAATGAAACCCTGTGCTCCCTGCTAGCAATATGACAGTAAAACCATCTAGATGGACACCAACCCAAATTATGTCAATTACATGTACCTGAGGATGAGAGTTAAAACTTCAAAGCAAGTTGTGTAATACCAGTAAAGTAGTTTGTCTATTTGTAGCTTTAAGATACTTTCTTTTTTATTCTTCTATACAGACATTAACTAAATATCATGTAGTGTTCTCTCCAAGTCACTTACAGGAATTACACTTGCATGTCAGTATGTATTCATTTATATTAAATGTATGCAGTTACAAAAGTCTTTGTCAAGTATATTGTAGGCATTTACAGTGAAGAGAAATTTGATTTTAATGAAGGCTGTACAATTGTTGAGCTAGTGCTGAAGGTAAATAATTCTCTGGAATAAAAGCTTTCATGTTGTATTGTAAGATAGTGCTGGTGTACTCCTTAGAGATCACGTATAAAGCCTGTCTTATATGAGAATCTATCCTCAGATGTTGCTCTAAAAGATACTGGTTTCTTATTTAATGTGTTAAGTTTACCAGTTATCTTTATTCAAACAGTTCACCAAAGATTTATCAAAACAGTAATGTGATGCGGCTATAACAACTTTGTGTGATGGCTGTGAACTAATAGACAGTAACAACCAAATTAAGTAAGGCTAATTATATGACCAGAATTGAGACTGCTATTTAAGATGGAAGAAAGAAAAAAAATTAAGCTGACTGTAAGAATAGCAAATGAGGATGAGGATGAGACCATTGTAAACAACAGGAAAGTAAACAAAATGAAACTGACTTTGCTTTGAACAAAGTGCATGTTAGTCTCATTTTCCTATTGATGAAGATAGGAAAGAAAAATGTGTGCCATTTTGATAGTAAAAACTGAACCGCACTTGATCAGAATGAAGTAAAAGAATACGCTACAGTGCCTGACTGTGGGCTGCACATTATATTCTGATATGCAACTCTACTTTCAGCATTTACATGGAACACTTACTTATTTTTCTTGATGTAGAGTGTTTTGTTGAATGAATGAGACCATTCTGGAAGTATTGTGGCAGTAGATGGATCAAGGAACTATCTACTAATATTTTCATGTATTTATTAATTATTTTTGGTGAATAATATTCAGAATTTGTGAACTACAGAAAGTAATTTACCCATATGATCAGCAACTGGAAAACTGCAAGTAAGGATGGGTCCTGTATTATCGTTGTTCAGAAAGTTCCATATTGAAAGACCCCTGACTCCCAAATATAGTTCACGCCATTATAAATTGGATACATGCATTACAGATTTGCTTCTTATAATACTTTTTTTTTTCATGCTATCGCCATTAATGTTACAGTTATTAGCATTACTTAGCACATAAAATAAGGCAGTATCAGTTTCAGAACCATGTGTTTGACTCAATGTATCTTCAAATGTGCTGGATGCTAAGCAGATAGAGTGCATAACAACTGTGTATTTGGTAAATATTGAGACTGGGAATGATATTCTGAAAATTTACTTGTACACACATGTGTACAGACATCTGTAGTAAGTGGCATTAATATATCAATGCCATATAATGTTTTAAAGGAAGTCTTTCATTGATAAGGCTATTGTTGGTATAAGGAAGCATAAATTTTTAGAAATGGTGGTGTATACTTTTCTGTTTTATGTGTGGTTCAGTAACTGTATTTTGTGTGTGAAGCATAAATTTTGTCTCTTTGGAAACAAAATATAAAAATTTCCATTCCCAAAGTAATACTTTTATGGAAGGAAAATAAAAACTTAAATGAAATTAAAATAGTGTTTAAATTCACTTACATGTGACTACTGTGACTGTAACATTGTTCTGAAGTTTGAAATAAAACATTTTTGTCTGTTCTTTACCACATTTCAATTTTCATTTGGAAATTTAAAACAAAGGACATTTCTTGAACATTTTACACATTATAAACATTTTGTTACTTTGCATCAGGCAGATACCACAGGCAAACAGAATTTGTTAAATGTCAGTTTTTTTTCTGCCTTTGACTCTATTATTATTACTATTATTTTCCACAATTAGCAGATTTTTCTGTTACACCTTTTTCAAGAGGTAGCTGCAAAGAGTGGACCATAATTAGATACAACAGTTCATATTTGCAGTTTTCATTCCCTATACAACACCTAGTCTTAGACTGCAATGGGACTTCATTAGCACCATTCTTTCATTACTAGTATAAGAAGTGTGTGTGTGTGTGTGTGTGTGTGTGTGTGTGTGTGTGTGTGTGTGTGTTAAGCAAGTTCAGCAATATGTCACGATCTTTACTTCCCTACAACACTGCAGTTGGTTACCAGGGTAGCATGTTTAGCTATGTGTCATTACTTCTACTTCCCGACACCACTGCAATCAACTACCTGGCTTTCATTCACTCATTTGAATTGTTTCATATATCTCATTGTGATGGTCGGGCTTCAGAATGTGAAACAAGTCAATGCACGTGTAAACGTAATTGGGAAACATCTTTTATTGTTGACATTTGCCCATATGGGTAGATAAACTGTTTACTACTGATTTTGTATCAGAAACATTGTAGGTAGTTGGTTGTAAAAACATCTTCAGTGGCTGTTACTTTATGATCTGAAATCCTCTTTGGTGTCCTTACTGTTTAAAATAATTCAAAGCTGGTTGTGAAATACATTACATTTGGTAGTACTGGTAAAGGTCACATAATCACCAATAAAGTGTCGACGGATTATTGTTGTGGTCTTCAGTCCAGAGACTGGTTTGATGCAGCTCTCCATGCTACTCTATCCTGTGCAAGCTCCTTCATCTCCAAGTAACTACTGCAAACTAAATACTTCTGAGTCTGTTTAGTGTATTCATGCCTTGGTCTCCCTCTACGATTTTTATTCTCCACACTTCCCTCCAGTAATAAACTGATGATCCCTTGATGCCTCAGTACATGTCCTACCAACCAATCCCTTCTTCTAGTCAAGTTGTGCCACAAATCCCTCTTCTCCCCAATTCTATTCAGTACCTCCTCATTAGTTACATGATCTACCCATCTAATCTTTAGCATTCTTCTGTACCATCACATTTTGAAAGCTTCTATTCTCTTCTTGTCTAAACTATTTATCATCCATGTTTCACTTCCATACATGGCTACACTCCATACAAATACTTTCAGAAAAGACTTCCTGACACTTAAATCTATACTCGATGTTAACTAATTTCTCTTCTTCAGAAACTCTTTCCTTGCCATTGCCAGTCTACATTTTATATCCTCTCGACTTTGACCATCATCAGTTTTTTTACTCCCCAAATGGCAGAAGTTATCTACTACTTTAAGTGTCTCATTTCCTAATCTAATTCCCTCAGCATCACGTGATTTAATTTGACTACATTCCATTATCCCCGTTTTGCTTTTGTTGATTTTCATCTTATGTCATCCTTTCAAGACACTGTCCATTCCTTTCAACTGCTCTTCCAGATCCTTTGCTGTCTGACAGAATTACAATGTCATCGGCAAACCTCAGTTTTTATTTCTTCTTTATGGATTTTAATTCCTACTCCAAAGTTTTCTTTTGTTTCCTTTTCTGCTTGCTCAGTATACAGACTGAATAACATCGGAGATAGGCTACAACCCTGTCTCACTCCCTTCTCAACCACTGCTTCCCTTTTGTGCCCCTTGACTCTTGTAAGTACCATCTGGTTTCTGTACAAATTGTAAATAGCGTTTCGCTCCCTGTATTTGACCCCTGCCACCTTCAGAATTTGACAGACAGTATTCCAGTCAACATTGTCAAAAGCTTTCTATAAGTCTACAAATGCTAGCAATGTAGGTTTGCCTTTCCTTAATCTATCTTCTAAGATAAATGATAGGGTCAGTATTGCCTCACAAGTTGTACAGAATCCAAACTGACCTTCCCCGACGTTGGTTTCTACCAGTTTTTCCATTCATCTGTAAAGAATCAGTGTTAGTATTTTGCAGCCATGACTAATTAAACTGATAGTTCGGTAATTTTCACACCTGTTAACACTTGCTTTCTTTGGGACTGGAATTATATTCTTCTTGGAGTCTGAAGGTATATCACCTGTCAAACAATGGAAAATCCTTCTCTGGTATATCACATGTCTCATACATCTTGCTCACCAGATGGTAGAGTTTTGTCAGGGATGACTCTCCCAAGGCTATCAGTAGTTCTAATGGCATGTTGTCTACTCCTTGGGCCTTGTTTAGACTTAGGTCTTTCAGTGCTCTGTCAAACTCTGCACACAGTATCATATCTCCCATTTCATTTTCATCTACATCCTCTTCCATTTCCATAATACTGCCCTCAAATACATGGCCTTTGTATAGACCCTCTATATACTCCATTCACCTTTCTGCTTCCCCTTCTTTGTTGAGGACTGGTTTTACATCTGAGTTATTGACATTCGTACAGGTGGTTCTCTCTTCTCCAAAGGTCTCTTTAATTTTCCTGTAGGCTGTATCTGTCTTACCCCTAGTAATAAATGCTTCTACATCCTTAAATTTGTCCTGCAGCCATCCCTGCTTAGCCATTTTGCACTTCCTGTCGATCTCATTTTTGAGACGTTTGTATTCCTTTTTGCCTGTTTCACTTACTGCATTTTTATATTTTCTCCTTTCATCAGTTAAATTCAATATTTCTTCTGTTACCCAAGGATTTCTACTAGCCCTAGTCTTTTTACCTACTTGATCCTCTGCTGCCTTCACTCTTTCATCCCTCAGAGCTACCCATTCTTCTTCTACTATATTTCTTTCCCCCATTCCTGTCAGTTGTTCCCTTATGCTCTCCCTGAAACTCTGTACAACCTCTGGTTCTTTCAGGTTATCCAGGTCCCATCTCCTTAAATTCCCACCTTTTTGCAGTTTCTTCAGTTTTAATCTACAGTTCATAACCAATAGATTGTGGTCAGAGTCCACATCTGCCCCTGGAAATGTCGTACAATTTAAAGCATGGTTCCTAAATCTCTGTCTTACCATTATATAATCTATCTGATACCTTTTAGTATATCCAGGCTTCTTCCATGTATACAACCTTCTTTCATGATTCTTGAACCAAGTGTTAGCCATGATTAAGTTATGCTCTGCGCAAAATTCTACCAGGCGGCTTCCTTTTTCATTTCTTAGCGCCAATCCATATTCACCTACTATGTTTCCTTCTCTCCCTTTTCCTACTCTTGAATTCCAGTCACCCATGACTATTAAATTTTCATCTCCCTTCACTACCTGAATAATTTCTTTTATCTCGTCATACATTTCATCAATTTCTTCGTCATCTGCAGAGCTAGTTGGCATATAAACTTGTACTACTGTAGTAGGTGTGGGCTTCATGTCTATCTTGGCCACAATAATGCGTTCACTATGCTGTTTGTAGTAGCTTACCCGCACTCCTATTTTTTTATTCATTATTAAACCTACTCCTGCATTACCCCTATTTGATTTTGTATTTATAACCCTGTATTCACCTGACTAAAAGTCTTGTTCCTCCTGGCACCGAACTTCACTAATTCCCACTATATCTATCTCTAACCTCTCCATTTCCCTTTTTAAATTTTCTAACCTACCTGCCTAATTAAGGGATCTGACATTCCACGCTCCAATCCGTAGAATGCCAGTATTCTCTCTCCTGATAACGATGTCCTCGTTGAGTAGTCCCCGCCCGGAGTTCCGAATGGGGGACTATTTTACCCAAGAGGACGCCATCATCATTTAATCATACAGTAAATATAGCTGCTTGCCCTCGAGAAAAATTACGGCTGTAGTTTCTCCTTGCTTTCAGCCGTTCGCAGTACTAGCACAGCAAGGCTGTTTTGGTTAGCGTTACAAGGCCAGATCAGTCAATCATCCAGACTGTTGCACCTGCAACTACTGAAAAGGCTGCTGCCCCTCTTCAGGAACCATACGTTTGTCTGGCCTCTCAACAGATACCCCTCCGTTGTGGTTGCACCTGCAGTACAGCTATCTGTATTGCTGAGGCACGCAGGCCTCCCCACCAGCGGCAAGGTCCATGGTTCATTGGAGGGGGGGGGGGGGGGGAACAATGTAGTATGAAATAATGGTGTTTCTCAACCAAGAGAGAGAGATGCTAGATACTGTATCACTATATTACATATGAGCTAAAGTTATCTGAAAGTAATAAAAGTAGAAGTAAAGTAATTTTTTACATAACTGTGGCACTGAATTTCATTTTTTGTGTGGATGATGTGCCAAGGTTCTGATTTCTGTTCTGACAATGCTGTGCTCAAAAGTAAGTTTCAAAATGGCCAGTTCAATTCTCAATCTCACCAAATGTGAGGTTTCTTCTGTGGGAGAAGGCAAAATTGGTTTGCTTAACAGCAATGTGATGAGCATTCAGATGTGTGTAGCTTACTGTGCACTTGTGAATAAGTGAAATCAGTGGATGATTAGCATCAAAGAAAAACAAAATAGAGACTTCAAGTCGATGGCAAATAATCATATCTACTATTGTGACCACTTACGTTCTAATTTTTGCCTCCTGGTGATACTGAGATCTGTATTGATCATGCAAATACTGCAATAGATTATTTGTAATAAATGGCAAGGGACCATGTTGCAAGGAATTAAAAAAAAAAGGGAGAGAAAATATGTAGGAAATAGTTTATATTCAAAGTGACACACAGCATGATCTTAGCCAAACAAACGATGAACATCAGCATAGCAGTATAGATAATGGCACAGCAAAAGGGTGAGTGACAAATGTGATTAGATGGACATTTGAATATTGCACTTTTGGAACTTTGCAAGTCATGGTTTTATTTTGAGCAAAAGAGGGGAGAGAGAATAATAAACAAAATGTGTCTGGAAAAAGTTGCTGACATCTCTCTTGCCCCAAGGTTTTCACTGTTTTCCTCTGACACACATCGTCATATATATTCACATTAACCCTTTCCGCCAGCATTTACTTTTCCTGCCCATTAAATAACATGAAGTTACATAATCTCAAGACTTAATATTTGTTGTTTTCAACATCTGTCTTTTTGTTGCTACTGCTGCTGTGTTTTCTTCTGTATTGGTAGCTTGTATACAGGCATTTTTTGTGTATGTCTACTTGTTTTGAAATTTCATATGCTGTATGTCAAAGAAATGTATATTATTATTGTTATTATTATTATTATTATTATTATTATTATTATTATTATACCTACTTATTTTTAACAATAAATTTGTAGCAGATTAAAAGCATGTGCTCGACCAGAACTCAAACCTGGAATCTTGTCTTCGGCAAGCATTGCTTTTCCCTACTGAGTTATCCAGTTATTAAAACAGCTGTCTGTGACGGGGGAAATTCCAGTTCATAGTACTGGTCTGGCTCACAGTCATGATCTGCCATGATAATTTTAAGTGTCCTCCCCCCCCTCCCTCCCCCCCTCCCCTCCCAATGCATCTGGAATAATGAAAACAATAATTCACAAATGACATCTTCAAACCAGCAATACATGCTACATTAATAATTTATTATGAACAACTAATTTCAGTGTTCACTCATTATCTTCTTCTTCTTCTTCTTCTTCTTCTTCTTGTTTTAGCCAAGGCCTGATTGTTTGGAACAAAAGTCTCTTAATCTTTTCCTGTCCTCTGATAACATTTCCATCTCCACTATGTTCCAGTTCTCTCTCTTCTTTACAGATCCCTTCGCTCTGACATTTTGTCTCTCTCTTGGATGTCCTGCTAGTGTCTTGACTCTCGTTGTCATTTTGTGAGCCTGTCTCAGTAATCTATCAACTTCCATTGTTGTAACATCATGCTCGTACTGTCTTAATCTTGTCTTTTCTGTGGTCTCTCGCATAGGCTTCTCTTTCTCATTCCGTACTGTATCCATTCTAATAAGTCCTATCCTGCTGTTTCAAAATATCATCTCACAAGCCTACATCAACTTCACCAGCCTTTTCTTCGTTACCTGGGTTTCTGATGCATGTGTGAGTGTTGGAACATAATATGCTTGGTATAATATTTGCTTGCATTTTGGTGCTTACACTCTGCAGGGATCCATGTGCTTTCCTTCCTCTTTCACTAATCATCTTATCATTCCCTCTACTTTCTGCTATTATGGTCAACTGGTAATTGAAACATTCCACTTTCTTTAGTACTTGCCCTCTTATATTTCTATCCATTGCTACTATCATCTTATTCCTCATTGGCACCATCATTTCACACTTCTTTGAATTAAATTACTAGCTACACTGTCCCAACAATTCTTCCAACAAATTTTGCCTTTCTTGTACCTCTTCCTTCACCATTTCCTCACACCATTAGATCACCTGCAAACACCATTGCTTTCATATATTCATCCTCTATTCGTGCTGCCACTACTGTCATTATCTCATCCATAATTGTGATGAAAAGTAGTAGGAGTGGTGCCCTCCATTACTTCAACCCATTCTTCAATTTTAATTTGACTGTCTTCAACCTTTCTCACATTTCCTTGATACATCCATGTATTATTTTCATAGTCAGCCTCCCAATTCCTATTTTCTGAAGGGTTTCCCAGATCTTGCTTCTTTTCACACTATCATATACCTCATTATTTTCCAGGAACACAATTACTAAATCCTTATGGTATTTGTAGTCACTCTCCTCCTTTCATGGTCTTCATTGCTTCCTCTACTTCTGTCCAAGTTAGGTCTATCTCTAAATCATCTACATTCCAGGACTTCATTTTCCCATATTGCCACTGAGGTTCACTAACTCTTCAAAATACTCCTTCCACTTCTCCTTGACTTTCGTTCCTTCTTTATCGATAATCCTGATATTTTCCATCATGTCTATCTTCTTAGCCTTATCCATTCCACGATGAACCTTCTTTCTCCCCTCTGCCATCATTTTTGCCCACTCTTCATTCATTTCCTCCAGTCTCCTGTTACCACTCTCTTAGCCATCTTCTTCTCAGTATATTCCTTTCTAGCTTCCTCTGTTCTCTGTAGATGATGTTTTCCATCATGCCTCTCTCCTTAGTCTTAGCCATTCCACAGAGGAAAGCTTAGTTTTTCTTTGCAACTAACAACCTTACTCTGTCAATCCAGCAGGGTTTCTTCCCACCTTTTCCTGTCTCTGGTTCTTCCACCCACTTATGTGTGCTGCTTCCACCATCATTGTCTTGAACCATCTCTTACTGCATTTCATCTCTTGGTATGTTGCTCTTAGCTATTTTTTTTCTGAAATACTCTAGTCCGTCTTTCGTATCTTTCTGCCCCCCTTTTCCTTTTTAATCCCTTCAGCTGTCATTACTCAAAGAGGGTGGTCACTGTCAAGGACTTCAGAAGATATTACCTTGACATCTGTGACTATTCTGTGTGTGTCCTGGTCACATATTTTGTAGTCTAACACAGATTTACTGTACAAATCATAGTTGTACCATATTACCTTATTACCTGCCTTATTCATAAACAGGTTTTGGTGGCTGCTGGTCCGTTCCTTTTATGAAAGTCTAACAATTTTCATTTTTCTTCCTTTCTCCTTCTGTGCCCTTCTATTCCGAAGACTTTCTCATATGCTTCTTTCCCCATACCTACATGTGCATTTATATCTACCGTTATCACGATCTTCTGTCTCGTTAACATCCTGTCGCATACTCCTTTGACCACCTCTTTCAGCTCTCCTCTTTTAACTGCTGCCATTGCATGTCATTTTCCTCATCCCCACTCCAATACAAACTATATCCACTCCTTAACTCTGTGCTTCCTTCACCCTTATTCCTGGTTTCTTACAATCCTGCAATATCCAGTCTCTTCCTATTCATCAAGTCCACCATTTCGTCCATCTTTCCTGTCAGAGCCTGTATGTTTAATGTACCAAATCTTAGTTCTTGGAAATATCTGGATTGTCTTCCACTACATCCATTCTTTCCAAAGTTTATTACATGTTTGAAAGCATGTATTTTAGCCACTACTGGCTTGATGGACCTGTTATACCTGGATTTGCTATCTTAGTTTTTGTTGACACTCTCTCTAGGGTCAAGGAACTACTGAGAAATGAATGTAACAACAACAATAATGTATTAAACATCAGTTATGTAATAGAATTATATATATGCCTCAGTGTGTTTTTGTTTGTGGTAACCGAAAGTGAAATTTGAATAATGGAAGGCGTGCAGAAAACAATGCACCATGTATTGCAGTGTTGAGTGGTCAGTAGTCCCATAAAAATGTTGCAAAGCTTGTGAACAATGTCCTCTTTCAGAACTAACTTTTGTGAAATTCACTTATACACCATACATACACACATGCATTCACCCACCTGGGTTTCCTTGTCTTGGCTCGTTACATTGACCCAACACTGCAGCAGGTTGGGGTGAAGTACGTATTAATGGTTGGGGGTGGGGACCAACTGTTGTGAAGTCAGTACATGTCTATAAGTTCTCTAGAACTTTGTATTTATTTTCCAGAGAGGCTCTTATGGTGAATAAAGTTGATGTTGGGGCAAAATTTATCCAAGATTATCTTTTAATTTATTAGTAGGGAGGAGTATGATAGTGCACTGACAAACTTCAGCCTAACATATAACATATTTTTTGTTTTGTTTTTGCTATTGTGTATTATGGTTTTTTCAGATGTTATTTTATTTGATTACAGTATTGTGCTGGTGTAAGTCACAGTTTTAGTTACATTGATTCCCAAACAATGGGTGAATTAAAGGTACCCAATGATTTGCTGTATAGTTGAGGTGTTGAGACAGAGACAGACACGTAGATTAGATTAGATTTAGTTTCATTCCAAATGATCCGTAGTGAGGAGATCCTCCAGGATGTAGAACATGTCAGAAAGACAATAATACATGACAAATATTTACAACTAAAATACCTCCTCCTCCTCCTCCTCCTCCTCCTTCTTCTTCTTCTTCTTCTTCTTCTTCTTTTTAAACACTAACTAAGCTTTTGGACTGCAGCACAAATAAATCAGATAGCTTTTTCCTTCAGAATTAGTGAAGTGTTCAGATGGACATATGTTGTTGTGCTTTATATTTATTTTACATTGGTAAAATTTTATGATATCACTGGTTGCTATGCAGTTTTTAACAAATAATTCTCTAAAAGTGTTTGCTAATCATGCTGATGTTTAAGCTTAAAGGGCAAGGAGTGTATATGTACGTCCCACCAGGTATTACTAAGATGGTGCAGTCGTTAGCACACTGTCCTTGCATTCAGAAGGACGATGGTTCAAATCTTCATCTGACCATCCAGATTTGTTTTCTGTCAGTTCTCAAAATTGTGGGATGGTTGTTTTGAAAGAACGTGGCTGATTTCATCCCCATCCTTGCCACAATCCAAGCTTTTGCTCTATTCCTTCCTTCACCTCATGTTGTCCTGGGCTGTTATTCCCAACAATTTTATCCAGTTCTCGACTTTAACAGTATCATTTCCTATGCATATTTCCATTTCAAATTATTTTTTTTGTTCTGAATTCCATTATTTCAGAGTTTGTAGAACTTATCATTTAGATAACTTCCATTGGCATACTGAATTATTTCATTTGTAGCACTGTTGTACAAAACTTTCAGTTTGGCCTAAGAGTTATGTTTGCACACAGTGGATATATTATTCATGTTGCTGCATTCTTAGAGTTGGGAGACCAGTATTTTGTATCATTAGCATAAATCAAGGAGAAAGTGTTCTAACACAGTGCCTTGAGGTACTTGATATTTTATATCAGTACTTTCACTTTAGAATGACCCCCTATTAGTTATAACCAACATGGAATATTTTTTCTGCTTGTACCTGATTATATCGAGCTATAACCAGTTAATCTAATCCCCAGATTTCATATCTTGTCTAGCAAAGAATAACATAATCACGATCAGTTATTTTTTTGAAGGCCAGTACCAGCAATGTATTCCTTGTTCTCTATGGTGTTAATTATTTATAGTTGCCTGTATTTCTTTGCATTTGACTCAGTGTGACACATAGCTTATTATCGAAATTATGATCATATGGGCTGCTCAGCAAGATGAGTGCTAGATTGAAGATTTGATAGGGGAGAGAACACATGTTTCCTTGGACAGAGAGTCATCCACAGCTGTGGTGTGCCCCAGAGAAGAGTATTAGGATGATTGCAGTCCATATCATATATCAGTGATCTTGCAGACAGTGTTAACAGTAACTTCAGACTTTTCACAAATGGCTCAGTTATCTGTAATGAATTACTATCTGAAAAAGATACACAAATATTCAATCAGATCGGAACAAGATTTCAAAATGGTTCAGAGATGGGCAACTTACTTTAAATACTCAAAATGCAAAATTGCACACGTCACAAAATGAAAACGTATAGTATTCTATGGCTGCAATATCAACGAGTCACAGCTGAACTCAGTCAGCTCATACAAATATGAAATGGAACAGTCACGTGAGCTCAGTTGTAGGTAAAGCAGGGGGCAGACTGTGATTCATTAGTAGAATACTAGGGACATGCAGGCAGTCTACAAACTAGGTTGCATAAAAGACACTAATGCAACCCATCCTAGGATACTGCTTGAGTGTGTAGGACCCTTACTAAATAGAACTAACATAGGGTATTGAATGTAGACAAAGAAGGCAGCACAAATGGTAACAGATTTGTTTGATGCGTGGCAGAGTGTTAACGGAGGTGGCGAAAGAACTGATCACACAAAATCTTGAAGATAAATACAAACTACCCCTTAAAAACTTACTTAGAAAGATTCTAAAGCCATCTTTAAGGGAGCAGTCAAGGAATATGCAGCCCCTTATGTATTGATCCCATAGGGATCGCATGAACAGGATTAAGATTAATTATGGCATGCACAGAGGTTTAAGCAGTCATTCGTCCTGCACTCCATAAGTGAACTGAATGGCGGGAAGCCCTAATAAATGCTACAGTGGCAAGTAACTCTGCCATGCACTTCACAATGGTTTGGAGAGTATAGATGTGGATGCAGATGCAGATCTGGCAGGGTCAGTTTTGGGTGTGTGAGGTTGAAGCAGTAGCAAGTCACATCCAGATTTATTAAGTGCAGTGTTATTTTCACATTGTGCTAAAACTTTTAAAATAAATTTGATATTTTATATGTTGTCATCAGAAGAGATTTGCCTTTTGAAACTTTCTAGCAGATTAAAACTGTGTGCCAAACCAAGACTCAAACTTAGGACATTTGCTTTTCTGTGGCAAGTGCTAGAACCAACGGAGCTACCCAAGCATGACCCTCAACCTATTCTCACCGCTTTAATTTTGCTCCTGCAAAAACATGCAAGACTAGGACTCCTGAAAGAAAGGATGCTACTTAGTCACAGTCTGTTCCCAGAATGAAATTTTCGTACTGCAGCAGAGTGTATGCTGATATGAAACTTGGTGGCAAATTAAAACTGTGTGCCAGACCAAGACTCAAACAAACTTGAGACTTTTTCCTTTCGTGGGCAAGTGCTCTACCAGTACAGAGTAAAAATTTCATTCTGAAAGTATCACCCAGGCTGTGGCAAAGCCGTGTCTCCACAATATCCTCTCTTCCAGGAGCACTAGCCTTGCAAGTTTTGTAGGAGAAGTTCTGTAAAGCTTGGGAAGATAGAGGATGAGCTATTGGCAGAAGTGTAGCTGTGAGGACAGGTCATGAGTCACGCTTGGGTAGCTTAGTTGGTAGAGCACTTGCCCACAAAAACCAAAGGTCCCAAGTTTGAGTCTTGGTCTGGCACACAGTTTTAATCTGTCAGGAAGTTTCATATCAGTGCACACTCTGCTGCAGCATGAAAATTTCATTCTAGATTTGTCTTTTGTTTTTCTTTATATGATTTTCAGCTTCCATTTGTAACTGTAATCACAAATTCCAAGCTCTTGGAACTGATGCATTGTTGTGATGGGTGAAATTTAAAATGTTGCCAGGACATGATTTGCTTTCATCATACTGTTTTGTGTCCTCATTTATCAAGAGAGCTAAATGAAAGTGATCCTTCAGTAACTTTACTATCCTTGAACTGGAATCAGTGTTGTTTTTCCCTCTTAATATAGGGTGTAAACAACAATTTTTATTGCATTATTTACAGTTTCAACAAAAACATAGTTAATATTTAAAATAGAAATTTTTATGCTAGTGCCAAGATGTCAATATAGGTCTGTGATGATTCTGTTGTCTTTTCCCAGTTTGTAATTTATAGCTGTAGTTTCTATTATATCATAAAGGTACTTACATTTATTACACTTTTTTAGCTTTCACAGCAAAAGCCACTATACAGTCAACAAGATTTCTTTTTTTCCGAAGACAAAGCAACAGTTTATGCTGAGGGCTGAAATGAGCTCATTTATATTTGACTATTCATTTAAGATTAAAATGCCACGGCTCTCAATTCTTGCAATGAAGTCTGGATAATATGCTTAATACTAAGTTTCTGAATTTTGTGTTGAATATTTTAAATCCAAATCTGCACTCATAGACACTGTCTGAAGATGTCACAGTGCCAGGCTGTCCAGCATGTATTTCAAGTTTCCCTTGTCTCTATTCCAGTGACTATCATAGTTGTTTGGGTTATGCATATAGTCCATGCTGTGAATAGCTCTGAGATTTTGTTGTCTGGATTTGGAATTTTGTGATCTACATCTACATTTATACTCCGCAAACCACCCAACGGTGTGTGGCGGAGGGCACTTTACGTGTCACTGTCATTACCTCCCTTTCCTGTTCCAGTTGCGTATGGTTCGCGGGAAGAACGACTTCCGGAAAGCACGCTCGAATCTCTCTAATTTTACATTCGTGATCTCCTCAGGAGATATAAATAGGGGAAAGCAATATATTCGATACCTTCTTCAGTAACACACCCTCTCGAAACCTAGACAGCAAGCTACACCGCAACGCAATGCAGAACGCCTCTCTTGCAGAGTCTGCCACTTGAGTTTGCTAAACATCTCTGTAATTCTATCACGCTTACCAAATAACCCTGTGATGAAATGCGCTGCTCTTTTTTGGATCTTCACTATCTCCTCTGTCAACCCGACCTGGTATGGATCCCACACTGATGAGCAATACTCAAGTATAGGTCGAACGAGTGTTTTGTAAGCCACCTCCTTTGTTGATGGACTACATTTTCTAAGGACTCTCCCAGTGAATCTCAGCATGGCACCCGCCTTACCAACAATTAATTTTATATGATCATTCCACTTCAAATCATTCTGTACACATACTCCCAGTTATTTTACTGCTACCAGTGTTTGTTCCGCAATCATATAATCATTCAATAAAGGATCCTTCTTTCTATGTATTCGCAATACATTACATTTGTCTATGTTAAGGGTCAGTTGCCACTCCCTGCACCAAGTGCCTATCCGCTGCAGATCTTCCTGCATTTCGCTGCAATTTTCTAATGCTGCAACTTCTCTGTATACTACAGCATCATCTGCGAAAAGCCACGTGGAACTTCCGACACTATCTACTAGGTCATTTATATATATTGTGATGTAGGAAAAGGGCCTGATAGTTTTTTGTTTGCTGAAGCATTATTCGAACTCCCCATGTAGCTATTTCTGTATCATGCCAATTGTGGTTTAATAATTCTCTTTATGTCCCTGATGTATGATGTCATTTTTATTGTGCTAGTTATGACAATCTTAGAATTGCAGATTGTTGTTTTTAACATTTTTAAGAGAGTAACATGCATTTGCTCCAGTTCGAACACGATCTAAGTTGGTGTGGTCTGCCTCTTTATGTAGAAAACTTGATAGGTTTTGGCACTAATGGTCCTCAAAGTCTGTTCTCTATAACATTTCTTACCTACTATTACATTCTTGTGAGAGCTGACCATCAATCCTGTTCAACTTATGGGTTTTCATTGTATTGTTTTAGGATGAACAAAACAGAATTTAAGGAAGATATATCGTTAGTGAGTCCATTGGACCAAAAACCTTTTACTGTGTGTACCCTTCATTGGTGATTCTTTTTCTGCTATCACCTTTTATAATGAAACATATTGTAAGCTTACCTCTCAACTTGATGTTTATATATAATTTCAATAGGTTGAGGAGGGTGAAGGGTGGTGGGGAATGGGAACTGACAGTTGGCAAGAAGGCAGCTAGGAGGAGGAGGAGGAGGAGGAGGAGGAGGAGGAGGAGGTATTCAGACAGTTGTACTTTGCAGATATGCAATAGATTTGACCAACTGTCAGAGTTGAGTAGAGAGGAGCCTCTTGTAGCTGTAGATGTAGGGAACATGCAGCAGTCCTCAGCAGTTAGGAGGTCTAGGTCAGTTGCAAAGTCTAACAGAAAGAAGGAGGTTCTGCTGCTAGGTAGTTTGCATGGTAGAGGTGTTGGCCAATAGTTGTAGGAAGTGTTGGGAGTGATGTTGGGAGTGAGTACCATGTCTCAAGCATTGTGAAGCCTAGTGCAGTGTTGGCTCAGGTGACTGAGAGCATTGGGGAGTTATGTAGGAATTTTATGGAGGAGGATCAGGTATTGGTAGGGGGTGGTGACTTCAGAGCATTTCTGCTCAAGCTAGAGAGTGTTCTTGATTCGTTTTGTAGGAAGTGCCAGAAATTAGTTATATGTGGTGACTTCAATATAAATTTTGTATATGATGGTTCAAGAAAAAGGATCTTGGTAGATCTCCTAAATTCATATGATGTGATGCAGAATGTGTTTTTTTCCAACTAGGTTGCAGGGGAACAGTAGCACAGCCATAGACAATATTTTTGTTCATTCTTCATTACTAGATGGGCATTCTGTTAGTAAAAGGGTGAATGGCCTTTCAGACCATGATGCACAAATTTTAACACTAACAGGCTTTTGTACTCAAATAAATGTCACATATAATTACAAACTATGTAGGAAAGTTAATCCAACAGCAGTAGAGTTTTTTAAACCTTGTCAAGGAACAAGAGTGGCAGGGTGTTTATAGTGCTGACAGCATAGATGATAAATACAATGCTTTCCTTCACACATTTCTCATGCTCTTTGAGAGTTGCTTCCCATTAGAACATTTTAAATAGGGTACTAGCAGTAATAGGCAGCCTAGGTGGTTGACTAGTGGGATAAGGATGACATGTAGAACAAAGCGGGAATTATATCAAAATGTTAGAAGTAGTCACAATCAAACTACAGTAGCTCATTACAAACAGTATTGTAAGGTGCTTAAAATGTTATTAGGAAGGCAAAGAGTATGTGGTATGCAAATAGAATAGCTAATCCACAGGATAAAATTAAAACCATATGGTCAGTTGTGAAGGAAGTGTCTGGTCAGCAGCACAAGCTCGACGATATAAAGTCAGTTCGTACTAAAAATATTTCTGTTACTGATAAATCAGATATATGTACAGTATTTAACAATCATTTTCTGAGCATTGCTGGTGAATTAAATAAAAATTTAGTGTCTACAGGGAATCATATAACTTTCTTGCAAATGCCTTTCTGAGATTGATGTCTGAAATACTCCTCTGTGATACAGACAAGGGGGAGATTGAGTCAATAATTAAATCACTGAAGACTGCAGAGACTCGTGGTTATGATGGAGTGCCTAGCAGAATATTAAAGTACTGCACTGCACATGTTAGCCCTGTATTTAGCCATATTTGTAATTTTTCCTTTAGGAATGGTCAGTTTCCTGAACAATTAAAGTAACACTTTTTATAAAGAGAGAAAGGGATAATGTAGACAATTTTAGACCTATTTTTATGCCATCAGTGTTTGCTTAAGTTATTGAAAAGGTGTGTATGTAAGGATAATTGATCATTTTATATCACAACGATTTGCTATCAGATGTACAGTTAGGCTTTAGAAGTCGTTTAACAACTGAAAATGTTATAGTCTCTTTTCCCTGTGAGGTACTGGATGGTTTAAACAAAAGGTTTTGAATGCTAGGAATATTTTTTAATTTAACTAAGGCATCTGATTGTGTTGATCCTAAAATATTGTTCCAGAAGTTGGACCATTAGGGAATGTGGGGAGTACGTCACAGTTGGTTCACCTCTTACTTTAGCAACAGACAGCAAAAGGTCATTATTCACAATGTTGAGAATGGCTGTGATGGGTCTGAGTGGGGGGTGCCCCAGGGATCAGTGTTGGGGCCACTCCTGTTCCTTATTTACATAAATGATAGGCCCTCTAGTATTATGGGTAACTCTAAAATATTTCTGTTTGCTGAGGACACTAGCTTGATAGTAAAGGGTGTTGCGTGCAACATTGGATCAGTTTTAAATAGTGCAGTTCATGACCTAAGTTCATCGCTTGTAGAGAACTACAATGTTGAACCACAGTAAGACTCAGTTTTTACAGTTTCTAACACACAGGTCAACAAAGCCTGATGTTTTAATTTCACAGAATGGGCATGTGATTAGTGAAACTGAACAGTTCAAATTTCTAGGTGTTCAAGTAGATGGTAAACTGTTGTGGAAAGCCCACGTTGAGGGTCTTGTTCGGAGACTTAGTGCTGCCATTTTTACTATTTGAAAGGTATCGGAAGTGAGTGATTGTTCAACATGAAAATTAGTCTACTTTGCTTATTTTCATTCGCTTATATTTGATGGTATTATATTTTGGGGTAACTCCTCCCACTCTAAAAGGATATTTTGGCTCAAAAATCGGCAGTTTGGGCGGTATGTGGTGTAAGTTCACGAACCTCTTGTGGACCCTGTTCACGAGTTTGTGTATTTTGACATTGGCCTCTCAATACATATAGTTCTTACTGTCATTTCTTGTTAACAATATTTCCTTATTCCCAAGAATAAGCAACTTTCACTCAGTTAATACTTGGCAGAAATCAAACCTGCATTTGTATTGGACTTCCTTAACTCTTGTGCAGAAAGGTGAGCAGCATACTGCTGCATTCATTTTCAATAAGCTACCACTGGAATTCAAAAACCTTTGCAGTAATCCACATGCTTTCAAATTGAAACTGAAGAGTTTCCTTATGGGTCACTCCTTCTATTCTGTCAAGGAGTTCCTTGAAAAATTGAGGTGATTCTTGTTGTATTGTTGATTGTGTTTACTTAAACTTATGGATTGACTTTTTTCGGGTTCATAAACATTTTATTTTTATCTGCCACTACTTTTATGTTGTAATTTCATGTACTGATATGTTCCATGACCTTGGAGATTTGCCCCTCATTTTGGTCCTACGGAACTTGACTTGTAAATAAATAAATAAATAAAGTTGCTGGACTAAACTAATAAATTTAAGGACAACAAAAATTTAAAATAGATGCTTCAGTTACATAAAGCATGGTATTTGCATCATTACAAATTCAGTATGGATTATAATATATGTTTGAGGATAGATGAATAATTACCTGGCTGAACAGGTACTGTTTAGTGGACATGTTTGCAGCAAAGGTGGATAATTGCACAGACAACCAATGTTGTCTGCCGACTGCACCAAGAGACAACAGGTGTGTGTGTGTGTGTGTGTGTGTGTGTGTGTGTGTGTGTGTGTCTGTCTGTTTTCATTTTAGTTGTGAAGAAGGACCTTGCTAAAAGTTAAGCCATTTGACATATTTCACATCCAGTAATGGATAAATGCTTCCTCTAAACCATGGATTATGGTTGAAAGTTGTATTACCAGTACTATTAATCCATATTTTTAACATCACCCATTCACTTTCCATCACATCATCACCTCGATTTTTCTTATCTCTTGTAATCCAGCAAAGAATTTTGTTG
The DNA here is from genome assembly GCF_023864345.2 of Schistocerca serialis cubense. Lineage (NCBI taxonomy): Eukaryota > Metazoa > Arthropoda > Insecta > Orthoptera > Acrididae > Schistocerca > Schistocerca serialis. Next base: position 394,322,028 of record NC_064641.1, on the reverse strand, counting down.
GTTCATTTGCCTTCCATTTACTTGGTTACATATCGTACTCACCTCCATTTCATTAAACACTGATTGTCAGCTTTTATTTTCAGACACCTTAGAAGCTTAATTTATAAAACCCTATTTTGTGTGCCTCAAGCTATCCAAGCACTTTTTAATTCTTCTGCTTATTTCTGTTATACATTGGGCATTGACACGAACTATCCTAATTACAAATTTCATCAGTTGGTTCTATGACTTGGTTGCTTATTTTCTACTATTTACTTTTTGTGAGTTCATTACACTTAATTTTTTCTTATTACAGTAAATTTTTAGGTCTACTTTCAAGTGTACAATTAAATTCTTCAGTTTGTTTTGAAATTTATGTGCACTAAAAGTTCATCACCAGAGTCAAGTGTCTTCAATATATCCCATAACATGAAGTCCTCCTCCATTTCACAATTTAAAGGTCTGAGAACTTCCTCGAAGACTGCGGAGATTAACTTTGGTGATACAGGATTTCCTTGCCTGACTCAGTTTTCACTTTTGAATTTCTCACTATCCTGTTGAAGTCTAATGGATGCTACAGCACGTTCATGTGTATATTCTTCAATATACTAACTTAAATTGAGGGGCTGTTAGTCCAGATTTTGTTCAAACTGAATAAAATGCATTTGTGGAATCTGTGAGCCACAGAAAAAAAAATCAGTCATTCTCATTACTAAATACTATTATTTTGTTCACAACATTGTCCTGTATACTTCTAATGTGGCCTGTCCCTTCGGCTGATTAAAACCCATTGTTTGATCTATTGACGATAATTTTGGGACATTGTACATTACACATAACAAGCTGATAGGTTTATAGTTTGTTGTCTCTTTTCTTCTGAAAGAGGATAATTACATTATCATTCTAGTTTTATGGAACTGACATATTTTACAAATGCACTGTAAATAATTAATGAAATTAATACAGGTAAACAACTCATTGTATAGTTGAGACATTGAGTGGTTTATGGGCACATAAACAAGACTGAAAATACTGCTGAATGTCATCCAGCATCAAATTTCAGATGCTTTCAAATTTGGAGAGGAGGAAAGACAGACCAAGTGGCCCATGGCAAAACTTCATATTAACATTGGGGATCATCCACCAATTAGCTCATATAGTGTCACCAGTTGAATGACAGATAATCTGGGAGGAAGTGAAGATGATGTTGCAAGATGACATAACTGAAGCTTCAAAGATTTGAGTCCTTGTGAAGAACAAGGATGGCATACTGTGTTTCAACTGAGCAAAATCATGAAGAAAGACATCTGTCCATTGTCACGCATTGATGTTGCTGTAGACTGCCTGAAAGGAGTGAAGTATTTCTCAGCTATGGACACAGAGACAGGCTACTGGCAGACTGAGGCTGATGAAGCTGACCTCAAAAAAATTGCTTTCATAATTACCGATGGCTTCTATGAGCTTAAATTTATGCCATTTGGACACACTGGTGTCCCAGCCACCTGCTTCAATACTTAAATGGATGACGTGTCTCTGCTCTCTGGATGACATTTGTTGTTTTTTGAAGATATTTGAAGAAGTCCAGTCTGCTTGACAATCATTTTTAAATGTGTTCAGACCACAGGTATTTGCATGAATCCAAACTTGTGCCTCTTCACTGCCCTATAAATAAAAGCTTTGGAGGATCTGGTGAACGGTCATGGAGTCTGTCTCGATCGAGAGAAAGTAAGAGTAGTTACCAATTTTTTGACACCTTGGTACATTTGTGTGTGGGAAGTTTTCTCAGGATGTTCTTGTACTACTGACAATTCATAAAGGACTCCTGTACCAAGACGTGGCCCTTGCAAGAACTACTGCAAGGAGACCAAATTTTCTTGGAATGAGTTGCAAAAAAGATCATTCCTTGGGCTTAAGGAGCCACTAACATCTTTTCCAGTCCTAGTATTGTGTGACAAGAATGTCGAGACAGAACTTCACGTTGATTATGGCAATTATAGGGAAAGTGCAGTTCGTGGTAGAAAGATGATAACTTGTACCTCCACAGTATATCCAAGTCTGTGATGAACTGCTCTAGAACTGAGAATGTGTGCCTTGCAGTTGTCTGGACCATCAACAAGTTCTGGCCATACTTGTTTGCAAACCATTCATCATTGTGAAAGTCCACCATGTTTTATTCTGGCTGACTAGCAAGAAGGATTTATGGAGTTGACTGGTGAGATGGGCACATAGGCCTCAGGAGTAAATCGTCACAGTGGTACACAAACATGGATGAAAACATGATGATACAGAATGACTTTCAGGGACTCCTGTGGTAGAACACAGTAGTTTGGATGAAGTCTCAGTCATCACTACACTAAATGGTGTTGCTGCTGAAAAGAGGGAAGATCCAGCACAGATGAAAACTATAGAACCCTTGGTGAATGTGCAGGGATGGACCAAAGGATAACTATAATTAATAAACAGAACCTAGTATAAGAGGAAATACTATCCGTTGGTGCGGAAATGGTTGCTTTTCATCCCAGCTCATTTTTAGCCAGCTATCATGAGATATTTCCATGAAGCTCCAACATCTGGTCAACTGGGATTTGTGGAGACTATTTAGACAAGATAAAATGCAAGTATCACTGGCCAGCTCTCTACTCAGCCATTAAATACCATGTGAGCAACTATAAAGAATGCCACCAGTGGAAGTACAAGCTACAATTGGCTCTGGAGCATCTGGTACCAACCGTGCCTGCAGCAGCAGCACCACCACTCGACTGAATTGGAATTGACTTCTTGATTTTCTCGAAATTGACAAAATAGAATTGATATGATGTCACCAAAGCTGTGCCAATGACAAAAGTTCCATAAATTGCAAAATTCCTTGTAGAAGGCATCATTTTGAAGCATGGAGCTTACCATGTGATGATCTCTGATTGTGGGAAAAGTTTTCCAGTCGAGGATAGTATCCAAAATAATTGCATGTGGTGGCATCACCCACAGGATAACAGCAGGAGAATGGTCTAACATAATGTTTTAATAAGATGTTGGCAGATATATTCTTGGTGTAGGTTGATGTTGGCAGTAAGACTGGGATACAATACTGAACCTCAAGATATTTGCATACAACAAAAGTGAAGCAAAACCCTACTTTCTTCACACTGTTCTTGTTTCAACTGGCAGGTACTCAGACTGACTACATGAAACACATCATCACCAGTACTGAAAAAGCAAGGCAGCTGGCTCACATACAGACCCTGGACACCCAGGAGAAAGCCCAAGAGCACTCTAATGCCAGGCTCAGCCCAGTGAGATACAGCTTGGGAAACTTGGTATTAATTTTTATGCCTTTGTGGAAAGTGGGACAATCAGAAAAGTTACTAAGGTGCTATTTTGGAGCAATCGTATACTTCCTCATTGTTAAATGTTACATATGGAGTTAATGATTATGACCTTTCACCAAGAAGACAAAAGCACAGAGACTTTGTCCATGCACTACACATGAAGCACTACTAAAGTCCTGAGGAACAGATTGACTATGGGAACTTCCAGGGAACTGAAGACCCTTTTGACGATTTCGAAGCTTCTAAGTGAGGGGCTACCTCCAGTGTTCATCGTAATGAAGAGAATGTGGCAATGAGATCAAAATGAGAGGATCCACCAGTGCTACCATACATAAGACCATTGACAAGATCTAGGACCAGCGTGCTGTAGTCAGCTTCATTGAGAACATCTGAAACAGCGGTTTGCTGTTATTCCCAGAAAGAGAGCAGTGTCACAAGCTGTGGTGTATGAAGTATGGTGTAGTTGTTAATGTTGCTGACTGATATGTTGCAGGTCACCATTTCAAACCCAGATACAATCATTCATTTGTTATTTAGTATTTATCATTTCTGAAAGGTTCGCAAAAGTCTTACATTTGTATCTTTTGGAATATTCAGTGTTTATATAAATAGTAGCATTCTGGAATATTCTGTTCTGAGTGTATGTTGTTGTTTGTAATGAACATGGTTTCATCCTAAGTGTTGTATTTCATTGATGATTTTGCTTTGGATTTGGACTTGAGTGTGACAAACGACATGACAGATATTCCTATTAATATTTGCTTGATATGCTCGCCTTCTCTTTAATAGCTGACTTCTTTTGTACGAGATGAGATTTCCTTTTCTCTTTCTCTCTTTGTACCTGTCACTTTTGTTGCTTTGAGATGATTACTCCTTTCATGTATTTCTTCATAATCTTCTTTGTTTAATATTCCGATTTGTTGCTTAATTTAATCTGATGCACCTCCCTGTTCTTCGATAAATTCACGTTGCCTACATTTCTGACTTCCTGGCTGATCAGTGTATTTTTTTTTTTTTTTTTGCATCGTATCTGTTTGTACTCGGTACATTAGGATTCTGTGATTGGTCAAGGATTATAACATCCTGCACAATTTCTATATTGTTTAATAAGATACTGCCTATTTCATAATACTTCTATTTGCTTATTGTCTATTTGTTTCTTCTGGAAGCATGTGTTTGGCCTTCTTGGCAAACTCTGCTAACATATAACCACTGTCTTTGCTAATACATCCAGAGTCCCAAATGAAGAATTGTTCTTTCCCCTTTTTTCATGCTGATACATTAAAATCTCTTGTTATCATCTTATTCTGGGATTTGGTGTCATTTATCAGATTCTTTAACACTTTGTAGAGGCCTTCTACATCTTAATCAGTAGAACATGTAGATGTGTCGGCTCATTATAAACTCAAGGGACACCTTTTATTTTCAAAACAAGTCTCACTATTTTGCCTGAGATTCCTGTGATATCTGTAATAATATTTTTAAATTTATCTTTACCACAACACCTATGTCTGAATTTCCTCTCTACTCTGATGTCCTGATTTTAATACTATTTGGTCTTCATTTTTGTACCACACTTCAGATCTCTATGTCCTATCTGACATGATGATCCTAGAGTACCTCTATTTATTGTCCACAAATAAAAAGTATTGGAAGCAGTTTAGTTGCTAAGATCCATGTTATTGTTTATTTAGCCACTCTGTAAGAAAGTGCTAGCACGTAAAATGTTGGGTGCATATTGTGTCTTAAATCTATTGCCTGGTTTCCTGCAGATGACAACTCTTTATCATTACTTCAAACATTTTAACTCAAATATATCAATACTGCCAGAGCCTGAAGAGTTTGTCCAGGGAGGAGGGGAATGCCAAACTTAGAGAAAGCTCTGGCCACAACAGTCTCACCTTGGATATGAATATTTCTTACTCTCAGAAACTGCAAGCAGTATGACCATTTCACATACTGATCATGTGTTAATAGAGGTCTTAAAATCTCCAATCAGTAGTATCAATGTGTGCGTAATGAACCACAGTATTAACTCATTAGAGCTGACAGTTTTGGGAAAGTGTATATCATAATATTTTTCAGTAGTTGTGGAATCAGGAGGCACCTTAATTAGTACTGAATCTTCAGATTGAGAGAGAACATAGAAGATTAAAATTATTTTTTCTGCACTAGTTTGCTTATGGCTCCAAACATTCAAAGTAAAGCTATTCATTTTAAATAACGTGTGTTAACACTATGTGGATGGCTAGAGGACAAATGTAAGGATGTAGAGGCTTATCTCACTAGGGTTAAGATATATACTGCCTACAGGAAAATTAAAGAGACCTTTGGAGAAAGGAGAATCACTTGCATGAATATCAAGAGCTTTGATGGAAACCCAGTTCTAAGCAAAGAAGGGAAAGCAGAAAGGTGGAAGGAGTATACAGATAGTCTATACAAGGGCGATGTACTTGAGGACAATGTTATGGAAATGGAAGAGAATGTAGATGAAGATGAAATGGGAGATATGATACTGCATGAAGAGTTTGACAGAGCACTGAAAGACCTAAGTCGAAACAAGGCCCCCGGAGTAGACAACATTCCATTAGAACTACTGACAGACTTAGGAGAGCCAGTCCTGACAAAAAGATACCATCTGGTGAGCAAGATGTATGAGACAGGCAAAATTCCTTCAGACTTCAAGAAGAATATAATAATTCAAATCCCAAAGAAAGCAGGTTTTGACAGATGTGAAAATTACCAAACTATCAGTTTAATGAGTCACAGCTGCAAAATACTAAAGTGAATTATTTACAGACGAATGGAAAAACTGATAGAAGCCAACCTCGGGGAAGATCAGTTTGGATTCCGTAGAAATGTTGGAACACGTGAGGCAATACTGACCCTACGACTTACCTTAGAAAAAAAATTAAGGAAAGGCAAATCTACATTTCTAGCATTTGTAGACTTAGAGAAAGCTTTTGAAAATGTTGACTGGAATACTCTCTTTCAAATTCTGAAGGTGGCAGGGGTAAAATACAGGGAGCGAAAGGCTATTAAAATTTGTACAGAAACCAGATGGCAGTTATGAGAGTCGAGGGGCATGAAAGGGAAGCAGTGGTTGGGAAGGGAGTGGGACAGGGTTGTAGCCTATCCCCAATGTTATTCAATCTGTATATTGAGCAAGCAATAAAGGAAACAAAAGAAAAGTTCGGAGTAGGTATTAAAACCCATGGTGAAGAAATAAAAACTTTGAGGTTTGCCGATGACATTGTAATTCTGTCAGAGACAGCAAAGGACTTGGAAGAGCAGTTGAACGGAATGGACAGTGTCTTGAAAGGAGGGTATAAGCTGAACATCAACAAAAGCAAAACGAGGATAATGGAATGTAGTCGAATTAAGTCAGATGATGCTGAGGGAATTAGATTAGGAAATGAGACACTTAAAGTAGTAAAGGAGTTTTGCTATTTGGGGAGCAAAATAACTGATGATGGTTGAAGTACAGAGGATATAAAATGTAGACTGGCAATGGGAAGGAAAGCGTTTCTGAAGAAGAAAAATTTGTTAATATCGAGTAAAGATTTAAATGTCAATAAGTCTTTCCTAAAAGTATTTGTATGGAGTGTAGCCATGTATGCATGTTAAATGTGGAAGATAAATAGTTTAGACAAGAAAAGAATAGAAGATTTCGAAATGTGGTGCTACAGAAGACTGCTGAAGATTAGGTGGGTAGATCACATAACTAATGAGGAGGTATTGAATAGAATTGGAGAGAAGAGGAGCTTGTGGCACAACTTGACTAGAAGAAGGGATCGGTTGGTAGGACATGTCCTGAGACATCGAGGGATCACCAATTTAGTATTGGAGGGCAGCATGGAGGGTAAAAACCGTAGAGGGAGATCAAGAGATGAATACACTAAGCAGATTCAGAAGGATGTAGGTTGCAGTAGGTACTGGGAAACGAGTCTCAGGACTGAAGACCACAACAACAACAACACTATGTGGAATATAGAGACGAGTTACTACTAATGTATATGGGCAGATACTTCATAAATCTCTGCACACTGTTCTACACTGCTGGAAGATAAATTGATTCTTAGCCACCCTGTATAGCAGTTGTTGTTTTCTCCTGGAAAACGATCCTTGCTTTTTTGTTTACAGACAGACTGTACCTCCCCAGCATATACTGTCCAATTTTCTTGTAGAGCACACAAAATAACTTCACTCAGCTAATATTTGTATGTTGGAGCTATTTTCTGTTTATTGAGTACTTATTTGCAGTTGTTAAGTGAGCCGTTATGAAAAACAGCTCTGCAGTTGGAGCCGTCAGCTGTTTGCCATAATGAAGAACCTGTGACCCAGTGTAACATTGTGCTAATGTGTACAGGGTGGTTATAACTAAACTTTCACTACTTGAGAGGGCCTCCATGAAAAATGAGCAATTGTTGGACAGTGAAACTCTGTGGAAATATTTGTGAAGACATGCAGAAGAAAAATAATGAATAAATCATTGAAAGAAGCACATTTGTTAACTGTATACCATGTTCACGTTTCAGGTTACAAACATTACTCAATGTGATGACTGCATCCATAACAGCCTGGAGCACAGTAGAGATTGCTCTGTTGTTGTTTGAAACATCTCAGGTGGTATGTTGGCTACCTTCCATCCATCCTCATAGTCAACCTCTAACATTTGTTAGTGTTCCATTGGCAAATGCTGTCCTTCAAATAACTGCACAGCCAGAAATCATACGGGTTCAAATCTGGTGATCTTGTGGGCCACGCAGTTTGGGGCAACCCAGCCATTGATGCAGTTTTCTCCGAATTGGTTACAGAGTAAGCGAGTGACCTCATGCGCATTGTGAGAGGGAGCTATATTTTGCATCATAGCATCTTGTCTCCCATACAGTAGGGTTAAGCAGATCACAGTAAAGTGTGCTGTTCACGCTGCATGTCCTTGGTCCTCAGGATCTGAGTTCCTCAACGAAAATTGGACCAGTCAGGAACTGTACCATGAAGCCACACCACTCCGTGATGCATTAACTACTGGAGTGGAACTTCATGAATGTTTATTGGTGCAAATGATCCCCAAGTGTGACAGTTGTGTGTGTTCACTGCCCCAGTGAGTGTAAGGACTGCATAAAATGTTCCAAGGCCACACGTCATCAGTTTCAAACCTTGCAAAAAATCTAGGAGCAAAGTCTATTTGAATGTCTGTATCATGCGGTAAATTTTGCTGACTATTGTGAAGTTCATATGCATACCACTTCACAGTTGTTTACAGCATTTTTTGAACAGTGGACCATAAAATGTTCAGCTGTCATGACACAGCTCATGTGCAGTTTGAAGATTGCACGTTGCTTGCAACATTCTCAGCCATGGCAACAGTAACTTCTTCTGCATGTCTCCACAAATATTTACACAGAGTTTCACTGTCCAACAATTCCTCATTTTTCATGGAGGCCCTCTCAAGTAGTGAAAGTTTAGTTATAACCACCTGTACACATTAGCATAATGTTACACTGGGTCACAGGTTCTTCATTATGGCAGACAGCTGATGGCTCCAATTGCAGAGCTGTTTTTCATAACGGCCCTCTTAGCAACTGCAAATAAGTACTCAATAAACTGAAAATAACTCCAACTTACAAATATGATCTGATTGGAATTATTTTGTGTGGTCTACAAAAGAACTGGACAGTATATGCTGGGGAGGTACAGTCTGTCTGTAAACAGAAAAGCAAGGATTGTTTCCCAGGAGAACACAATAACTGCTATACAGAATGACTAAGAATCAATTTATCCTCCAGCAGTGTAGGACAGTGTGCAAAGATTTATGTAGTATCTGCCCATATACATTAGTAGTAACTCATCTCTATATTCCACACAGTGTTAACACACTTCATTTAAAATGAATAGCTTTACTTTGAATGTTTGGAGCCATAAGCAAACTAATGCAGAAACAATAATATTAATGTTCTACGTTCTCTCTCATTCTGAAGATTCAGTAATTAAGATGCCTCGTGATTCCACAACTACTGAAAAAGATTATGATATACACTTTCCCAAAACTGTCAGCTCTAAAGAGTAAATACTGTGGTTTATTACACACACATTGATACTACTGATTGGAGATTTTAAGTCCTCTGTTAACACATGATCAGTATGCGAAATGGTCATACTGATTGCAGGCTCTGAGAGTAAGAAACATTCATATCTACATCTACATCCATACTCCGCAAGCCACCTGACAGTGTGTGGCGGAAGGTACCTTGAGTACCTCTATCGGTTCTCCCTTCTATTCCAGTCTCGTATTGTTTGTGGAAAGAAGGATTGTCGGTATGCCTCTGTGTGGGCTCTAATCTCTCTGATTTTATTCTCATGGTCTCTTCACGAGATATACGTAGGAGGGAGCAATATACTGCTTGACCCCTCGGTGAAGGTATGTTCTCGAAACTTCAACAAAAGTCCGTACCGAGCTACTGAGTGTCTCTCCTGCAGAGTCTTCCACTGTAGTTCATCTGTCATCTCCGTAACGCTTTCGCGATTACTAAATGATCCTGTAATGAAGCACACTGCTCTCTGTTGGATCTTCTCTATCTCTTTTATCAACCCTATCTGGTACCGGATCCCACACTGCTGAGCAGTATTCAAGCAAGCAGTATTCAAGCAGTGGGCAAACAGGCGTACTGTAACCTACTTCCTTTGTTTTCAGATTGCATTTCCTTAGGATTCTTCCAATGAATCTCAGTCTGGTATCTGCTTTACCGACGATCAACTTTATATGATCGTTCCATTTTAAATGACTCCTTATGTGTACTCCCAGATAATTTATGGAATTAACTGCTTCCAGTTGCTGACCTGCTATATTGTTGCTACATGATAAGGGATCTTTCTTTCTATGTATTCGCAGCACATTACACTTGTCTACATTGAGATTCAATTGCCATTCCCTGCACCAAGCGTCAATTCGCTGCAGATCCTCCTGCATTTCAGTACAATTTTCCATTGTTACAACCTCTCGGTATACCACAGAATCATCCACAAAAAGCCTCAGTGAACTTCCAATGTCATCCACAAGGTCATTTATGTATATTGTGAATAGCAACGGTCCTACGACACTCCCCTGCGGCACACCTGAAATCACTCTTACTTCGGAAGACTTCTCTCCATTGAGAATGACATGCTGCATTCTGTTATCTAGGAACTCTTCAATCCAATCACACAATTGGTCTGATAGTCCATATGCTCTTACTTTGTTCATTAAACGACTGTGGGGAACTGTATCGAACGCCTTGCGGAAGTCAAGAAACACGGCATCTACCTGTGAACCTGTGTCTATGGCTCTCTGAGTCTCGTGGACGAATAGCGCGAGCTGGGTTTCACACGACCGTCTTTTTCAAAACCCATGCGGATTCCTACAGAGTAGATTTCTAGTCTCCAGAAAACTCATTATACTCTAACATAATACGTGTTCAAAAATTCTACAACTGATTGACGTTAGAGATATAGGTCTATAGTTCTGCACATCTGTTCGACGTCCCTTCTTGAAAACGGGGATGACTTGTGGCCTTTTCCAATCCTTTGGAATGCTATGCTCTTCTAGAGACCTACGGTACACCGCTGCAAGAAGGGGGGGCAAGTTCCTTCTGCGTACTCTGTGTAAAATGGAACTGGTATCCCATCAGGTCCAATGGCCTTTCCTCTTTTGAGCGATTTTAATTGTTTCTCTATCCCTCTGTCATCTGTATCCAAGCTGAGACTGTTGTGACCAGAGCTTTCTCAAAGTTTAGCATTCCCCTCCTCACTCAACAAACTCTTCAGGCTCTGGCAGTATTTATATATTTGAGTGTTGTGGTGCAATTGGCTATTGGCCTCTCCCAGTAACAGTTTCCAAATTGTCAGTTAATTCGAACTTCTGAATCATGTTCTTCAACCTCAGTTTGGAAAGAGCATCTTTCCGTACTCCTTTAACGCATCGATAATCGCGAAGAGCTGTTGTTCTTATGAAATAGCCTTACGAATAAAGCCCTGCTGACCTGAACCACATCCATGTTGACTGTCTGCAGCTGTAATGCACACTGATGCCCATGTTTCACCCCTATGTCATCATACTAGTACTAGCATCTAGCAGCAAGTCATAACATTAACGTTACTGACAATGCTAATCCTTTAATGTGCAGTCTGAATATCATTCCTATAAAGTTGAGTGCCCTTATGATAAATAGTTTTCTGTCTTCACTGGCGCAAGTAGCAAAAATTTTAATTATAACAACCCGGTATTTGTCAGTGTCAATTTCATTTACCCCACTATCAGTGGCTGAAGTACTCTTCACAGCATGAGGTGTATCAAATGCATAATCCCAGCCTTGTCCCTCCCAACATCTGAACAGGCCCAGTGACACAAATTGGCTCCCTCTGGAACAGAAATAGGTTACCTAGGTGTTCTGGAACAGCAGGTATTTGAAAGTCAAGCAATTCATTACAGCAGATTATTGTTCTAGACTGAACACAATCAGTCCAGTTCTAAAATACATCTTCACACTCACCTTGCAAGATATACTGTGGGTATATGGTAAGTGTCTTCACTGATAGCAGTCCACTCTAAAAGTGCTAGCAATTCCTGAGTAGAAGTGATTTGTGTGGTCTACCAACAGCACAGATAATGGTAGGGGAAGTGCAGTAATTTTCTGATCATTCAAGTGACAACAGCACAGCTACACAGCTTTACACTCCACTGTCAATAATAGACAGCAACAAGGTGCCACATTTATCAGTGTAGTCCCTTTCCTGCCATCACTGCATACATCACTGACAACATCACATTTCTCAGCCATTATTCATAGGAATATATTTTGCACAAAATCTGATGTAACAACTGGAGACTAGTACTCAATAAACTGAAAATAACGTAAGTATATAAACGCGAGCTCGACAAGTTATTTTGGCTACTCACATATGAGAACTAGGCAGGAAATGATGGCGATGTATGTTGCAGTGCTTGTAGTGGGGGGTGGGTTGGGGGGGGGGGGGGGAGATGCCTTTCCTGGAAGAGTGCTACAACTGCTGTACAGGTTGACTATGATCTATGATTCAATTTTTCCTTGAACAGTGTAGAACAGTGTGCAGAGATTTCTGTAGTCAGTCCATACGTGTTTCTTGCAATAATATTATTAGTAACTCATCTCTGTATTCCATGTAGTGGTAATGCACTTTTTTGGTCTTTGTTGATTGGGTTAGTTATACACTTACTGCGCAGTAACTTATAGACAGCAGATGTAGCCAGTTTTAATAAAGAAATATAGTAATTCCCATGGCACAGAATGAAGCAAAACAGATCATTTTTTTATTACTTGTACTTAACATTTGTAAATGTAATGCTGCCACTGAAATAATGTTATTGCTGTTTTCCAGGTATTACCTCAGTCGTTTCAAAGATGCCTACAGGCAGGCTACCATAGATATGATGTTGGGTAAGTGTAGAGTGTAATAATTTTATAAAGCTTTGAAGCTGAATAATAAAGTTTTCTTATCTGTTAGTGACGCTCTCTACAAGCAAGTGAAAGAATTTTGGTTTCATTATTTGAACTGGAAGGTTAGTAAAGTCATTTGAGCCCTTTTATAACTGTTGCATCACTATTATAGTAATTCATCATTAACAGTGGCCCAGCATACACATAAGGAGCTGGTGTACTTAGTATAAGCTATAACACTGGTTGACTGTTATGATTCAGAGGTAGTTCATAATCTAGAAATAGATAATCGCACAATGCAGAGACCGTTCCATGTGTGATCTCAGCAGCTACAAACTTTTATGCTCAGTACAACCACATTCTTCCAGAGTCCATCCAGCAGACTGATGCAGCCCAGTAATTCTCAGATCCCTGTTACAGGGAGTTAATTTAACCACTGTTTTTTTGGAATTTTACAGTGTAATTCAAACAAGAATTGGTTTTTATATTTGGATAGCAAATTTTGTTTTTATTTGGATTAAAACTATAAAACATATTTCAAAATGAAGTGTATAAATTGTCAATATGTACAACTCCCAATGTTTCGGCCACTGTTGCAAATGGCCCTCCTCAGAGTCCTTCTTCTTCTTCTTCTTCTTCTTCTCTCTCTCTCTCTCTCTGCTGAATGACAAAAGTTTGGTTCTTATATGCGATATACTGACACAAGAGGCTGTTATTGAACTCTGATAGACTATTGAGGGAGTGGAGGAGGGGTGTTAAATATTCTTTATTGGTGTTTTCATTATTTTGTTTCATTGGTGGAAATAGATGTTCCTGATTGGTATTTATTTTATTGCTTGCCACTGATGAAAGCAGGTGAATGGGAAACACTGCCTAGTACAAGCTGAGGTGTGCCAGTACCCTGTGTACTTGAGGCCACTGTGCTCTCTCTCTTTTGTGTGTGTGTGTGTGTGTGTGTGTGTGTGTGTGTGTGTGTGTTTCGCATGAGCTGCCATTCCATAGTGCTGTTACTGGTGCCAGCCGAGATGCGAGACGTTGGTACCTGCCTCTTCTACTCATGTTGGTGGGTCACGTGGCTGTATCTATCGCCTCTCTAATCTTTCCCATGAAGGTAAGAGTCAGTTTTGCCAGTATACAGGCTTCTCAAAATTCTACCTGTTTGCTGCATTCACCCTGGTGTTCTGTCACTGCTGATTTGGTGGTTTATGAAATAAGGTGCGAGTATGGGCTAATATATGCAGGTGAGATGGGGCGACTGATCAGTGCCTGGGTATTTGAACACGAAAGAGGTATCCGACTAAAACAGTGCACCAGGTCAGTAGTGGCAGAACACCAGGATGAGTGTGGCAAACAGATAGAATTTCGAGAAGCCTGTTTATTGGTGAAACAGCATCTTACCTCCAGGAGGAGGATTAGAGAGGTGATACAAATAGCCAAGCAACCCGCTAACATGAATAGAGAGGGTGGGTACCAACTTTTGGAACCTAGGCTGCCAACAGCTACAGGACTACAGAGTGGCAGCTCAAGTGAAGCAACATACATAGGTACATGGGAGACTGTAGCAGCTACAGGTACACAGAGTACTGGCACACCTCAGTCGGCACTAGACAGCAACTAAACAGTGCTTTGTCATAATTGCTGTCCATTTACCATTCACTTATTTGAACCAGTGGCAAGCAATAAAGCAAATGCCAATGAAGAACATTTAATGGACAACATGATCATGGACAAAGGAAATATGTTATTGGCAGTTACAATGACTGTGGACGCCTATGGTTACAGCCCGCAGCTCGTGGTCGTGCGGTAGCGTTCTCGCTTCCCACGCCCGGGTTCCCGGGTTCGACTCCCGGCGGGGTCAGGGATTTTCTCTGCCTCGTGATGGCTGGGTGTTGTGTGATGTCCTTAGGTTAGTTAGGTTTAAGTAGTTCTAAGTTCTAGGGGACTGATGACCATAGATGTTAAGTCCCATAGTGCTCAGAGCCATTTGAACCGTTTTTGAGCCTATGGTTACATCTATATATTGCTTTTAAAAGGTTCATAAATCTTAATTTAATAAATTTCTGAACATTATACCTTGCTTTTTAATTATTTCTTCTCTGCATCTTAAGAGTCTATGATCACTTGAAATTTTAATGTAGTCTAGGATTGTCACATTCTGTACAGTAATGTTTGATGAACTAGCCAGATTGAACTTATCCATTATGGATGATTAAGAGCCTGTGAGACTGTTCTGAATATGAATACAGAAAGCTGCAAATGATCAATTTTCATAATGTTTCTTTATTCCCATAAACTAGTTTCCAAGCCTGTTTAGGTTCATTTTTGTATTGGGTACCCAGAAGTTATTTTTGTAACTTTGTACTGGGCACTGACTTGTGAAAATGTAGACTGCATTGTATTTAGTATCCATCTGGTAACTTCCATTTTAATTGCTTATTTATTACAGTTCCACCAGAACTACTGATAGCCTTGGGAGAACCAGCCATGACAAACCTATTGCATCTTTGTGCAAGGTGTATGAGACAGATGAAATGCCCTCAGACTTCAAGAATAATGTAGTGATTACAATTCCCCCCCCCCCCCCCCCTCCCCCCAAAAAAAAGGGTTGCTGACAAGTGTGAAAATTACCGAATTATCAGTATAATAACTCATAGTCATAATGACTTTTTCCCTGACAGTCTTGGAGATATTAGCAAAGAGTATGGAGAAATGGTTTATCTGTACATGATAGAAATAGACTCACGTTATCAAGGCAGATGGGATGAAGGGATGTTGACTGACTATTGTTGGTCTCTAAAAACAGATAATGTGGGCCTACAGCACAGAAGAAAATCTGTAAGACAAAATTTCAATGTGAAGAGGAAGTGGTACTGCAAAAAGTGCAGTGTCTCTGTAAGACTTGGAATATGTTGAACTTAAGTAGTGATTAGGTCTATGAACAAATAAGTGCTATATGATTTTATTTACTGTATACATTTGTAAACAGTTCAAAGTTACTAGTACAGCTGCAAGTGTCTTTTAATATTTTGATATTGTATAAATGTGACAATCCTTTATAGTGTTATTACAGTTTTCTCATAAGTGATAGCCAATATCTGACTTAACATTCTTCAACAGAGACCAGTAATTAATAAAAATTGTCTTTCGGGATTAAAAGCCTTGAATAAAAATTTAATTTCGCAGCCCTATGTTATTAGCAGTGGGACTGCGGGCATGTACACCTATAGCCCGTCTTCCACTCACACCACACTGTCAATATGCACAGCTCGACTGGTGCCATCAGAGGATCAGTTGGAAGATGGAATGGCGCTCCATAGTTTTCACTGATGAAAGCAAATTCTGCCTGCATGCAAGTGATAGTCATTTGTGCATTTGACATAGACCTGGTGAATGCTGTCTCATAGAGTGCATTCGTCCAAGACACACTGACCCCAACCCAGGCCTTATGGTGTGGGGGTGTGACTGCAACTCCTCTTCACCTTTGGGGTTTCTTGAGAGGATGCTAACCAGATCTCAGTATATGCAGAATGTTGTTAGACATCTTCTTTCCCCATTCTTGGGACAGGAAGTTGATGTGTTATGCCAACAGGATAATTCTTGCACACACTGCCTGTGAAACTCAACGTGCTCTGCAGTACATGCAGCAACTTCCCTGGCCAGCACAATTTCCAGGCTTGTCTCCAGTTGAGCTCATTCAGGATAGGATGGGGTGCCAAGTGATTCGTGTGACTCATCAACCAACAACTCTTCAGAACTACATGAACTGGTGAAGCAGGTGTGGCATAACGTATCCCAAAACAGTATGTGCCATCTGTACAATCAACTGGATGCCAGAGTCATTGCCTCCATTGCTGTTTGTTGAGGCTACACCACGCACAGGTGTTTCAGCGTGGGTCGATACCTGGTACCTCAGAACCACTTGTGCTATTGATCTGTAAATGTAATCATTTCATGTTCTCCATATGCACTGTTGAAACAATAAATCTTGAGTGAACTGGAAACCTCTAAAAGGATGTACTATTTTTTTCCAGCAGTATTTGTGTTTCCATCTGCTGCCTTTTGATGAACAGACTTCTTATCTATCCAATTATATTACATCAACATAACAAAGATAACCTGTCATTGCTGTCAGTGTCATCCATGGGGGGGCTGAAAAATTTTAACTTAGCCCTTGCATAAACATAAATTCTGTTCATTTTCACACCCAAATTGTTTTTCAGGACCAAACGCTTCTTGCAGTCAAATAACATTCTGTGAAATATTGCATTCATGTTTCAAATTGAAACAAAGCACTGGTGAACAGGAACACTATTTTTAGTTGTATGTTGTGAGTTTTGTTTATTTACTTAATTTTTAGAACAGTTCTCAATTAGTAGAAATTCTTTGATAGAATCTTTTGCCAGGTCCACCACGAGAAACCATGAGGCTACAATAAATTGTAATATACATGGTAGAGTGTTTATTAATTTTCAATTTACAATGATAGAAAATTTATGCATTTACAAATGACTTTTTCAGGTAACATTGTGTCAGATGATGTATTCTCTCAAGAGAAGGCCGTTGATGAAGAAGATGTAGCCTTAACAGCTGAGCATGTGAAATTGCTCATTGAAGATTGTAAAAAAATGTTAATAAGTGATTCTGAGATCATTCTTGGGGCATGGGGCCTTATAGATGCAGACCCAGTGTAGGTATATACTTAATATACTTTTGCTCTTCACATTTTCTTGTGAATTGTACTCTATGGCTTGCATTTGGGTTGCAGGTCAGGAGATCCTACAGAAACTGAAATGGATTCTATCTTGATCCTTACGCGGGACTCTTATTATGTTGCTGAGTAAGTTCTTTAAGTATGAATATTTTAGGTAAATAGAGAAATATGATCAGTGATAATTTACACGTAGTATACATATTTATGTAAATATATCTAAAAACAAAGATGATGTGACTTACCAAACGAAAGCGCTGGCATGTCGATAGACACAAAAACAAACACAAACATACACACAAAATACTAGCTTTCGCAACCAACGGTTGCTTCGTCAGGAAAGAGGGAAGGAGAGGGAAAGACGAAAGGATTTGGGTTGTAAGGGAGAGGGTAAGGAGTCATTTCAATCCCGGGATCGGAAAGACTTACCTTAGGGGGAAAAAAGAATGGGTATACACTCGCGCACACACACACATATCCATCCACACATATACAGACACAAGCTTGTTATGCTTAAAACCCACATCCTTTCGTCTTTCCCTCTCCTTCCCTCTTTCCTGACGAAGCAACCGTTGGTTGCGAAAGCTAGTATTTTGTGTGTATGTTTGTGTTTGTTTGTGTGTCTATCGACGTGCCAGCACTTTCGTTTGGTAAGTCACATCATCTTTGTTTTTAGATATATTTTTCCCATGTGGAATGTTTCCCTCTATTAACTCATATTTATGTAAATAATCAGACTGTCTATCAAGACTAGCTTAATACCTACTGCTTTGCTCATGTAGACTGTACAGGCAGCAGAAATTTTTGTTTTTTGTGTTTGTTTAATCAAATTTTTATATTGTTCACAAATTGCAACACCTTCTAAGCTTTTCATGCTAATTAAGCCCATATAAGCATGGTATTTTCTGAATGTACTCCTGGCTGAAAAGTGATTCTGGTAACTGGAGGCCAAAGTTTTTGTTAGTTATGTCTTTTGTGTTCTTGTCAAGATATTTCCATAGCAACTTTCATCCCCGAGCAAATGTTTCTTCATATCTAGGCGAGAAGTGAAATAACATTTTTATAAATCTAGCTTTAAAATTCCTTCAATATAATGAAATATTTTTTAAAAATTTTCATCCCCTATTGGGTGCACACTCTTAGGAATTGAATTTCCAGGAACACAAAACACTTACTTTTTTATTTCTGACGGAGAAGTCAAATACCGATTGTCATAGATGTAGCCTAAAAAATCCTTTAATACTTCTTTAGTAATTATTTATTTAAAAAAAACTTTCACCCACTATTCTACCCTTTTGTAGTTGAGTTTCCAAAAATGCTGAAACACATTTTTTATTTTCTGGCTGAGAAACCAAACATCAGTTTCTGTAGTTCAAGATTCGAAATTCCCTTAATAGTGACATACTGTCAAAAGGCCTTTCCTCCCCCACTTTACCCCTTTAGTAGTGGACAATCCTTGTTAAATAATGACTGCAGTATAAGATCGACACCCTCTCCAAACTTCAAGTTTCTATCCTTAGCTGTTTGGGCTGGGTGATGATGGGTCAGGGATTCAGTCTGACCCTGTTTCACCCCCATAGGGTTGAATTTCTGAAAACAGTGAAAAAAAATTTTTTATTTCCAATTAAGAAGCCAAATTTAATTTTTCTTAGATTTAGCTTTAAAAATGTTTTCATAATAAAGTATTTTCATGAAACATCTCATCCCCTATTTCACCCCCTTATGGTTCAATTTCCAAAAACACTGAAACACACTTTTTTTAAAAATTTGTAACCAAGAAGTCGAATACCAATGAACATAGATGTAGCTTTAAAAATACTGTATGATGTATTTTCAAAAAAAAAGCTTTCACCAACTATTTCATCCCCAAAGAGTTAAATTTCCAAAAATGCTGAGACACATATTTCTTTATTTCTGACCAAGAAACATAATACCAATTTTCATAGGTGTAGCTTCAAAATTTATCCTTAATAGTGACATTTTTCAAACAAACCTTTCATCCTCTATTTTACCCTCTTAGGGTTGGAATTTCAAAAAATCCCTTTGTAAACGATTCTTACCCAAATTTCACATTTCTATCTTTAGCAGTTTTGGCTGGGCAATGATGAGTCAGTCAGTCAGTCAGTCAGTCAGTCAAGTCAGTACATTGCCTTTTATACATAAGAGATTGATTGTTGGTACATACTGCAGTCTGAAAATTAATGCTAAACTTTCATCATTAAAATCTTATCAAATTGTGCAAACATTATGAAATACAAATTCAAATGAATCTACATAATCTCAAACCTTGGAACATGTGCATAATGTTAATAGTGTGTAGTAGTTCTAGCTGCTTAAAGAAGCATATTATGTAAATACTGAATTATGACTAGCGTGCAATGCTTGTATACATTTTTCCGTAAGTATCTCAAGTGCCTTGCAGGACTGAGATGTGTGTAGACCTCTTGCAATGACAGAAATATTTACAATGTTACACAGACTATGTATAATGCATAGTTACAATGTAATGTAATCTAATTGTGAATGGAAGTAACTTTAATTTTGTAATTTAATTACCATGTGTTTTTACAATCACCCTGTTCCTTTCTCTTTAAACAGATTAAGTGCTGATGAGTTTGAAACCATTTACAATTCCATTTTCGCATCCTGAGGTTGAAAAATAAAGTAAAGAAATTTGATTTACCAAGTTCTTTTAACACTCTCCACGTTGAATGTACATAACAGCTAGGTGAGATTGCCTCTGGAAAGATATGCTTTCGGTTAGTGAAAAGTGCAACAACAGGAAATTCATACTGTGTGTAAGGGGCTCGCAAAAGCTGTACATTTTACAGCAGGCATAAAAGCTCCAAGTTACTGACACATAAATATACTGCACATATATGCATCAGGCTGATACCATACATAGCCATGGCTGTCTATCTACATCTACATACATACTCCGCAATCCACCATACGGTGCATGGCAGAGGGTACCTCGTATCACAACTATCATCTTCTCTCTCTGTTCCACTCCCAAACAGATCAAGGGAAAAATGACTGCCTATATGCCTCTGTATGAGCCCTAATCTCTCTTATCTTATCTTTGTGGTCTTTCCGCGAAATATAAGTTGGCGGCAGTAAAATTGTACTGCAGTCAGCCTGAAATGCTGGTTCTCTAAATTTCCTCAGTAGCGATTCACAAAAAGAATGCCTCCTTTCCTCCAGAGCCTCCCACCCAAGTTCCTTAAGCATTTCCGTAACACTCGCGTGATGATCAAACCTACCAGTAACAAATCTAGCAGCCCGCCTTTGAATTGCTTCTATGTCCTCCCTCAATCCGACCTGATAGGGATTCCAAACGCTCAAGCAGTACTCAAGAATAGGTCACATTAGTGTTTTATAAGTGGTCTCCTTTACAGATGAACCACATTGTCCCAAAATTCTACCAATGAATCGAAGACGACTATCCGCCTTCCCCACAACTGCCATTACATGCTTGTCCCACTTCATATCACTCTGCAATGTTACACCCAAATATTTAATCGATATGACTGTGTCAGGCGCTAGCACTACACTACTAATGGAGTATTCAAACATTATGGGATTCTTTTTCCTATTCATCTGCATTAATTTACATTTATCTATATTTAGAGTTTGCTGCCAGTCTTTACACCAATCACAAGTCCTGTCCAAGTCATCTTGTATCCTCCTACAGTCACTCAACGACGACACCTTCCTGTACACCACAGCATCATCAGCAAACAGCCGCACATTGCTATCCACCCTATTCAAAAGATCATTTCTGTAGATAGAAAACAACAGCGGACCTACCACACTTCCCTAGGGCATTCCAGATGATACCCTCACCTCCGATGAACACTCACCATCGAGGACAACGTACTGTCTGTGGAGTAAAAAGTGTTCATCAGACCAGCGCGTTAGCGTGTGATGGTCTGATTGCTCCTTTACACCAGCCTTCAACACCTATAACTGTATCTGAGAAAACCATTTTTTAAAAACTAAGTAGAGAAAAGTAAAATATGCTTTTTAAAGGTTCACTGACTAGTGCTCCACACCTGGCTCTGATTTAAAGGCTTATTTATTTGTTTGGTTGGTCTGGTGATGGATGCCAAGGATTTGGTAGGTTCTAAGACAGAGAGCAAAAACAGTGAGAAGCACACATGGTGTTTAAGTAACACCCTTTTACATTACTTGAGTAACAGCAAGTGTCGATTACAATCTATGACATGTCCTCGTGACAGGCCAGTTCATCACACACAATAACAACAGAGGCTACTGATAATGCTTTGAGTACACAGGCAGAGCTCCAGCTAATAGACTGTCCTAGAGCAGTGCAGCATCCTGTAACTTGGCTCCATGGTGGTGGTGACTGTGCAAGCAGAGTAGGGTGTTATGGAGCCAGCCACAGTTAGGCAGTGCAGTCGCATGGGTTCCTACCAGCTTTTAGACATGGACTGTACCACATGGTATCGATAGCATGCACTACAACAGTATTTACATCAAAAAGTTGTATGAGCAAGTGTGTTATGTGAAAATAAGGTTGGTGTGCATCTTCCAGGCTGAATTTTCATGTTAATGATGTATGTGGTCATCAGGTTGTCATTTAATGTATATCATGTTGATGAATTCCCTTTTTTTTTTTTTTTTAAATATATATATTCTGTTTGCTTGAGAGTGTGGAATGAATAGGGAAAACAGCTTTGTAGTGCAGATGCTGACCAGCAATAGACACAAGCACATGAAATCTGTCTGCCCATTGAAACTTTCCTCCTAATTAAGCCCATCAGATACAAAAAATACTTCCAAATTGTTTGCCACCAATTTTCCACCCAAAAAAATCCCACATATACATCCTTATCACCCATAAATGGTAGTGCTGAACCAATACGCTGTAGGCATTGTCAGGCCACAAACATATCTCCCGTCATTTTCCTCTGTTACTCACAATTAAAAGACACCACATAATCAAGTATAGAAGAGTACCTCTCTAATTGTACCACTGTCACCTCAGGCTTGTACAGTTAATCACATCACCATGGTGGATCGTGACTACCTTCCGTCATTCTCTCAAATGGAGAATATCCTCTCCAAAATCATTACCACTTCTTTTTAACTTGCACTTGTCAGCCTACCCAAACCACAAAATGTACTGCTCCAATATTTTGCCATCCCTGATCCCAACTTTATTGCCACATGGATCATATCTGTGCAAATTATCCAAGAGAATGATTTGTTCATTGTATTCAGCCAGCACATCTGATCCAAGCCCTGTCAGTGATTCAGCCTATCCCATTAGACACACTACTTTTTTTGAATTACACAACTAGAGTTGTCTGTCCAACACAACTGATGGTCCAACAACCTCCTGGTTGCAATTTCCACTAATATATTGCTACACTCTCTCTTTCCCTTTCTGTCCGCCATATCATTGTTATGTACCGTATTTACTCGAATCTAAACTGCACTTTTTTTTCTGGTTTTTGTAATCCAAAAAACCGCCTGCGGCTTAGAATCGAGTGCAAAGCAAGCGGAAGTTCTGATAAATGTTGGTAGGTGCCGCCACAACTAACTTCTGCCGTCGAATATATGTAGCGCAACACAGGCATGCTTTGCAGGCACAAAGATAAATACCAGCGCCAAAACCTGTGCGTCAGTAAATAAATGTAAAAAAAAAGGTGGAAGACGAGCTTTTTCCTCCGCCCCGAGTTTCGACCATTGCATTTTCATACATTATCCAATGAAGTAAATACAAATTCCGTATTGTTCATCTTCAAATGTAGCAGCATTCCAATGTACTACGAAAATCCGACTGACAAGACTTTGGGATGTTTGTCAATATGGCCAACCCTACATTCTGAATTTTTTCATACCTGTGAGAAGAGACGGTTGCTAATAGGAAGTTTTATGAATTGTGAATCACATACAGTATTCTCTTATAAGAATAATACGAATATAAACATTTTCCCATGTATTGTTTCGTGTTTGCTGCTGTCTCACTTAAATCCTGTCTGCCTAATAAACTACGAAACTAGAGTGAGACAACAGCAAACGTGTAAGAATATACATATCATGTCATGTTTATATTCGTATTATTCTTATGCCTGATAGTGATACAGTCAGAAATGAAGCACGGTAGTTGACTAGATTTTTAAATCTAAGATGACTCTAATTTCTGTGCAGAATGTAATGTACTAGAGAGGTGCCTGCAAAGATTTTCAAACTGAAAAAAATTTTCGCTTAACTCTCCTTCAGAACATCTTCTATCATACGCAGTCTATTATTTGGTTCTTGTTGATCATTATCAAAGAAAGCAGCAGTGTAAGTAACAAGTAAGCAGTCTCTTGCCATTGTTTCGGTTATGAGACAATTCCTCTCTTTTTTATTTTTTATTGTAAGCCGCGGTAGCGCGCACAAAAGCAAGCCATGCCGCGACAAACAACGCGTGACTCAGTACAGTAATGCATTTTCAGCTTAGAGTGACGTAAACACCTATAACAAAGAGAACGGCACTTATCAGATCAAAGAAAAATATGCAATCAAGTCAAAGCCAGACGAAGCACGTGAAAAAGGAAGGGTACCCGTATAAATACAGACGGAGCGCCTGACGCATAGCAATGGCTACCTGGTTAAGCTTAACTGCTAAGCTTACGACTCGAACCAAACTACTGTAGCTGTATCGTCATTCATTCGACCTAAATTGTGTCTCATATTACAATGGACCAACTTTGTTTCGATTTGGAGGTGCGGCCTAAAACTTTTCTCTCCTCTTGAATTTCGAGTCTCAAATTTCAGGTGTGGTGTAGATTCGGGAATTTTTTTTTTCCTTGATTTTGAGTCTCATTTTTCAGGTGCGGCTTAGATTCGAGTGCGGCTTAGGTTCGAGTAAATACGGTATACACATCTACAGACTTTTGTTCACAGTGTCTTCATTGTGCTCTGCCTTTCTTCTTCTGCCCTGCATGCTCCCTGAATTCCAATGTTACCTCCATAACTTGCCACTTTCGCAAAAGCATAAAAGGGAGCTTCTTTTGGCACCATAATCTAATCCTCAGTTTCAGCTGTCCTTTCCTTTTCATTGCCTCTGCTTATCTCTCACCTCTTCTAAATTCATCTCATCCACTCCATCTGAGACATACACTAAATTGGGCTCCATTGTGGGGAGAAGTCTCATAAAAAGAAATTGACACTTGTTGTTGTTGTTGTTGTTGTTGTTGTTGTGGTCTTCAGTCCTGACACTTACAGAAAATAAAAGACTGAATAAATTTTGTGAAAAAATATTTTCTAAGTACGTTACTAACCCTTTTTGTGCTGTGGAGTTTTTCTTATGAAGATGGTACAGCAAAAAATGAAGTATATCGACAACTCCAATACCACATCATTTACAATAGTAATGCATTTCCTTTTGCTTTTTTCTGTGCTGCAATTGAAACTTCATCTTATTAGATGAATGTTAAAAGATGATCAGGAGGTACTCAAGTGTCTATTGGTTAAAGGGTCTGAATGTGTTTCACATGTCAGTATGTGAAAAATAATTTTTGTCTAATTTTTTAGTTTCTTGCACACATTCTATTATGCTTATCCAGTGATTCAGATGATTCATATTAGTGCAGCATGTATTTAGATGTATATATTTCCAAATTTGCTTGGCAGTAGTTTTGTCATTTGATGCCATACAACAAGGTGACTTTTATCAACATGCACACATCCCTTCAGTGCTATTACTGTGTTTGTTCACTGAAATACCAATTTCCCTTTCAGTAATTTGCATTTTAATGTCATTATACTTTTCACTGTTGATGATAATGGCCCCTAATTCATTCGTTACTCCATGATGCAAATAATGGAAGAAATCTGGACAAGAGTAGTTGTCAATGTACAACATGTGTCCTCTTCTGAAGTAATGCTGACATTGTTACAATATTGTTCATATTTTCCAAGCTATGCATCATAGGATTCATCTTCATCCTCTACTAGTGGAAGCCCTTCATGAACATACATTTTCCATTGGAGGTGAGTTGCCTACTCATTGTCTTTCTTTTATTCATTGTCACTTTGAGAGACCACAATCACACAAAATCACAGTATCCTCATTTGTTGAGGATGAAAAGTAAGAATCACCGTCACTACCATGCATGTAGTGAAGCGACACTTCGTAAATGTACAACACTCAGTTGGTCACTTATGTATTCATGTACCAAATATTGAGATACATATACTCAATATTTGGTATACCAGTGTGACTTTATAGAAATTAACGTGATGGTAACAGGGTGTAGTCGAATTAAGCCCTGTGATGCTGAGAGAATTAGATCATGAAATGAGATGCCGAAAGAAGGATACAAGTTTTGCTATTTGGGCAGCGAAGTAACTGATGATGGCAGAAGTAATGAGAGTATAAAATGTAGAGTGACAACAGCAAGAAAAGATTTTCTGAAAAATAAAAATTACTAAGAAAATTGAAATGTTAGGAAGTCTTTTCTGAAAGTATTTGTGTGGTGTGTAGGCTTATATAGAAGTGCATTGTGGATAATAAACAGTACATGTAGGAAGAGAGTAAAATATGGAGAGATAGTGAAAGTTATGTGTATAGATCAGACAATAATAGATGTAGGTTGCAGCAGTTATGGTAAAAGATAGTAGTTTTGTATATCTGTGGGTTACTTTTACAAAGATATTGGACATGCAAAGGTGACAGTGCTTGTGAAGATAAAATACTGTGGAGAGCTGCATCAGACCAGTCTTCAGACTTAAAGACATTCACAACAACATTGTTAGTTTCAAGTTATCTGAAAATGCAAGTACAGACACATTTTAGAGCAGTAAGTTGTAAATCTGCATCCAGTGAATTAGAAATCAGATGCATACCTAGTAATATATGAGAAGTTTGTGTGGCAAAAGATCAGAACTCATTGTGAATGAAACCCACCCACATTACATACTTAGGAAGAAATGGGTCCAACTTTCACACAAACTATGTATTACTTTCACAGTTACAAAATCTAATAAGGAACAAAACAAAAGAACAGTTCTCTGTGAACATAGTTTCTGAATGAATACACACAAACTAATCTGCAATGTTTGTCTTATTTGTCTCATTGGTGGGAAAACCTTTAAATCTCCCATCCGAATTCCACATTTGGCCATTCAGACAATGAACTGACTCGAATGGAGTAGCCGCTTGGCCACGGTTGCATAAATTCAGCACACGTTGGTGTTGTCCTGAGACCCTCATGGTTACCACCTTATCAGCACACACAGTAGGTGTCATTTGTTTTAACTTCAGTAACTTTCCAGGGACGAAAGTTCTTCAGTTTTGCTCCAGTTTTTTTTTGTTTTATCACTACAAGATCACCAACTTTGTACTTGTACGCTTTCTTCATATATCGGTTAAAGTTGGCAATGTTTTCTTCTTCCACCTTACTGATATGTAATTTAACATCTTATCACTGTTCATTGTGTTTTTTCTTGAAATCAATTACTAATTTCTTACTGTAATAATTTTATGATGAAAAGATCAATCTCTGTGTGCACGTTACCTATCAAAAGTTCAAAGGGTATTTACACTTTGTACCATTTTGTAAGGTTGTCAGTACTAAGCTTAGTAATGATTGTAGCCAAAGCAGAATTGATCAGATCAGTCTGTCAATTGGGTCTAGGGAATCATTAAAATATGGCCAATTCCTTGTGTCCTGCAATACTCCTTGAATTCTTGAGAAGTAAAGCAAGTCTTTCTATCAATAATTACTTGGGCAGGATTTCTGGAAGTAGTTTTCTGTAATTGCTTCTAGGGATTTTGTAGTCTTTGCAGGATACAGTCAGATAAATTTTGTAAATGTATCTATAATACTTAGACTGTGGTTATATCCTTTGTGAGTCATTTGACGTGGTCCAATATGATCCATGTGATAATCTTTCTTTTGTAATTTCTTATTCATAACTAAACATGTTAGCCAACTTTAGATCTGGCAAATAAAACTGCTAAAAGGGCTGTGACAAAAGCAAAGGCACTTGCATGGAATAAGATTTATGAGAAACTAGAGACAGTTAAAATGGGTCCAAGATTTCTAGAATAGCTAGAACACGAGACAAAACAGCAAAAAGATTTTATCCATACCAGGCAAATAAAGAATGAGGGAGGAATCCTGCTCGCAGAGGAAAACAGTATCAAGAAAAGATGGGAGCAATATTTTTAACATCACATCTATTAGCAAAATTCAAGATCGGCCTTTGACAATGGTGTTCCCTTCTAGAACATGATAGCAGGTATAACCAGAGAAGAATTGGTAGCATCTGTGAAGGAAATGAAAATGAAGAGGAGTTGTCTATGCCCTGGTACTTAATGCAACAATTATTTCAGGAAGAAAGAATTTCAGCTGACTGGAGAAACGTGACAGTAATCCCCTTATTCTAGGAGAATGGTGATATTCAGGATTGTATTAATTATAAAGAGAAAAAACTAATGGTACATACTATAAAAATCTAGGAGAGGGCAACAGAAAAATGGCTCCAACAAGAACAGTAATAGAGGTCGCATAGATTTGTGCTGGGGAAAATAACAATGGATGCAATATATGCTCTGTGACAACTTACTTTTTTCTTTGTAGTAAACTTGTAAAAACTGTCAGATTTCAAATCGTGACCATCATTGTCAACATTTCCACTATTATTATTATTATTGTTATTTACTTTAGCCTTACTTCTTTACTCTGAACTTAATTTGTTCTTTACCTGAAGAAAGTTCTGTGTGTATGTTAGTAAAATCACAGGTCTCATGCTGAATACCATTTACCTGCACAACCACCTCCTTTGCTTTACTTACAGCAGTAAATTTCTGAACAGAATCTCCGTTTACAGATAGCTTGGGTTGAGCTAACTCATTCTTACTCATACACAAATTTTACACCCGAATCTATTGTAACATTGAGAACTAACAGAACCTGCTCATCTGGGACTAACTTATTGTTTACACCACAGCCACCACTGACAGTAACTTCCAAGGTATTAATAGTATTCTCATTTTCACCAATATTTTTATTAGGTTCTACCTGAAGGGTTTCAATCGCACTCACTCTGCTTGCTGACCAACACCTCATAGAGTAAAATATTCTTGCATTTCAAGCTGTGTCAAGTGGTTGATGCCCATAAGCTTTCGGCAGAGATCACCTCTGCCATTGTTGAGTGGTTGGCTATCACTTGGAGACCACTGCCGTACTTATATAGTCACCCTGTCGTGACATCATTGGTGCTCAGTCCCATACCACATATGGTAATGTTTTGGTTACACGA
Source organism: Schistocerca serialis cubense (assembly GCF_023864345.2). Lineage (NCBI taxonomy): Eukaryota > Metazoa > Arthropoda > Insecta > Orthoptera > Acrididae > Schistocerca > Schistocerca serialis. Next base: position 394,293,277 of record NC_064641.1, on the reverse strand, counting down.
CTGATGTGCCCACCTCAACTCCCCAAGTACAGGATCCCAGGCTATACTCAGGTGCAAACCACCATCTTTATTGAGGGTGTTTGCCTGATATTTTGATCTCTTTTGCTTCTTTGTTACACTATCCCAGAAGCTATTGGTCTGTTTAATAATGGAAGTCTTGTTGATTGCAATTTGGTGTCCATTTTCCGAAACACCTTTTATATTCTACATGGCACTGTTCAATAGCATGGTCAGTCTTACTGACATGAATCTGCTGACACCCACATGGTATTTTGTACATTCCAGGTATTCTGAGGCCTACATCATCTTTCACATGCTTTATTAGCTTCCAGATCTTTGCTGGGGACCTGAATATTGTGTAGGTTTTGTCTCTCGTCGAAAGCTAGCTAATCTTCTGCGTTATTGAGCCACAAAATGCTAAAAACATAATATTCTTTGGGTCCTATGAGGTGTTTTGCTTTCATGGCTTAGATGAAACTGCTTGCAAAATTTGCCTGTTGTTGTAACCATTTGACTTGAAAATACAGTTCCCTGATGGATTTTCACCATCTGAGATGGTTTCAGCTCGATGTACCAAGGTTTCTATGCTGGGTGGTGGTATTTGGTGGTATGCAGATACTGATCCATGTGGGTGGGCTTCCAGTAAATGTTGTGACCAAGACACTAAGTGCATTTCCGGTGGACAAGGATGTCCAGGAACATCAAGGAACTGTCCTCCTCTACTTCCATCATTAGCTTATGTGATTGTGGATGTTGTTGATGTGTTCCAGTAATTCTTCCAGCTTTTTATTTCCATGAAGCCATATGATGAAAGTATCATCAATGTAATGTGAAAAACAACTAAGCTTTGCAGGAGCTGTGTCCAAGGTGATGTCCTAGAACTGCTCCATAAAGGGTTGGCTACAACTGAAGCTAATGGGCTCCCCATCACAGCATCTTCAATCTGGTTGAAATATTCTCCACCATGTAAAACATATGATGGTGTCAGGGTTGTTTAAATAAATTCATGATGGTGTTGCCAAAGAGCTGGGACACATGTGAATAGGGAAACCACATCAGAACTCACCATAATGTTTCCTTCACAAGATGCAGACGTTTAATCTTTGTATTTTCCAACATTCGTCAAGCTGAGGCTGTCCAAATACTTTGCAAGTCTACAGGTCAGTGATCTGATGGTGCTTGCTATAGGCTTTAATAGTGTAACATTTTTATGCGTGTTTGGTAGACTGTAGAACTTGGGTGGTGCGGGTGCCTGAGCGAGGAGGTTCTTACTAACACTGTCTTCATGGATTTATTTAAACATACTGTGATGTATTTTTTACATGATGGAGAATGTTTCAGCCAGATGAATTGTGTTGGGCTGAGGAGGCCATTAGTTCCAGTTGAAGTAAACCTCTTTATGGAGCATTTCTAGGACATCACCTTGGACAGACCCTCCTTGTTTTTCTCAGTGCTTCAATGATACCTTCATCGTATGGCCTCATGAACATGACAAGCTGCGACAGTTCCTGCAACACATCAACAATATCCACAATCACATAAGCTAATGATGGAGGACAGTTCCTCGATGTTCCTGGACATCCTTGCCAGAAATACAATAAGTTTCTTGGTCACAATATTTACTGCAAGCCCATCCACATGGATCGGTATGTGCACTCCATCAGTTTCCACCACCCAGCACGGAAACCTTGATGCGTCGAGCTGAAACCATCTCAGATGGCAAAAACCCATCAAAGTAACTGTACCCCTTACATAAAGTTTTCAAGTAAAATGGTTACAATAACAAACAAATTTTGCAGGCAGTTTCATCAAAGCCATGAAAGTAGGAAGTCTCTTAGGACACAAAGAATATTATGGTTTTAGCATTTTGTGGCTCAATGACAGGGAAGATTAGCTGGCTTTTTAAGAGACATAAAAATCTACACAATCTTCAGGTACCTACCTATTATTAAGTGGACTAACAGCTTCTGGGATAGTTTAAGAAATGAAGCAATATGCAGCTGAGTACAGCCTGGGATTCCGTGCTTGGGGAGTTGAGGCGGTGCAGCAGTCGCGCCACCAAAACATTACCATACGTGGTATGGTGATGTCTCTGGTGACGGGGTGGCTATATAAGCACAGCAGTGGTCTCCACATGACAGCCAACCGCTTGACAATGGCAGATGAGATCTCTGCAGAAAAATCATGGGCAGTTAACCACTTGATGCAGCTTGAAACCCGAGAATATTTTAATAATGGATATCACTGCAAAAGTGGACATTAGTACATACTTCTCATAGCATTATCAAGAATTTTCATAGTCTCTTTGTGGCTGTCTTCTATGGTTTCCATTATTTCATCAAACTTCTTGTCAGTGTACCTAGTAAATTCTATTAATTTGTTGTTAATTTTACATGTTTTGATGGTACTTTCTTCTAATTTACTGTTAGTTTTCATAGAATATTCTTCTATTTTATTGTTAGTTGCCTCATTAATATATCTCATATTAGCAAATTCACTCTTATTTAGGTCAACTGAGGCTAATCTCTCTTTTCTCATGAATTTCGTTTTGCAGGTATAGCCCTTGAAGAAAATTCACTATTTTATTTTTATTAGTTATTTCCCTATTACTAACAACCTAAGTACTTGCTTCAGCAATATTTTCTGTTGCTTCTACAGTTTCTTTAACATTTCTTTCTCCTCATTTTCTGTTAAATTATTGATTCCACATTTATATTCTTCATTACATTCTGCTAGTGAGTTTAAATTATTAATATTTTCACCTGAATCTACACTTTCTTGAGCCATGATTTGTACATTTCATTAAGTTACTCATTCTCACTTTTTGGCTTGTCCTATTACTCTTAAGCAGCATACCTTTATACATGTATTACAGAATTATTATTTATGCCTTCTTATGTCTAATGTGAACTTTAGTCTACTTTAGGTAAGCTTCATTGATCTCCTGATGGTGTAGCTATTTGTAGTCTCTGCTGCTGTGACTGACTGCATCCCACTGCTCCCTGTGTGCAGTGATGCTTGTTCAGGGGAATGTGGCAGTCCTCATCCTGCCTGGTGCTGTTCTGTTTTGCTTCCTCGTGTTGTCTTCTTGATGATCATTCATTATGTTTCACTTGTGAAATATTCATAATTCTTGAACGCAATTTGAATTTTCCATGATGCAAACTTATTACGTTTCAAGGCACACTTTAATTACTAGCTCGATGTTGCTACTCGCAATCCCAAGCTTTCAGTCACATTTAATTCACTATTCACTTCCACCTTCTCTTTCTGATGCATGTAGTATCAAATTTCACCTCCTATCCTTAACCATAGATTTTTTAAATAAAATAAGTCTTTTCACTGCATGTTCATGGCGTAGGGATAGCAGGTGCATTGCTTGTGTTATTCCCCCCCCCCCCCCCCCCCCCCCCCCCCACATACACACACACACACACACACACACACACACACACACACACACACACACACACACACACACACGAGAGAGAGAGTTGCCACCTGCAAAATCCCCTTTATTCCAAACCACTTTAAAAGTTTCTCTGTTTAGCCATGATTCCTTAGAAAGTTGTGTAGGTGAGACACAGTGTAACTGGTCAAGCGTTCACACGCGAGAATGGATGGGTCAAGCTATTCTTTCCTGGATTATCTTAATGAATTGTTGCATAGGATTTCCTCTTACCTGTTATCTGTGAATTTCTGTCTTAGCTGTTGTGCCTCGAAGCAGTTCTTATAACACATTGGATTCTTTTGAAGATGCAAGTAGGCTACCTATGATCAAAAGTGGGCGTGTGGACCACTAATTTACTTGAAGTCAGTCCTAGGATGCTATTACAATGTGTTTATTAGTAAACACTGTAAAACAGTAACAATTTAATTGACTAAAATGATTCATCTCAAAAAGTTAATAAAATTCGAGAGTATGGTAAAGCCAACTGTCACATAAGAATGGGCTCTGAGTTCATCCTGTCACTGACTGGCATGATTGGTGTGCAGCCAAAATCTCTTTATTACATTGTAAAATTTTGTAGCCCTTCTCTCATTTCTGATGATTTAACAATATTCATTGGCTACTGAGTTAACTGGTTTATTTGTAGTGGTATTTAGTGGTGGATGGTTATCAAGTGCCAATGTGGTACAGCACACTGTAAATATTGCACTGAAAGTATGTTATTTTGCTTCAAATGCAAGCCAGAAATCACACTAAAATTACGCCATTGCTCTTCAAATGTACACTGATATGCAAATAAAACAGACAAAAATGCATTTTGTAGTGCTCTCCCCATGATAACTACAATCCAGTACCTAGTGCTGACATAATGGTCAGCTATGCTACAACTACCGCAGAGAAGGGACACAACTGTCTAGTTTCAACTGTGTATGCTGTAGTGAGATGGCACAAGGTCAGTATTTTTCTTTAAAATTGTGTGTAGCGTATTGTGCAGATGTAGAGACTTGTGACATCTCGGTGGCCGAATGGTCTAATGCATCATAAGGTAATTTGTGGACTTGGGTTTGATTCCCAGTATTACCAACCCCCCCCCCCCCCCCCTATTTTTTACTCCTTGCAATGTTAAACTATTAATTATTAAATTTAAATATATTTAAACAGTTCAGTTTATATACATAAAATTAGTATATTCAACTAAGTTATGATTACTATCCTTGTAAGTGAAAAGGCTGTCTGCATCTACATCTACAAGCATACTCTGCAAGCCATTGTACAGTGCATGGAAGAGGCTATTCTGTACCACTGATAATCGCTTCCTTTCCTGTTCCACTCAAAAATAAAGTGAGGGGGAAACAACCATTTCTATGCCTCCGCATGAGCCCTAATTTCTCATATCTTATCTTCATGATCCTTATGTGAAATCTAGATTGGGAACAGTAGAATCGTTGTGCAATCAGTTTCGAAAACCGGTCTAAATTTTCTCAATAACCTTCCTTCAAAAGAATGTCGCCTTCCCTCATGGGATTCCCTTTTGAGTCCCCATAACATCTCCATAATACTTGCATGTTATTTGAACATACCAGTAACAAATCTAGCAGCTTTGAAGTTTGTTTTTTTAATCTGATTTGGTGCAGATCCTAAACACTTCAACAGTACTCAAGAATAGATCACAACAGAGTCCTATATTCAATCTCCTTAACAAATGAACCACACTTTCTCAAAATTCTCTCAATAAACTGAAGTTGTCCATTTGCTTTCGGTACTGCAATCCTCATAAGGTTGTTCCATTTCATATTTATTTTCAACATTGTGCCCAGATATTTAAATGACATGACTGTGTCAAGCAGGACACTACTAATGCTATTTCTGAACATTAAGGGTTTGTTTTTCCTACTCACCAGCATTAACCTAAAATTTTTTACATTAAGAGCCAGTTGCCATTTGTCATAGTACCTAGAAATTTTGTCTGAGTCATATTGTATCCTCCTTCAGTCACTCAACTTTGACACCTTCCTGTACGCCACAGCATTATCAGTGAACAACTGCAGGTTGCTGGCTACCCTGTCCATGAGATAATTTATACATATAGACAACAATAGTGGTCGTATGACACCCCTCTGGTGTACTCCTGACAATAACCTTGTCTCTGATGAGAACTCGCTATTGAGGACAATTACTTAAGAAGTCTTCAAGCCACTCACGTATGTGGAAACCAGTTCCATAGGCTTTTATCTTTGTTGACAGTCTGTAATGGGGCATGGTGTCAAATGCTTTTCAGAAATCTAGAAATTTGGAATCTTCCTGCTGCCCTTCATCCATAGTTTGCAGTATATCATGCAAGAAAAGGCAAGTTGAGCTTTGCACAAGCAATGCTTGCTAAAACCATGCTGATTCATGGACAGAAGCTTCTCAGTTTCAAGGAAGTTTATTGTATTCAAACTCGGAATATGTTCATGAAATCTGCAACAAATCAACATTAAGAATATTGGTTTGTAATTCAACAGGTCTATTTTTTTTACCCTTCTTGTATACAGGCGTCACCTGCACTTTTTCAAGTCACTTGGGACTTTGCCCTAGGCGAGAGATTCCTGATAAATGCAAACTAAGTAATGAGCCAGTGCCATAGAGCTCTCTTTGTAAAACTGAATTGGGATCTCATCTGGGACTGGTGATTTTATTTGTCTTCAACTCCTTCAGTTGTTTCTTTAAGTCAGGGACGCTATAGGCTTGATGGTGATATAAAGAAGTGATTAAGCGGGGAAATTTGGCATGAAAGTGTTTTCTGTAGATGATTTGCTGCAGCCACCATTTTCCATTTGATCTCTGGAGGAGAAATTGAGATTTAAAGAGTTTGGCAGATGTACTCCAAATGTAAATGTAATAACAGAAGGGCTCGGAATGGGACTTAACGATTTGGCTTATGTAACACTGAAAACTTTGAAATACTTGCAGATTATTTTGATCAGCTTCTTAATTGTTCAGAATCAACCATAAGCTTGAATACCAAAACACTCATGAAAATCTAGAAGATTTACCCCCAAATATCGAAGAAGCCATTAAACCCTTATAAAGCTACTGGAGAAGACAGTTATACAAGAACTTTTGAAATGGTCCATACCAAACTTAAAAAAATTAGGTAAAATTAATGTTTGAGAAAACTTGGGAAAAAGGAAAGCCCCCAGAAGAGTAGCAGGTGGCCTTGTTAAACCCACTATGTAAAAGGCATTAAACGAGATGTAGACAACTACAGGCAAATTTCTGATTACTGAATTCAAAAGATGTTTGTTGATTTATAAAAGGTTGTTGATTCTGTTGACAGGAATTATAGATAAAATAAAACTAGGTGAGTATTGGAGGTTGATGCCCTTTTCAGGTTCTTAGAATATTTTGCTGAAGTGGGCCATATGAAAAGGTAAAATTCTCTCTAAAAATTTATGAACTAAGTATGAGCAATTTTTGAGGAGGTCTCATTGTAATGGTATGGTGGCTGAGTGGTCTTATGCACTGAGTGGCAATTCATGGACACAGGTTCAGTGCCCATTGGTTCAACATTTTTTCCTCTTTTATTTCTGTGCTGCCCCCCCCCCCCCCCCTCCCCCGAATCCCCTCCCCCCAAATATACAAACCTCACAATGTTAAACCATTAATTATAAAATTTAAATCTAGTTAAATATTTCAGTTTTTGTATGTATAAATAATATATTCATTTTGTTTTTGATTACTAGTCTTGTAAGTCAAAAGTCTATAGGCTATCACATTGGTATAACAATACACAAGCAACCACTGATAGCATTGTTGTATTAAAGCTCTGATGACCAATAGTCTGCTCCTTATATTTGCTGAGCCAAAAGTGAACTTCAGTAACTAATATTTAATAAAGAAGACAAGTTAAGCTGCAGACTGGCACAATTGTAAGGCACTTACATAAAGCTTTTGGCCACAGCCTTCATAGGCAAAAGAGAAATACACAAACCAGTCGTACACACAAGCAAACACACCTCATGCATATATGACTGGCATCTCGCGCTGGAATGCAACTATCACATGAGAAGCAAGCAGCAATTTGGAGAGGCTGGGAGAGAGGAAGGGTGTACAGGCGGGGAGAGAGACGAATGCTGTCTGGCGGTCTGGCAAGGACTAAAATGCTAACAGGAGCAGCATCAGGAGATAGTGGGGCAGGGAGGTGGGGGAAACAGGAGCGAAAAATGAGAGGAGGGGGGGGGGGGGGTGGGGGGAAGATGCGTTGGCAGATGGTGTTGAATAAAGAGGGTGAAACGAGAATGGGGAGGAGATGATAGTACAGAGGGGGCAGAAACTGTTTGGTGGAAAAGCTGGTGGCAGAGGGAAGGCTCCAGATGGCTCAGATAGTGAAGCAGCCATAGAAATCAAGTGTTATGTTCATCTGCATGTTGTGCCACTGGGTTGCCTACTCTGCTCTTGGCCACAATTTGGCAGTGGCCATTTATTCTGGTGGACAGCTGTTTGGTAGATGTCTTGCACCTAGGCCTTCCACTGGGATATGATCCTTGTAGCAAGGAGTTGGGGTTGGGAGTGTCTTAGGGATGGACTAGAATGTTGTGAAGGTTGGGTGGTTGACAGAACACACTTTCCTTCACAACCACAACATTTTCTCTCCCACTCACTTCACGAGGCCCTCCTCAACCTAACAAGCCACCTTCCTGGATGTTGACCACCTCCTCTTTGAAGGTGCCATCTACACATCCGTCCACATTATACCCACTACCCACCAACAGTTCATGCATTTCAACATCTGTCATCCCATTCACACAAAAAAATCCCTCCCATACAGCAAGGCCACCTGGGGATGGCATATCTGCAGTGACAAGAACTCTCTCGATCAGTATGCTGGCACTATCCCCAAGACCTAGTCCGCAAACAGATCTTCCATGCCATTTCCCCTCACACCCCAAATCCTCCTGCCACCCCAAAAACCAGCCACAAAGAATTGTCCCCTTTGTCACCCATTACCACACCGGACTGGAACAACTGAACTGCATCTTTCATAGGGGCTTTGATTTCCCATCATCATGCCTTGAAATGAGGGACGTCCTACCCAAGATACTTCCCATCCCTCCTAAACTGGTGTTCTGTCACCCACCCAACCTCTACAACATCCTAATCTATCCCTATGCCATTCCCAATCCCATCCCCTTGCCACAAGGATCATAAAACTGTGAAAGTCCAAGGTGCAAGACCTGCCCAATCCACCCACCAAACACTTCCTACTTGGTGTTACGGTATTCTACAGCACTGCTTAAGGCAGCAAATTATTACTGCCTACTGCAGAGTCCCAGTAAAATATAAAGTTTATAAAACCCCAAGGAATCTTACAACCTCCAACCGCTCCTTCTTGCCTGTGCTCATAAAATTTCTGAAATTTTCGTTGCTGCAATTTGTCTTGTTTCTTTTTGGCATTGACTCCTTAGCTACAATAATGTTGGAAGCTGAAGACGAGACTTAAATGTCTCAAGGAAAATTTAGTTACAAGACTCAGCTGTTTTGTAGTGCCTTATTTTTTTCATAAACTGTTGCACATTTCCAGTACTGCAGTGTAGAAGTTTTGTGCATAAATCATCTTTTATTCCATTAATCACATACTGGAATAGTGAGTCATTATCAATGACAGCATGGCTGGCAATGTCTTTCATTACAAGAAAATATTGTTGAAGAGGCTCATTGCATTTCTTCTTCCATCGAGATGGCTGTTTGTGGATCTCTGCAGGACTTGACTTCACATTAAATTTCTCTTGGAGACCTTCGTTCAGTGCAGCCTATAAGACCCTTCTCACTCTGTATAAAAAGTTTAGCCAAACCTTCAACCTTTTTGGGAAAAAAAAAATTATTTGCAGTTGGTTCCAACCCATTAAAATACTGTTTTCGTTAAGTCTGTGATCCACTTTTTAACTCGATATCAGTCACTGTTTCTAAATGTCTTAAGAGCACCCTCAGCATCATAAAACAACACAGCAAATTCTCATGGAACCTGTGAATGTGGTAAGAACTGTGCTTCTTTTAATCACCTGTTTCTGAATCAGAATCTCTTTTCATCTTCTTCTCCAGTAAACTCAGAATTTTATTGCAACTCATTTGGATTGTGTCCTCTTCTTTGTTATCAGTATCACCACCACCTTCTTCACATTAAATGTAGTTTTCAACACAGTTATGTCGATATCAGATTATCAATAATAAATTTTAGTAGTCATTTCATTTTTCATTCCATTTTGTATACAGAATATATTACAGATTGCTCCCGGTCCGCCTTCTGAAAATGACTCCTCATTAAACGACTTCTTAGCTTCAAATATTTTCTGGAACATTGTTCTTGAGAAACAGTGATCTCAGGTGTATGAATAAAATTTGCTAAAAACAGTCATGATCGCATAAATTTTGTGCTTAAACTAGTGACCAGTTTGTCTATTGTACTTAGATCATGATCTAAACACAATAGATCAAAACCCATCACCAGTTTAAATACAATATCTATCCAATCAAGACTGTTTTTAGCACATTTTATTCTTAGCTTCAAGTTTGTCAGCTTTTATTTGAAAAGTGAAGCCGGAAAACTCTAAAAGAATTTCCAATTTCTTTCTGTCATCTGGAACTCTTTCAAAAATTAACTTATGTAGTGATTTATTTGCCTTAATTGGTAGAGAGGCTGTAATTTCATTTACTTTTTTGATTTCACCCGATATTGCCATTTCTAGAAATATTATCAACTTGTTTCACTCTTCCCACTGTTTCAAAGCAGACCAAACAAATCTTTTATAATGTGTTAAATTTAGTGCACAGATAAACCAAGTAATGTGAATTATAACTCGCCATCTCACATTCAAACTTGTTTTGCCTAATAGTTTTTATTTCGTTGGATATTTCTCCTGTTGTCCCAACATAAACTTTCTCTTAGTGTTGTTCTGCTACTGCTATCTGTTGTAACAATCCAAAATTCACACAATCACATGTCACGACATAATCACAGGCAAACTGGCGTGTAAAATTTTTTTATCATAAACGTCTAAGAGTAGACAGCCACAACAGTATGGTCACTTGTTTAGTTGAGTGGGGTGGAACCCTCAAAATTTTGTAGGAAGAAAGGGTCCAACTTTCACATAAACAATTTTTTGCTTTCACAACTACAAAATGTGTCACTGGTAATGAATGAAACTAAATATCAGTCACATGGATCTCGTCTTTCTCTGTGAGCATAGTTTCTTAACGAACACACAAGAACTACTTTGCAATATTCACTTGTCTCATTAGAAGGAAATATTTTAAAATGTTTCATCCAAATACCACACATATATGCATAGTTTGTGAATAGTAAGTTATACTTTTGTTATCAGCACAACTTAAAATATTATTTTGATGACCCTGCTCACATAAACTAGTGTACAACACATCTACAAATATGTTGTTCTTTGTGTTGCAGTTATGATGACCAGTTAGACAGAGTAATGAAGTACCAAAGGGTGCTGTTAGAGGACATTCACATGGTAGAATGTGGACCTGTGGAACAGCAGTCCGTACCTCTATTCAAGCACACTGCCCGTACCAGTCATTATTGTCTGCGTATTCACTACGTGGTTGCAAATAGTCCGGGGTACTTCCATATGTTTCGTTCAACTAATCTGCGATTTTTTAACAACATGGCTGTTGGAATTCGTACTGACGAAGAAATGATAGGTAAGTAATGAATGTTCAGATTTTTCAGGACTTCATTCAGAAGTTTAAGGGATGCCGACAGATTGATCAAATATTTTCATGTGTGTGAGAAAGGGAACAATTCACCTTAGTTTAAGTGAAGGAGCTGGAACTTCAACAGATGCTGGCTTTTGACTAACTGTTATTATGATAACTTGTAAACTGTTGTCTGTCGCACATCACATGTCACTGGAATAACAACTAGAATGTGACGTAGATTAAACTTTACATTGCTTCACCACACTGGATGAGTTGGTTGTGTACTTCTGGCTACCATTCCATCAGTAACTAAATAAAACTCTGGAAAGTTTCATTAATTATGTACAGTTAGTTTAGCACATACTTTCAAGACTGGAGGAATATGTAGAATTTCAAAATACTTATCTTGTTCCTTTTGACTCATTGTGATGTTCTTTGATATTCACATGAGTGGAGGGTCAGGTACTTTTATCAACTAGGCAATGAAACACCATCTTTCTTGCCACATAAAACTTGTGTGGTCCCATTATGAAATAAAATGTCAAAACTGACTCAAAGTCTGTTCCGAAACTGAATCAAAATCTGCTGCTAAACTGACTCAGTATTTACTACAAAACTGATTCACAAACTTGCTTGTCACTGGCCCTTATATGAATGAACAACAATTAATAACTTTTTACATATTATTGTCATCATTATATTTACAGAGTTTAATGAAGAATTAAATATTCACAAAATTTTAAGTGTCAGCAAGTCACATGTTGACAAAGAAAATAGCTAAAATAATTTATTTTGTTGAATGTTGACTTCTTCTATATAGAAAATCCGTGAAATTTTATGTCAAAACAGTGACTAGCTACCAAGTGTACAACTATGAAATGCGGATTTTGGACAACAGCTGTTACACCAATGCAGTTTATGCTATAAAGTTTTGACACTGCACCATTTTGTTGTGTCATCAACAAGTGTCAGATGTACATGAGTTATAAATTGGAAAAGCATGTGCATAGTGCTGCGTTGTTGTTAAATATATCGAAATTTATACCAAACAAAGAGCATTCATAGACAGCATTAATTATTTGTTTTCATTTGAAGAAAACGCTGCTGTATTATATCAATTACTTTGAGAAGCTTATGGTGTATATGCTCCATCATAAGATGTGTGTGAATGATGGTTTCAGCATTTCAGAAATGGTGACTTCGATGTTGCAAGCAAGGAACATGGAAAACTGCCAAAAAATATTAAGGTGTTGGATGAAGATGATTTTCAAACACAAAATCAACTCGCCAAACAGTTAGGCTTTAGTCAACAAGCTGTTTCCAGTCTGTTACAAGAGATGGGAAGATTCAGAAGACCGATAGGTGGGTACCATATGAGTTGAATGACAGGCAAATGGAAAAGTGCAAAAACCTGTGAGATTTTGCTCCCTTGGTATAAAAGGAAGTTATTTTTGCATCATGTTGTTACAGGGGAAGACAAGTGGATTTAGTATGAGAATACCAAGTGCAAAAAATCATGGGTAGACCCAGGCACACAACCCACATTGACAGCAGGTGTGAATCGCTTTGGCAGAAAGACAATGCTCTGTGTTTGGCGGGACCAAAGTGGCTTGGTCTGTTATAAGCTGTTAAAACCTGGGGAAACAGTTAATACTAAACATTACTAACAACAGTTAACCAGTCTGAACTGTTCACTGCTTGAAAAAAGGCGACAGTAAAAAAAGAGGCAACACAGTCATTTTTCTTCATGACAGTGCTCTTTCACATACCGCAAAACCGGTTTGCGACACATTGGAAGCACTCAGTTGGGAAGTTCTACCATATGCGGCTTATCCACCAGACTTCACTGCTTCTGATTATGACTTGTTTGCATCGATGGGTTACACACAGTACTTTGGTTGATACAGAGATGTGAAAAAATGGCTTGATGAATGATTGGCAGCAAAAGGGAAAATTTTTACTGGTGTGGTACTCACAAATTGCTGAAAATATGGGAAAAATGTATAATAAATGATGAAGTGTACTTTGAGTAAAACACTATTGATAATTCTTCTGAATTTAACATGTTTTTTTAGACAAAAAAATCCTCATTTCGTACTTGAACACCTGGCATAAGTAAACTCGATTATTATTTGTTTTCCTGTTGTAAGCTCACTGCAATTAATTAAAAAGCATTTTACTCCATATGCATTTCACCTTTATTTACAAAGCTTGTTCTGTGGTCATTGCTGTATCTGCCAGTTGTTCACATATTTCACAAACCACTGCTTATTCCTTCTTTGTTAGCAGAGATTGAAGGTGAAAGAAACTTTGTTGCATATATACACTGATCAGCAAGAACATTATGACTAGATCACGGATTTTTAGGTCATAAAAAAGTGTGTTTTAGGCACCTAAAATAGGCTTCTTCAGTAGTTCATTTAGGCCATATGAAACCTAAAATAGGCTCTAATAAAAATGATGCAGAGAAAATAAAAATAAATTAAAATACACAGTGTTGACAGTATGAACATCTTATTAGTCATTAAAACAAGGAGAATGAATATTTACACAGTTACAGAGCACAGCAATCTACAACATTAATGTTGAACATAACTCCAAATATTTTTGAGTTCCTGCAAAATAAAGATCTCTAAAAAAGATGTGGCAATGGTTTAATTAATACATTCGTAGTTTCACATATCCTGACCATAGTTGGCTTCACAATAAATAACCAAAATCTTTTCTAGGTTTTCTAGTGAAAAACTATGGCGCTTGTCAGTCAGAATCAATTTGTATGCTGAAAAAGAACGTTCTAAATCAACAGATGTGAAAGGAGCATACTTCCCCCCCTGCGGGTTCGGGGGTAAGAATAGGCCCGCGGTATTCTTGCTTGTCGTAAGAGGCAACTGAAAGGAGTCTCAAACTTTTCGGCCTTCTGTGATGGTCCCCTGTTGGGTTTGACCTCCATCTCTCAAAATTTTCCGAAGAGCGAGCCGATTGGGGAAGGGCGCCTTACTTGGTGCATTGTGTCCATCTTGCGATCAGACCTTTCGCCAGCTTATTCGCTGCTGAATTGCAGTCCTGCCCGCTCTCCGTCTCTTGGGCATGACTACATTCCTGCATGCAGATTACACCTTGCACTGTGCAGTACCTCTTTCTGCACTGACGGTAACCATGGACCACATGTTACCTAACATCCAGCGCGGTAGCCAGTCCGTTGTGGTGGGACCGCCATGTACCCTGTTGGTTGTAGCCCCCTGACAACACAGGGATCGCTCTACTGATTCCTGCGCCGTTAACTCCCCACGTATGCCAAGGAGTAGATGCCTATCCTCCTGGGTATCGGGACTCCCGGCAACGGCCATCCTGCCAGGTGGCCTTTGCTGTGGCTGGGTGGCGCCCGTGGGGAGGGCCCTTGGTCGGAGTAGATGGCATCAGGACGGATGACCCGCAATGAAGCGTGGTACATCGTCTCTCGCTGGTGGCCAGCCGCCAGCAGTCTCTAAGCATTCTCGGGCTCACTTTAACGCTCAGAAGTACGATCCGAAAACGTTCCCCTCCCTGGCCTCACCGTGGAAGGAACGTAAGTCTTAGGATGGCAGTAGCAGTTATTCGCCCCGATTCTTAGTTTGTACGAGAGCTGATGAGGAGTCTTTTCTCTCCACAAAGCCTCAGTTCTTCGTTGAGCATTTAGAGGACAAGTTTGGGGAGGTGGAGGGCTTGTCCAAAATGCACCCTGGATCGGTCCTGATACAAACGGCATCCTCTGCCCAGTCACGACAGTTACTTGCTTGTGACAAGTTGGGGGATGTTGCTGTTACGATCACACCGCATAAGAGTTTAAATATGGTCCAGGGAGTTATTTACCACAAGGACCTTCTTTTGCAGTCTGATGACGAGCTGCGCGCCAGCTTAGAGCGCTGAGGTGTACATTTTGTCCGGCGTGTTCATCGGGGTCCGAAGGAAAATCAGATAGCTACCGGTGCCTTCATCTTGGCCTTCAAGGGTGATACGTTACCGGAAAAAGTCAAGGTGATGGTCTACCGATGTGACGTCCGGCCCTATATTCCTCCCCCGATGCGGTGCTTCAAGTGCTGGAAGTTCGGCCATATGTCTTCCCGCTGCACTTCCAGCCTCACATGTCGAGATTGCGGACACCCATCTCATGCCGATACTCCATGTGCCCCGCCTCCCATCTGTGTCAACTGCGGGGAGCATCATTCACCTTGCACGCCAGACTGCAGAATCTTCCAGAAAGAACGCAAAATCATGGAATATAAGACCCTGGACCGACTGACTTATACTGAGGCCAAAAGGAAATACGACCGATTACATCCCGTGAGAATGACATCTTCCTACGCCGCTGCTACAACACCTGTGCTCGCCCCATCAGTTTCGCGACTTCCAGCTGGATCGATGAGTGGTACAACTCCTCCTGCCCCCTTGCCAATGGGGGGCTCTACCCACCGGGTTGCTCCTGCGCCACCTACCTCAGGAGCAACACCATCACCCCCATCAGGGACGTCCGTCCCTGCTTCTAAACCGGAGAAGTGTCTAACTTCTTCGGATTCTCACGCTCGCAAGGGATCCCTTGGGTCCCTCCCTTCCCAGGTTTCCACCAGGGGAAGGCTGACGACCGACAGTGGCGTAAGTGCCCACAATCAGCTGGTCGAAGGGCTTCCCGATCCTCCTCAGTCCCGGCGACTGAATTGGTGAAGCCCTCCCAGCCAGTTAAACCCAAGGAGCAGCGTGAGAAACCCAAGATTAAGAGCTCTAAGCCCAAGGAACTCGCGGTTGCAGCCACCCCACCGCAACCTTCCAGCTCTGCATCTGAGGACGAGGTGGAGATTCTGGCGTCCGCTGAGGACCTCGATCTCGCCGGTCCCTCAGACGCCATGGATAGCACTAGCACAGGTGCTCAATCGGAGGCAGCGGGTGACCCAGCGGCGTAATCTGCCTTCCCAGTCCCGTCATGCCTTTCACAGACATGGAAAATACCATCCTCCAGTGGAACTACAGCGGTTTCTTCCACCATCTCGCTGAGCTCCGGCAGCTTATCAGCCTTCACCCTTTCTTCTGCACTGCTCTTCAGGAAACTTGGTTTCCAGCGATGCGAACCCCCGCCCTCTGAGGCTGTCGGGGTTATTATAAGAACCGAGCAGCTTATGAAAGGGTGTCTGGTGGCGTCTGCATCTATGTCCTTAACTCTCTTCACAGTGAGTCTGTCCCTCTACAAACAGCTTTAGAGGCTGTCGCTGTTAGGGTGTGGACGCCACAGGCTATTACCGTCTGCAGTCTTTACCTTCCACCGGATGGTGATGTCGCGCAGCATGAGCTGGCTGCACTGCTAGCCCAATTGCCGTCACCTTTCTTCTTACTGGGCGACTTCAATGCCCATAACCCTCTGCGTGGTGGGTCAGTCGCAACAGGTCGAGGCGCCACCATTGAGCATTTATTGGCACAGCTCGATCTTTCACTCTTAAATGATGGTTCCTTCACACACTTCAGCGTGGCGCATGGCACGTACTCCGCCATCGACCTTTTGATCTGTAGCCCTTGCCTCTTACCGTCTGTCCAATGGAGTGTGCATGACGACCTGTGTGGCAGTGACCACTTTCTGATCCTTCTGTCACTGCCACAACGTCACTCTTCTGGGCGCCCCAGCAGATGGGCTATGAATAAGGCTGACTGGGATTTGTTTTCCTCCACTGCCGCTATTGAGCCTCTCTCTCGTGATGACATTGATGCGGTGGTTCAATCGGTCACCACCTGCATCGTTACTGCCGCCAAATCTGCCATTCTCCGTTCTTCTGGGTCCCCTCGGCAGAGGGCTGTGCCTTGGTGGTTGCCTGAGATCGCTGAAGCGATTAAAGATCGCCGGCGGGCGCTCCAGCGGCACAAGCGACATCCCTCCATAGACCATCTTATCGCCTTCAAACAGCTGCGTGCGCGGGCCCGCCTCCTTATCCGCCAAGGCAAGAAGGAGTGCTGGGAGCAGTATGTGTCCACCATTGGCCTCCATGTCACTCCATCGCAGGTCTGGGCCAAGATTCGACGCGTCTACGGCTATCGGACCCATGGCAGCGTCCCTGCGCTCTCACTGAATGGAGCAGTTTGTACTGACTCCGATGTCATTGCAAACTGCTTAGCAGAGCATTTTGCTATGAGTTACGCTTCTGCGAATTACCCCCAGGCCTTCTGCTCCATTAAAGAGCGGATGGAACATCGGAGCCTTTCTTTTCGCACCCACACTTCTGAATCCTACAATGCTCCATTCAGTGAGTGGGAATTTCACAGTGCCCTTGCCGCTTGCCCTGATACCACTCCCGGGCCCGATCGCATCCACTGTCAGATGCTGAAACACCTTTCAGTGGACTACAAGTGACGCCTCCTCGACCTTTACAACCGTCTCTGGGTCGAGGGTGAGTTTCTGTCGCAATGGTGGGAAAGCATTGTCATCCCCGTTTTGAAACCGGGCAAGAGCCCTTTGGAGCTGGACAGCTACCGCCCCATTAGCCTCACCAACGTTCTTTGCAAGCTTCTCGAATGGATGGTGAGCCGGTGCTTGAATTGGGTACTGGAGTCTCGGGGCCTTCTGGCTTCGTCTCAGGGTGGGTTCCGTAAAGGCCGCTCCGCCGCCGACAATCTGGTGAGCCTGGAGTCTGCCATCCGTACTGCCTTTGCCCGCCGTCAGCACCTGGTCGCTGTCTTTTTCGACATGTGGAAGGCGTACGATACGACATGGCATCATCACATCCTTTCTACGCTTCATGGATGGGGTCTTCGGGGCCCTCTGCCGATCTTTATCTGCAATTTCCTGTCGTATCGTACCTTCCGCGTGCAAGTCGCAGCGTCATATAGTTCCTCCCACGTCCAGGAGAACGGGGTGCCACAGGGTTCTGTTTTAAGTGTCTGCGTGTATTTAATAGCCATTAACGGGCTCGCTGCGGCCGTGGGAAATTCTGTCTCCGCTTCTCTGTATGCTGACGACTTCTGCCTTTACTACAGCTCTGCTGGCATTGCAGCTGTTGAACGTCAGCTACAGGGCGCTATCCGCAAGGCGCAGTCTTGGGCTGTAGCTCATGGGTTCCAGTTTTCCGCAGCCAAGACCTGCGTTATGCATTTCTGCCGGCGACGTACTGTCCACCCGGAGCCGCAGCTTTCTCTTAACGGCGAACTTCTTTCAGTGGTGGAATCACACAGGTTTTTGGGGGTGGTTTTCGATGCCCGGTTGACTTGGCTGCCTCATATCCGGCAGCTGAAACAGGCGTGTTGGCGGCATCTCAATGCTCTGCGATGTTTGAGCCACACCCGCTTCCCCATCTGCGTTGCGGGTGCTGGACCCAATTCTCCGCAGTGGGATACGCCTTGCTACTGGTGCTTTCCGCACCAGCCCTGTGGACAGCATACTAGTGGAGGCAGGTGTCCCTCCACTGCGGTTACGACGCCAACAATTACTGGCTGCTTATGCTGCCCATGTTTTTAGCTTGCCCGGGCATCCAAATTACCGTGTCCTGTTCCCACAGTCAGTCGTCCATCTGCTGGACCGTCGGCCCCGGTCGGGTTGTCCGATCGCTGTACGCGTCAAGGAGCTCCTCTCTGGGCTTGGGTTCTTCCCAGTTCCACCTCCTTTCCGCGCACCTCTGTGCACACCCTCATGGTGTGTGCCTCGCCCTTGCCTTCGGCTCGACTTGGCACTGGGCCCGAAGGACTCCATCCCTCCAGAGGCCTTCCGCCGCCGCTTTTATTCCGTCCTGGCCACGTATCAGGGCTCTGGCATTGTTTACACTGACGGTTCGATGGTTGCTGGTCGTGTTGGGTATGCGCTAACTCTAGGTGACCATTCCGAACAACGTTCCTTGCAGGATGGCTGCAGCGTTTACACTGCTGAGCTGGTTGCCATCTTTTGTGCCCTAGAGTATATCAACTCCTGCTCAGGTGAGTCCTTCATCATCTGTAGCGATTCCCTGAGTGGTTTACGAGCTCTCGACCAGTGTTTCCCTTGTTCTCGTCTGGTGATGGCTATCCACGAGTCCCTGCATTCTCTTGCCCGTTGCGGCCGCTCTGTGGTCTTTGTGTGGACCCCCGGTCATGTCCGTATCCCGGGCAAAGAACATGTTGACCGCCTGGCGAAAGAGGCCACTAGTAACTCATCTCTGGGGATTGGCCTCCTGGAGACTGATTTGCGGGCAGTCTTACGCTGCGCAGTTCTTTCGGTTTGGGATGCTGAATGGTGCAATCTGCCCATGCCCAACAAACTCCGTCCAATCAAGGCGATGACGACTGTGTGACGGTCATCCATGCGGGTCTCCCGCAAGGAGTCTGTTGTCCTCTGCCAGCTGCGCATTGGGCACACTCGGCTTACGCACGGCCACTTATTGCGCCGTTGAGTACGCGCCCCTATGTCGCTGCGGCTCTGTTTTATCTGTGGTCCATATTTTATTGGAGTGTCCACTTTTAGCTGTGCTCAGGCAGTCGTTCGCACTGCCTGACATGCTCCCTGCCCTTTTAACAGATGACTCTGCTACGGCTGACTTAGTTTTACGTTTTATTCGGGCAGGGGGTTTTTATCATTTAATCTAAGTGTTTCTGTTTTATCTTATTGTTTTGTGTGGATTCTGACCTTTGGCCTCCGGTTTTAACCTGATTTTTCAATGTGTTTTAAGTGGTTGGCTTTTCCTTTTTTATTTCTATGGTCGGCCAACCACCGTCACACTCTGTGTGATTTTAGTTCATTTTGTCTGGTCTTTGTCTCAGTTTCTCTTGTTCTATGTCGTCTGTGCTCTATTCTGTTAATCGTTTTTATCCTCTGTGGGTGTTTTTAGTACTTGGAAAAAGGGACCGATGACCGTAGCAGTCTGGTCCCTTTAATCCCACAAACCAACCAACCAACCTAGGGGCGTACTTCGTTTTCGGCACATGTTGGACAGGAATGCTGCAGTCAGGAGTGCTGGATTTTCCACTAAGTATGTCGGCAGCTGCACACAGTTCCTTCAGGCCAGTGTTCTTCTGCAAAACCGTTTGCATTTTTGCCCTTACTTTTTCCTCTACTTCACCTGGCGCTTCATTAATTTTCATTTTGACTTCTTCAAGCAAAGAAATATTGTCGTAGATAGGTCTCCCTGAGCCTTCTAATTGTGAAATTATTCTTGCCATAAATGTGTAGTCGGCCCTAATGTAAGATATGTCCTGTTTTAAAGAAGAATCTTTGAGTAACTCCATTGGTGCAGTTACGGATGCAGCATCCTCTGGTATATTTTCAACCACCTTCTGGACAGCTGAGAGATGCATACTATATGTAGTATTCTGCTGCTATCAGCCACGTGCCCCAGCGGGTGACAACAGGCTCTGGCGGCAATGGGACATCTGGAAGCTGTTCTTTGAATGCCTGTATTCTTGATGGTGCCTTAACAAAAATTTTCTTCGCCATAGATACAACTTATTTACTTTAGGAAATTGTAGTCTTACTTGCTCTGCTATGTGGTTAATCCCATGCACTACACAAGTTACGTGCAGCATCAATGGGTAGAACACTTTTAATAGTTGAAATGCTCCTATCATATATGCAGCAGCATCAGTGACAGCCAGAAGCACCTTATTCTCATCCACTCCGTTTGGGTATAGCACCTTAAGCCCATTGTTCACAAACTGTGCTATTGCTTGTTGGTTAGTTTTTGCAAGCTGTTTTGAGTAAATCAAATGAGCCCTGGATGGAGCATCTGGATCTAGCTTGACAATAATCGGGTTTGCAATGTAACGGCCAAGACTGTCAGTAGTTTCATCCACAGAAACCCATATACAAGATTCGCCAATACCTTCTCGGATTCTCTGCAATGCAGCATTGTAAGCTGAATCCACATAATTCTTACGTAAAACTGACTCTGCAGGAATAGACTGATGGCAGTACTTCTCAAGAAAACCCCTGAAAATAGGGTTTTCTTTTTTCCGAAAGGGGATGTTTGCTGCCACAAGTGCATGACACAAATCACTGCAGAACTTGTTTTATTTGGAGGATTCACCAGATTTATTGGTTAAAAGAGTTTCCTTCAATTTTGACTTTCGTCCAACATTAGCTTTATTTGCGATTTCATCTGCATGCTGAGTTAAGTGAGATTTCTTAACACTCGAAACCTAATACGAGAGAAAAGGGAAATGCAGTTTAGAATCGCATATAAACAGTATTTCGTATTACTGAAGGATACGATAAAAAAGGATCCTAAGTAACAGGAAAATAAGAAAAACATCAACTAACCTCCTTGTTGCATGCTTGGCAAAAAATAATGTTCCCATCTGTTGTATAATGCGGATTATTTTTTTTTTTTTTACTATGGTGCCTGGATATCCGCCCCTTCTGAACAAGCGAATGGAATCTACCGGTGCTTCAGATGAAAACATCTCACTACTGGCAAATTATTTTTCGAACCGGAAAATTCACGTATAATACCTTTCACGAAACAGAGTAGTTTGATAGGACTGCCTGTAGACAGCAGTTTGAAAATGCGCGAAGGGCAGTAATTTAGCTATAGAGGGCGTTTGCGATTAACATTGTGATTTTTTAATCCATGCTCAGCCTAAGGCCTATGAAACCGTTTCTTTGTGAAAATACACAGCTGGCCAGAGTCCTAGGAACTAAATATTTTCAAATATAACATTTAGTACTCCCACGTTTGATTCTAATGTGTAACTCAAATCTTTGACCGGTTCCCATTCGCTCACCGAAGTTAAGCACTGTTGCACTCGGCGCGTAGTTCGATGGACGGCCATTCAACCGTGCCGAGTGCTGTTGGTAGTAAGACAAGCAAAGGAGTTGTAAACAGTCTCTAACGACCTTCGCCTTCGACGAGACGTAAAGCCCTAAGTTTACTTCCTTTTTCTAATCTTTGAAAACACAAGAACTCTATATCAGATTAACGAAATAGGTACTTTTTAGGATTTTGACACCGAAACAGGCAAAATTAGGCGTCAACGTCGAAATACGCAATTTTAAGTCCTATAGAACTAACGGTACTCAGTTTAGTTAGTCATGAAATGCGTAAGTACGAACTTATATGCAAATTGGAGCTTAGGAAGAAAAATAGGTTTTAACCTAAAGATCCGTGATCTATTTTTTACATATGAATAATAAAACACCTATAAAGAGTATTTGGTATTAACAGGGACAGCGATATAAAAAAATAAAAAAAGACCGAAGTGTTAGGCAAATACGAAGTGCATATCAACTAGCCACCTTGCTGCACGCTGGGCAGAAAATATATTTTTCCGTCTTTTATATAGTGTGGAAAAACTTGGAGCCACTGTCTTATATGATGAAATACGCAATTTTTAGGATATTAAAGCCGAAATAGGCAAAAATAGGCACTATCGTCGAAATAGGCTTTTTTAGGTCCTATAGAATTAACGCTATTAAGTGTAAATAGTCATGAAATGCATAAGTGCAAGTTTTTATGCAAATAGGAACTCAGGAACAAAATAGGTTTTTACCTAAAATCCGCGGTCTAATTATGACTGTCTGCCTAAGAGCTGGTATGTCAACCTCTGACACAGACAACAGCAGCAATGTTTCATGGCCTGGAAGCAGTGAGGCCTTGATAGGTTGTTGGAGGAAGTTGGCATCACAATTGCATACACAAGTCACCTGCTTCCCATAAATTCCGGAGAGAGGGTCGATGAGGTCTGATGCCACGTTCAGTCACATCCCAGATGTGTTCAGTTGGAATCCGATCTGGCTAGTTGGGGAGCCAGCACATCAATTGGAACTAGCCACTGTGTTCTTTGAACCATTTGTGACATTCACCTGCTTTATTTCATTGTTGATTGTCCTCAGTGTCGATGTACTGCATTGCTATACTGGCTGAAAAATGGGGGTGGAAGTTCAACACTGACTACTTTAAATGATGTAGCCGACAGGTGAATATTTGCGTTTCACAGTTCTTCACTTTCACTGTTCACAACCCCCTAATAATACACAGTTATTTGGCCAGTTAACTATTGTTTAACTTTCGATAAGCCTCATTAATAGGTTGCAGGCAAACAGCCACATACTGCTACAAAATTTACTGTTGAACATCCACGAGCAGTAAAAGCCTAACCACACAGTTCACAGTTCTTGAAGAATGAAAAGGTATGTATGGAACAGGCAGTGTCATTGTTTTAACACATAGCCTATTACACTTTTTTCACAGTTAAGTGGATGCATTGTTGTTGATCTAACCAACACGGGTTCCTCGTCTGAAACTCGGCCGTGGACTGATTGTCTCGGGACCAAAAATCAGGCCCTTATATATCAGCACAATAATAGGCACTGAAACTACACATTATTTGGTGTTTAATTTACAGAAATTACAATTAAAACTTAACTCATTAAATTAACTGAATACATCGATAAATTCCGTCTTTTTAACAGTTTCTTCTACTACAAGGGTTAGGCCAAATTATTTGTTTAAATCATGAAATCAACAGATATAGTTGTGCAAACAATGCTTTTGACAAAACTGGAAATTACTTTGGAATTAGTTAAGAGCTGGCTTTGCTAACATGTTTTCGAATAGATCCAAATAAATACTGAAGACTGCCAGTGTTTAGTTTATAAGACAACAAGAGAATTAAAGTTAAGAAACGATTCTGATTTCACCCTATAACAAAAGATACTAACTAGGCATAGTCAAAATAAATTAGAAAATCAGTTACATACATAAAACAAAGCACAAAATTAGACCTGATGTTATGGTCTTTAAAACTGAGGGCCAACCTTTCTCTTTTATGAAAATGCAGATTATACTGACATATGTTAATGATAATTAGTTGAGAAATAAAAGAATGAATTTCAAAATTTTAATGAGGCAGATGGCAAAACAACTGGGGAAGTAAAAATATCCCAGCTTGCTTTGTTACACATTCCATCACACTCTTGGCCTTGTGACATAGGTTGTACTGAGTCCTGCAAGACTCAGCACAACCAGGAGCACCTCCGAAGGTGTCCAACATAGCTTTCGACGAAATGTCAGGGATGGAAGAGTTCCATGGACCACGGCCATACAACCCGAAAGAATTCTCGGCAGCTGACATTTGTACTCTGCCCAGCATTCAAGTCTGATGTTAGCACTCCTCGAACACCTGGCTAGTCATGCAGTTTCTGAAATGCTCATGCTGAGTCACCAGGCCATCACAATGTGTCCTCAACAATATTTTTAAATTATTTCTGAGAGCTAACAAACTGTGACTGCTGTTTATGTTGCTAAACAGAGATACTAACAAACAGGGAGAAACTAAGGAAGTAAAAATATAGGGCTCTGCCCTGACTTGAACCTGGGACTTGATGCACCCAAAGCAGGAATCATATCCCTGGACTGCTGGCCTTCCTCATTCTCGTCACGGACAGCATGCTCATTGATACTACATGCACCATGGGTGTGTGTGACTAGCAGTCATTCCTTGCCTGCTGACGCTGCTTTTTTTGTTGCCTGGATGGGCTTTTATCAATAGTAGGTTGGTGATCATAATGTTCTGGCTGATCAGTGTACACTTGGCAGCTCAGCCTCCATTAATAAAGAAGGAAAAGACAGTGGCTTGCACAATATGTAAACAAGATGCAGATGCAACAATGACCACTGAAGATGCTTTGTAAATATAAGCGAAACGCTGGTGTAAAATTCTTTTTAATTATTTCCCGTAAGCTTAAGATGACAGAAGCAATAATAGTTGATTTTAACAGATGCTGAGGAAGACTGCTGTGCAAATAAGTATATTATAAGTAAACTAATCGAGTTTTTTATGTTAACTTCATTTAAAAACATTCTAGGGCTGAAATTTTATTAATTCATGCATAAAGATGTCCTTAAAATCCTGCCAAAGTTTATGATAGCTCCAAAATGTTTGCATTTTGAATGACCAGCCGTGCTCTTTTATTCCATTTTGTAGGTGTTGCTGTAGTGTCAGCAAATATGTTTTAATAAAAAATTACGTTACATAAATGAAATTGTATCTTCCTGAATTTGAACTTACAAAATTGACCAAACTGAAATATATGTGGATGAAATTTCTGTGTGTATAATTTCATAATTTTGCATATGAAATGAGATGATGAACTTTGCCATCTGCAGGTCATTAATTTCTATGACGACATTAAATGATGTTTAGTATGTTTGACAGTAAGAAATTTAACATGGGTTAACATAGTAAAAATGTAGCGTTCTCATACTTTATTTGGCAGGTGTATCTGCTACTGTATTTCGTTATATGAATCTGACAACAAGACAGTTACATTTTAACCTTCAGAATTACTGACATATTTTTCTGTTTGTACTGGGAAAGGTGAAGCACTGGTAAGACAATGGACTCATATTCTGGGGAATGGCAGTTCAAATCTCTGTCCATCTATCTGGATTTAGGTTTGTCGCAAATTCTATGCATTGGTTAAGGGGAATGTGTGAGGGTTGATGATATTGGAGGTGGTATGATGTACTAAACTGTACCTCTTGTACGTGGCTGGTTCTCTGGAGCTTTCAAAGCCATGGGCTCTTTCTCTGGCAGGAGCTTTGTCATCCTATGTTATGTGCAACAACCCCCAGTTGGTGCCAGTCATACACCACTAGGCAAGGAGGGGGGGATCGTCATCGTCCAATTTTCTTGTGGAATCGTCATGTGTAGTTTTGTCACACCAAGATTATTGTGAACAGTTTGGCAAAAAGATGAATTATGATTTAAGAAGTATTACATTGGTTGGTAGGGTAACAGTGAATAATGACTGGATTTATTTGTGCGAGGTGCACATAATTACATATGAAATCTGTGGACAAAACAGTCTTCAGCAGATCATTATTTGAACAGTTATTAAAAAAAAAAAGCCTACTGTGGACACTTACAATGTGAAAGAGTAATTCTGAAAAACAGAGTGGCAATGGTAAACTTCAACATGAAAGTGGAAGAAATTTAACTATGAATATGAGTTTGGTTGGGTCTAGGCATTGTTATGAAGTGTCTACAAACATACTAAAATGATTTTTATTGTTATCCTTTCAAAGAAACATTTTTCCATCCATAAATGATGAACTTTAATATTTGTAAAGTAAAGATACATGTTTTTTTTTTTGTTCAGCAACGTGGACAAATTTATTTTGCAACTATGTCTGTTCTTTCTATTAACCATCATCCACCCATGCCCAGCTGCCACAAATTAATGTAAAATATAAGAGAAGTGGGAAGATAGCAAATGCAGAGATGGTTCCTCTGCAAGTTCATCTTCCTTCCTCAACTTGAGGGTGAGCTCTATCTTGACAGACTTGTCATTAATGGTACATTAAACCATAATCTTCCTTCCTACATTCCGTGTGTGTTAATCAGTCTCTTTGAATGTCAATAAAAGAATAATATCCATTTTTTGATTGAAATTGTGTATATGCTTCTGGAGAAGAGATGTTCTAATGAACAGCTTGACTCAATGAATTTTCTCACATTGAGGCTTTTTGAACAGTTTTACATTGGATACATCTGATTTGTTAACTCTGTATTTTTCTTCTAGTGATGTATTACTCCACTTCACACAATTATAAGAGGGTATAGATCTCTAATTGTTTAGTGGTGTGTTACCCACTTTCATACAGTTATATGAGGGTATAGATCTCTAATTGTGTGAAAGTGGGGTATATGAGGGTATAGATATATGGATTGTGCCATTGGTGGGGAGGTTTGCGTGCCCCAGTGATACAGATAGCCATACCATGGAAGCAGTCACAACAGAGGGGTGTCTGTTGAAAGGCCCTCCTGAAGAGGGGCAGCAGCCATTTCAGTAGTTGCAGGGGGAACAGTCTGGATGATTGATTGACCTTGCCTTGTAGCACTAACCAAAACAGCCTTGCTGTGTTTGTACTGTGAACAGCTGAAAGCAAGGGGAAAATATGGCTGTAATTTTTTGTGAGGGCATGCAGCTTTACTGTATGGTTAAATGATAATGGCATCCTCTGGGGTAAAATATTCCGGAGGTAAAATACTCCCCCATTCGGATCTCTGGGCGAGTACTACTCAAGAGACAACATTACCAGGAGAAAGAAAACTGACGTTCTATGGATTGAAACATGGAATGTCAGATACCTTAATCAGGTGGATAGGTTAGAAAATTTAAAAAGGGAAATGGATATGTTAAAGTTAGATATAGTGGGAATTAGTGAAGTTTGGTGGCAGGAGGAACAAGACTTCCGTTCAGGTGAATCCTGGGTTATAAACACTCAATCAAATAGGGGTAATGCATGAAAAGTTTTAAGAGTGAATAAAAAAAATAGGAGCGTGGGTCAGCTATTATGAACAGCATGTTGTTGTTGTTGCTGTGGTCTTCAGTCCTGAGACTGGTTTGATGCAGCTCTCTGTGCTACTCTATCCTGTGCAAGCTTCATCATCTCCCAGTACCTACTGCAGCCTACATCCTTCTGAATCTGCTTAGTGTATTCATCATCTCTTGGTCTCCCTCTACGATTTTTACCCTCCACGCTGCCCTCCAGTACTAAATTGGTGATCCCTTGATGCCTCAGAACATGTCCTACCAACCGATCCCTTCTTCTAGTCAAGTTGTGCCACAAACTCCTCTTCTCCCCTATTCTATTCAATACCTCCTCATTAGTTATGTGATCTACCAATCTAATCTTCAGCATTCTTCTGTAGCACCACATTTCAAAAGCTTCTATTCTCTTCTTGTCCAAACTATTTACCGTCCATGTTTCACTTCCATACATGGCTACACTCCATACAAATACTTTCAGAAAAGAGTTCCTGACACTTAAATCTATACTCAATGTTAACAAATTTCTCGTGTTCAGAAATGCTTTCCTTGCCATTGCAAGTCTACATTTTATATCCTCTCTAATTCTACCATCATCAGTTATTTTGCTCCCCAAATAGCAAAACTCCTTTACTACTTTAAGTGTCTCATTTCCTAATCTAATTCTCTCAGCATCACCCGACTTAATTCGACTACATTCCATTATCCTCATTTTGCTTTTGTTGATGCTCATCTTATATCCTCCTTTCAAGACACTGTCCATTCCGTTCAACTGCTCTTCCAAGTCCTTTGCTGTCTCTGACATAATTACAATGTCATCGGCAAACCTCAGAGTTTTTATTTCTTCTTCATGGATTTTAATACCTACTCTGAACTTTTCTTTCATTTCCTATGCTATGAACAGCATAGTGAACGCATTATTGTAGACAAGGTAGACACGAAACTCACACTTACCACAATAGTACAAGTTTACATGCCAACTAGCTCCGCAGATGATGAAAAGGTTGAAGAAATGTATGCTGAGATAAAAGAAATTATTCAGATAGTGAAGGGAGATGAAAATTTAATAGTCATGAGGGACTGGATATCGATAGTAGGGAAAGGAAGAAAAGGAAAAGTAGTAAGTGAATATGGAATGCGGGTAAGGAATGAAAGAGGTAGCCACCTTGTAGAATTTTGCACAGAGCGTAACTTAATCATAGCTAACACTTGGTTTAAGAATCATGAAAGAAGATTGTATTTATGGAAGAGGCCTGGAGATACTAGAATGTTTCAAATAAATTATATAGTGATAGGGTAGAGAATTAGGAATCAGGTTTTAAATTGTAAGTCATTACCAGGAGCAGATGTGGACTCTGACCACAATAACTATTGGTTATGAACCATAGATTAAAACTCTTCAACTGCAAAAAGGTGGGAATTTAAGGAGATGGGACCTGTATAAACTGAAAGAACCACAGGTTGTAGGGAGTTTCACAGAGAGCATTAGGGGACAATTGACAGGAACAGGGGAAAGAAATACAGTAGAAGAAGAATTGGTAGCTTTGAGAGATGAAATAGTGAAGGCAGCAGAGGATTAAGTAGGTAAAAAGACGAGGGCCTGTCAAAATCTTTGGGCAACAGAAGAGATACTGAATTTAATAGATGAAAGGAGAAAATATAAAAATGCACTAAATGACGCAGGCATAAAGGAATACAAATGTCTCAAAAATGAGATCGACAGGAAATGCAAAATGGCTAAGCAAGGATGGCTACAGGACATACGTACGGATGTAGAGGCATATATGACTAGGGGAAAGATAGATACTGCCTACAGGAAAATTAAAGAAACCTTTGGAGAAAAGAGAACCACTTGTATGAATATCAAGTGCTCAGATGGAAAACCAGTTGTAAGCAAAGAAGGCAAAGCAGAAAGATGGAAGGAGTATATAGAGAGTCTGTACATGGGTGATGTACTTGATGGCGATATTATGGAAATGGAAGAGGAGGTAAGTGAAGATGAAATGAGAGATATGATACAGTGTGAAGAATTTGACAGAGCACTGAAAGACCTTAGTCAAAACAAGGCCCTGGGAGTAAACAACATTCCATTAGAACTACTGATAGCCTTGGGGAGCCAGCCCTGACAAAACTCTACTATCTGGTGAGCAAGATGTATGAGACAGGTGAAATACCCTCAGACTTCAAGAAGAAATAATAATAAATCCAGTGCCAAAGAAAGGATGTGTTGACAGATGTGAAAATTACCGAACTGTCAGTTTATCAAGTCACGGTTGCGAAATACTACACAAATTGTTTACAGACAAATGGAATAACTGGTAGAAGCCGACCGTGGGGAAGATCAGTCCCGATTCCATAGAAATGTTGGAACACGTTAGGTAATATTGAACCTACGACTTATCTTAGAAGATAGGTTAAGGAAAGGCCAACCTCCGTTTCTAGCATTTGTGGACTTATGTTGACTGTGTTACTCTCTTTCAAATTCGGGAGGTGGCAGGAGTCAAATACAGGGAGGGGAAGGCTGTTTACAATTTGTACAGAAACCAGATGGCAGGTACAAGAGTCAAGGGGCACAAAAGGGAAGCAGTGGTTGAGAAGGGAGTGAGACAGTGTTGTAGCCTATCCCCAATACTATTCAGTGTGTATATTGAGCAAACAGTAAAGGAAACAAAAGAAAAATTTGGATTAGGAATTAAAATCCATGGAGAAGAAATAAAAACTTTGTGGTTTGCCGATGACATTGTAATTCTGTCGGGGACAGCAAAGGACCTGGAATAGCAGTTGAACGGAATGGACAGTGTCTTGAAAGGAAGATAGAAGACGAACACGAACAAAAGCAAAACCAGTATAATGGAATGTAGTCTAATTAAATCAAGTGATGCTGAGGAATTAGATTAGGAAATGATACACTTAAAGAAGTACATGGGGTTTACTATTTGGGGAGCAAAGTATCTGATGATGGTCGAAGTAGATTGGATATAAAATGTAGACTGGCAGTGACAAGAAAAGCATTTCTGAAGAAGAGAAATTTGTTAACATCGAGTAAAGATTTAAATGTCAATAAGTCTTTTCTAAAGTATTTGTATGGAGTGTAGCCATGTATGCATGTGAAACTTGGATGATCAATAGTTTAGACAAGAAGAGAATAGAAGATTTCGAAATGTGTTGCTACAGGAGACTGCTGAAGATTAGATTGGAGGATCATTAACTAATGAGGAAGTACTGAATAGAACTGGGGAGAAGAGAAATTTGTGGCACAACTTGACTAGAAGAAGGGATTGGTTGGTGGGACGTGTTCTGAGCATCAAGGGTTCACCAATTGAGTACTGTAGGGCAGCGTGGAAGGTAAAAATCGTAGAGGGAGACCAAGAGACGAATACACTCAGCTGATTCAGAAGGATGTAGGGTGTAGTAGTTACTTGGAGAAGAGAAGCTTGCACAGGATCTATGTGATTATTGTGCTATTCATAATAAAGTGCCTGGCAGAGGGTTAAGTGAACCACCTTCATACTGTCTCCCTATCATTCCACTTTTGAAAGGTGCGCGGGAAAAACAAGCACTTAAATTTTTCTGTGCGAACCCTGATTTCTCTTATTTTTTCATGATGATCATTTCTCTCTGTGTAGGTGGCTGCCAACAGAATGTTTTCACAATTGAAGGAGAAAACTGGTGATTGAAATTTCATAAGAAGATCCTGTCACAACAAAAAATGCCTTTGTTCTAATGACCGCCACTCCAGTTCACGTACCATGTCTGTGGTACTATCTCCCCTATTTCGCGATAATATAGAACGAGCTGCCCATCTTTGAACTTTCTCAGTGTCATCCATCAGTTCCACCCGATGCGGATCCCACACTGCACAGAACTCTCCAGAATAAGGCGGACAAGTGTGGTGCAATCAATCTCTTTAGTAGACCTGTTGCAACTTCTAAGTGTTCTGCCAGTGAATTGCAGTTTTTGGTTTGCTCTACCCACAACATTATGTGTGTGATCATTGCAATTTAGGTTATTTGTAATTCTAATCCCTAAGTATTTAGTTGAATTTACAGCCTTCAGATTTGTGTGACTTATCGTGTAATCGAAGTTTAGTTGATTTCTTTTAGCCCTCATGTGAATAACTTCACACTTTTCTTTATTCGGGGTCAATGGCCACTGTTTGCACTTTACAGGTATCTTATCTAAATCATTTTGCAATTTGTTTTGGTCATCTGATGACTTCACAAGGCGGTAAATGACAGCATCATGTGCAAACAATCTAAGATGGCTACTTGGATTGTCTCCTATGTCATTCATATAGATCAGGAGTAATAGATGGCCTATAACACTTCCTTGGGAAACACCGGATATTACTTCTGTTTTACTTAATGACTTTCCGTCTATTACTGTGAACTGTTACCTTTTTGATAGGGAATGACAAATCCAGTCACCCAACTGAGGCAACATTCCATAGGCAGGCACGCAGTTTGTTTAGAAGATGCTAGTGACGAACAGTGTCAAAAGCCTTCTATAAATCTAAAAATATGGAATCAATTTGATGTCCCCTGTCAGTAGCACTCATTACTTCATGAGTATAAAGGGCTAGTTGTGTCTCGCAAGAACAATATTTTCTGAATCCATGCTATGTGTCAATAAATCATTTTCTTCAAAGTACTTCATAATGTTCGAACACAATATATGTTCCAAAACCCTACTGCAATTGAGTAGCATGGAGGGCTGCATCAAACCAGTCTCTGAACAGAAGACAACAACAACAACAACAACAGAAGATTCCTAACTCATTAACTAAGTAAGAATTGTGTGACTGGTAATAATTCCGATTTATTATTATAACATCCAACTGTTGTAGAGTTATGGAACATATTTAATGCTCAAGAATTCTCATGTTTTTGGAGTATGAAAATCTTATCTATAAAAATCAGCATCAGGTTGCTGTGTTCCTGCATGAGATACACATAGCTGTAGACAATGGCGCTCAGGTTTATGCTGTGTTTCTTGACTTCAGGAAGGCATTTGATACTATCCCCCACTGCTGTTTAATGAAAGAAATATGAGCTTATCAAGTATAATACCAGACTTGTGACTGGATTCAAGGCTTCCGTGCTGACAGAACTCAACATGTCAGTCTTAATGAAACAAAATCAACAGATGTAACAGTAATTCTGGAGTATCCCAAGGAAGTGTGATAGGACCATTATTGTTTACAAAGTGTATATATGATCTAGGTGAAAGTGTTGAATCTAACAATGAAAAATCCAGGATGGAATGTAATAATACTATGAAAAGGATAGTTGCTACTCATCATAGAGTGGAGATGCTGAGTTGCAGATAGGCACAACAAAAATACTGTCACACAATAAGCTTTTTGCCATCAAGGCCTTTGTCAAAAGAGACACCACGCACACACACACACACACACACACACACAGGCGTGTGTGTGTGTGTGTGTGTGTGTGTGTGTGTGTGTGTTTCTTTCTTTTGACAAAGGCCTTGTTGGCAAAAAGCTTTTTGTGTGACAGTCTTTTTGTTGTGCCTATCTGTGACTCAGCATCTTCACTATATGGCGAGTAGCAGCTATCCTTCTCATAATAGTAAAAAGGTTGAACGCCCTTCAAGGCTGTTCACAGATGATCCGGGTGCATACGACCCAGGACAACCGGGAGATCCAGGAAAAACCCCGGAATTTTTTCATCCAGGAGAAAACTGGGATAAACCTGAGAATTTTTTAGAATTCTGGGAATTTTTATTTTGTTTTATTTTTCAGTTGAATTTTTGTAATTTTGACTGGTAAGAAATAATACTTTATAAAGAATATTACTGTACCCTGCTACTGCAGAATAATACTGCAGCAATAAAACACAAACAAGAGAGAAAGAAAAGAAAAAAAAAGAAAAAGAAAAGAAAAATAAAAGAAAAATAAAAGAAAATAAAGCTTAAATTGCACAAGAAGTGCACCATATACAACAAAACACAGTGCTCATACAAGCGTCTGTCAAGAGCAAAATGTGTCAAAGGCTTTAGGAAGACTGTGCAATGCTTCATAACAACAAATTGCCTCTGATGAGCGTGACATCACAACTGTTTACATTAGATTAGTTTTAACATTTACGAGTGCACTCATGCACATGCACAGTTAAGTCATGCATATGTAGTACCTTCTCCCACCTGTGGCTACAAAAGTGTGGCTGTTAACTGTATAAACAGTAGCAGCCGGATGCTAACTGCAAAAATTTTACTGGCGCGTGCAACCTGCCAAATTCACTGGGGGCAAACCGGGGTATCTGTCCTGGGTGGAAATTTCAGAGGGGGGGAAATGGAATTCATTCATATTCTTGAAGAAAAAAAACCTTGTTTCACAAGGTGCCTAGTATTCAGCGCACATTGGTTTATCGATTATTCATGTGATTTTGAAATTCATCGCTGTTGATTTTTGGATCTGTGCATAGTGTACATAATGTCTCTGCCAGGGCAATCCCCGTCGCATGTAGAAATAAACTTTCCTGCAGACAGAAGGGAACAGGACTATACAAGCTGAGCAGAATAAAGCCGAACAGATGAATGCCAATTGCTGTTTGTTTATGTGGTTGGCTGGGTTTGCGAATGATCAGCATTGTTATAATTACCAGCAAAATCCACAGATTCACACTACCAGAATGTCTGTATTTATTAATGGGGTCATTCCATTAACTGTGTGGAACTGTATATACTGTTTTGTCAAAGTTTAATGAGAGCCCATTTGCAGAGAAGCACTTAATGATTTTCTGAAAAACATCGTTTACAATTTCACCAGTTAATTCTTGTCTGTTGGGTGTGATAGCTATACTTGTGTCATCGGCAGAAAGTACCAGCTTTGCATCTCCATGAATATAGAATGGCAAGTCATTAATGTATATTAAGAACAGCAGAGGACCCAAGACTGAACCTTGCGGCACCCCGTTCTTGATTGTTCCCAGTTTGAGAAATCGCCAGTCTTTTGCATATTTTGTGAACTGTTTATTTCAACTTTCTGCACTCTTCCAGTTAGGTATGATTTAAACCAACTGAGCACTGTCCCATTCATACCACAGTACTTGAGCTTATCTAGAAGTATTCCATGATTTTCACAATCAAAAGCCTTTGATAGATCACAAAAAATCCCAACGGGTGACTTACGGTTACTCAGAGCGTTTAATATTTCATTAGTGAAAGTATATATAGCATTTTGCGTTGAAAAACCCTTCTGGAAACCAAACTGACATTTTGTTAAAACTTTATTTTTACAAAGGTGTGAAGCTACTCTACAATACATTACTTTTTCAAGAATTTTGGATAAGGCAGTCAGAAGAGAGATTGGGCGGTAGTTGTTGACATCAGATGTATCCCCTTTTTTATGCAGTGGTTTAACAATGGCATACTTCAATCTATCTGGGAAAATACCCTGCTTCAGAGAGCTATTACATATGTGGCTTGGGAACAAGCTTTTATTATCCTGCTGGAAATGCCATCAATTCCATGTGAACTTTTATTCTTGAGAAAGTTTATTATCTTCCTAATTTCAGGAGAGGTGGGTGGAATTTCAATTGCATCAAATGGTGTGGGTAAGGCCTCTTCCATTAACTGCCTTGCTTCTTCTAATGAACATTTAGATCCTATTTTCTCTACAACATTTAAAAAATGGTTATTCAAAATGTTTTCGACTTCCGGCTTGTAGTTTATCAACTTCCCATTCGCTTTGATGGTGATGCCGTCATCCTGTACTCTTGGTTGTCCTGTCTCCCTTGTAATAATATTCCGAATTGTTTTCATTTTGTTATCAGAGGTATTAATCTCAGATATGATGCACATGCTTCTCGACTTTTTAATAACCTTTCTTAATGTAGCACAGTAGTTTTTATAATATTTGGCTGTTTCTGGGTCATTACTCTTTCTTGTTGTTAGATACAGTTCCCTTTTGTGGTTACAAGATATTTTTATTCCTTTAGTAAGCCAAGGTTTTTTGCATGGTTTCTTATAATTAGATTTAACTACTTTCTTGGGGAAACAGTGTTCAAATTCTCTTACAAGTGTATCATGAAATAAGTTATATTTTAAATTAGCATCGGGTTTCTTGTACACCTCATCCCAGTGTAACTGCTGAAGATTTTCTCTGAAATTTCTAATTGTTGAGTCATTAATTGAACGCATAACTTTGGAGGGTAGTTTTGAATTACTGAATGGAGCTATGTCATATACTGTAACTAGCTGAGCATCATGATCAGAAAGCCCATTCTCAACAGGACAAGAATTTATGTTTTTAAAAATATCTTGGTCTATAAAAATGTTATCTATCAATGTGCTGCTGTCGTTTACTACCCGAGTAGGAAAATTAATGACAGATGTCAAATTGAAAGAAACGAGCAAGACTTCCAGGTCGTTCTTCCGATTACACTCTTTCAGTGAATCAACATTGAAGTCCCCACAAATAATAATTTGCTTTCCCCTATCTGACAGATAGCACAACAAGGCATCCAAGTTTTCCAGGAATCAATGAAAGTTTCCTGAAGGGGACCTATATACTGTTACAATTATAAGAGAGCACTCCTTCAGTTCTAGTTGACAGGCACATCTGTATGTTGCTCTAGACAAAACTTTTTTGTATCCAAGCTTTCTACACAGTGATGACTTTTGACATATATGGTAACTCCTCCTCCCCCCTTATTCTCTCTACTCATATGTGCGGCTAGTTTATAACCACTGATATTTACCTTTTCCATATCAGACACAATGTGATGCTCAGACAAGCATAGTATATCTATTACATTATCAGATTCAGTGTCATCTAAACAAACCAGGAGCTCATCTACTTTATTCTTCAATCCCGGAATATTTTGGTGAAAGATGGTAACATTATTTTTTACTTTACTTTTGTGAGAATCTACTTTTTTTTTAATCCACCAATATTTTGGTTAAATATGGTAACATTATTATTTACTTTCCTGTTGTGAGAATTTTGTGAGTTTTGGACCTCTTTAGCACCTGCCTGCCTGAACTTCTCATTGGACACTGACATTAGTCTAAGAAAGAGGTACATCCATGAGTACTAGTGCCTCCCTTATGGATTTCGCTAACAACGCTGCCAGTTTACCCTTCCCTTTCCTATTGAGATGCAGGCCATGCCTTGTGAAATCCCCCCTATCAATAGCCTCGACAGGAACCAATCCAATGTCTGACAGAGTGGCCACCCTATGCAACTGATCTAACTCCATATTTACCCTCCTGACAGAGCGGTTCAACTGGAGCTGATCACGCCGCACGAAAGCAGGCACCAGCCCAACATTGGTAAGGGTCGTTGCTGAGGCTATTTTCACCAGGTCACACTCAATGCTGTAGCCCTGATCCCTATCAATACTGTTTATTTGGTGTGTGTTACAATTGCTACAATATTAGACAGGCCTATTTCATTTTATCTAGCAGACAGTGACAAAATACGTGTAATCAGTCTTGGGTACTGTTTGTATTTACAGCTTTTTCAGTATTGGACAACATTTCATTTTTTCATGTAGCAAAATGTTTGACGAAGTTTGATGAGATAATAGATTCATTCGCAGAAAGGAAAGCACACCATGTAAAGCTGTAGTACGGTTAGAGAGAAAAAATGCTAGGACTTACGGATTGAAGAAATGTGTACTGTCTTGCTTGTCTCTTGTCTTTGCTTGTTTCATGTATCCTATATTTAATTTTATGTTACACAAGAAAAAGCAAGTTATTAGCTAATGGGCAATAAAGAATGCAAATTTTCTGAAGAGCTCTTGTTCTCCAGGTTACAAGTAATCCCATCCAATATTAATTGTAAGTGCCCCCCCCCCTTTTTCTTTTCTTTTTTTTTTTTTTTAAATAAAAAAAAAAAAAAAAAGGCTGGATGTCAAACTGGGAACAGGAGAAACGCCACTGGACATTTTACTTTCCACTGTCCTGAATATAGTTATACAAAATATTATACGTTTGAATTCCACAGAGTGAAATACAATGACATGCAATAGAAGAATGCTGTGTGAAGAGGCATGGCACTGCACTCTGGCACACCTAAGCCCAAATAATGTGTCATACATTTCCTCGAATACATATGTTTTATATGCCTGAGAAGATCTTCAGAAAGATGTGCGCTTCAAAATGAAATACATTTTTTTGCATTCTAACTCAAACGCTTGAGGGAGGAAGGGGGAGGGGCACTGCTATCTAGTATTGCCACAGTTCAGAAATATCATTGATCCAGGGCTGGTGCACAGAGCAGTCTGAGTTATAGTGGGGAAGTGTGTAGTACCCACATGACCCGTGTTTACGTTTAGGGATTTTTCTGTTTCTTCTTCGTTTATTGCTCTCATGTCAAATGAAAACAAAATGGATTTACGTGGCCTGGAGCTATCAAGTGAATTAAAATACATTCACATAATTACGGAAGGCTAAAATATGTTATTAGTTTCAGATTTTATCTTATTTCCACCTTTCTTGATAGTCAGGCATTACTCGCCTTGCAGAAAAATGAAGTTATTTTTGTCACTTTGCTAAAGAAATTCAGCTTTTATTAATCTTTTCCTCTGAGGCAGTCAATTTATTTGAAATGAAGTATTTAATTCCATGCTATTGGCTAGTTTCAACTATTCGCTGCATTTCAAAAGTACATGTTTTTGTCTTCTAGTATGTGTGGCATTATGCCACAATAAAAACCAAACATGAGACAATACAGTACCGGTACTCCAAGAAAACTTACATCCAAATCTGGACATCTGAATGTGCACTGTAAGCTGAATTATGCATTTTAGTATGGTCCATGAAATTCCGATGCTCTTGGAGTATCCTCCAATGTCTTGTTTCTTTTATGACATAATGTAAGATCTTTTAATGTTTTACACATATGAATTTACAGGCTCCCTGTGCCATTGTAGCTGCGCAAGCGAGGTGACACTTGTTATCTGGCGCTCTCTGGTAACTGCTGAAAAAAACCTATTTCTAATAACAGGTCACGGGAAAATATTGCGAATAGTTGTTTAAAAAGCATTACTTTCAAAGTAAATTTCCTTTTATGCAAGCTGAACTGTGTGCGAGAATGTACGATGAATTTCTTAAATCACAGAGCGTTTGAATCTCATTTGAAAATCAACTCCTTCAGGATGACCATTTAGAAAAATTTCGAGCCCAGAATATCAGATATATATGTTAATGCTGAAGATTAGATGGGTAGATCACATAACTAATGAGGAGGTATTGAATAGGATTCGGGAGGAGAGAAGTTTGTGGCACAACTTGACCAGAAGAAGGGATCAGTTGGTAGAACATGTTCTGAGGCATCAAGGGATCACCAATTTAGTGTTGGAGGGCAGCGTGGAGGGTAAAAATCGTAGAGGGAGACCAAGAGATGAATACACTAAGCAGATTCAGAAGGATGTAGGTTGCAGTAGGTACTGGGAGATGAAAAAGCTTGCACAGGATAGAGTAGCATGGAGAGCTGCATCAAACCAGTCTCAGGACTGAAGACCACAACAACAACAACACATGTTGTTATTAAAAATTTTACTGGCATATTTCTGTGATGTATCTTAAAGTATAACATGCACAAAAATTATCAATATTGTGTGTGAAAGCTTAGCTTCTCTTGCAGCTTATTAATCTTAGAGACCAATATTATATGTGAAAGCTTTTCTTTTATTGCAGCAACATTATGCATATTAATTTAAACCATTAACTTTTCCATTTTATGTGTATGCGCTACTTAAGTGATAGTGCTATTGGCTGACTACATCATTTGTCCTATACTTTGAATATCCGCTGTCATCGGCTCGCAAGATCACGTGACACGAGCTATGACTGGCCGACGAAAGTGCATCACAATCTCGATTTCAATGCTTCAGAAAGTAACATCATGCCGTGTTTGGTGGAATTCAAATTTATACGTTCGTAGTACGAAAATATGCAGCGTACATGTTGCTGCACATCAAAGATCTTTCCCTTTTTTTTTTTTTTTTTACTGAGTTCGGTTTTCTAAAGGACTGGGAAAGTCTACACTGGTGTATAAAACATAACCATTCAAAGAATTGATAAGTTTTGCATTTCTGTGGAAAAGTATACTGTCACTAGCAGGGAAAAAGTGTATTTTCACCCAGGAGAAAATGTATTTTTAACTGGGAAATCCAGGGTTTTTTTTTTTTCCCCCCCTCCATGTATACACCCTGATGATGCTGTTGTCTATAGGAAAGTAGCAATGTCAAAAGAAAGTATTGATTTGCAGGATGACCTGCAGAAGATTGATGAATTGTGCAAGCTCGGACAGAAGTCCCTGAATTTAAATAAATGTAACATACTGTTCAAACATAGGAGAAGAAATGCACTACTGTACTACTGATGACAAACTGCTGGGAACACTATCTACCATATAACATATAATATCTAGGAGTAAATATCCAGAGTGCCCTTAAGTGGAACGACCACATATTGCAAATAGCAGGAAAATTAAATGCAAGACTGAGGCTCACAGGCAGAATCATAAGGAATTCTTACTCATGCACAAAGGAAGTGGCTTACAACACACTTGTTTGATTGATTCTTGGGTCTTGTTCATCAATGTGGGATCCTTACCAGGTAGAACTGATGGAAGAGGTACAGAAGATCCAACAAAGGGTGGTGTGTTTTGTGATGGGATCATTCAGTCAGCATGAGAGCAGTACAGAGATGCTCAGAAAACTCCAGTGGCAGACATTACAAGAGAGGCATTCTGCATCACTGAAAGGTTGACTATGGAATTTTGAGAGAGCACCTTCCGGGAAATGTTGGACAACTTATTACTTCCTCCCACATACATCTCATGAAATGACCACAACGAGAAAATCCAAGAAATCATTCGTTTGAGTGTGTAACAGGGCAAGAGGATCAATTAGTGGTACCAGAAGTTCCCTCTGCCACACACTGTTAGGTGCCTGTGGGGTATGATGTAGATGTAGATGAAATCTGTTTCTTTCTTAACTACGCATGTGGTATGTTGACCTACATAATAATGATAATTGAAAAGTTGGTCCCCCGTCTGCCACTTTTATGTATGTTACATGCAAAAGCTGTTCTTTTGTTGCAGGAACAGTATTATCTAACAAGACTGGATCAATCTCTGATCATTATAAGCTGACAAAGTTCCCAGAGACATGACATTCAGGATTTCTGTGGATGTAAAATAATTTTGTTGTAATCCTCATGGTATATCTAATATATAAAAATGAATATTTATCTGTTCATCTTCTATGCATTCCTATACCATCTATCTGATGACAATGAAATTTTCATGAGTTGTTGTTGTTGTTCATAGTCGCACACATTTCAGTGAGGGTAAGATGATCTGTATAGATGGGGATGAAAAGGGGCTGACTTAGATGCTTAACTCAGGAATGTTTAGAGCAATTTAAATCAAATTTTGCATATGCATGACTCATTATTTTTGTAATTATTTTTAAAATGTATGTTAATATTCTCCAGTGACCCCGAGGTTGGAGGTAGGAAGACTGACGTGCAAAAATATTTGATAGCAACTAATATTAATATCAAAACCACAGTTTATGGGATCATTAGATTTTTTAGTGACAGTCATAATGCAACAATGCATTATAAAACTATTTAGCTTCATCCTAGATTTTTTTGTGGTGTGTGTGTGTGTGTGTGTGTGTGGGGGGGGGGGGGGGGGGGGGATTTGCAAAGACTGTGACTTATCAGCATATCTCTGTAATAACCAAACTTGGCACACACATCACTTTTGTAGCAGTAATACAACCATAGGAACCCCATGGCTGAGGGTTTGAGGTGAAAAGGGGTGACATTAAAGTATAAATCAGGAACCTGTGGGGCAATTTGAGCCAAATTTGGTATATGTGTGATGTGTTATTTGTATAAAAATATTGTGGGAGTAAGACACTCTTACTACAGCCTGGGGTTGGGGCAATGATTAGAATGGGTGACGTGGGGAAAAATTTGAAAGTGACTTGTTGGTAATTTTTTCCCTAATTACTTTACTTGGAATACTTTAAAAGAATGAAGTTCAATCTGTCTCTTATTTACATTTGTTCATTGCATCAACCACATCTTGGGAATGAGCACTGCAGTGAGCCACTAATTTTGCCAGTGTGTTTCAGGCCCAAAAATCATGCCATGTGGCTCATTACCACAGATACAGGTAACATCCTGTGTAGAGTCACATGGTGTAAAACAGTGGAGAATCAAACAGTTGCCATTGACAGTCCTTTTCCTTGAACCAACAATCAGTTTGGAGAATTAAAAGTTCCATCAGAATTTGGATGAAACTGCAGGGCCAAATTTGCTAGAGATATGGATGAAATGTGTACAAATATGTTTGAAATATATGTGACATGTGTATATGGGTGAAGCTGCAGACAAAAACCTAGTTGTATATAAACTTTTCATGAGTGTGGGGCATTATGCTAGGTCCTGACCCTAGTAAGAGGATCCAATAATAGAAAAATGAAGGGTGTTATATAACTACCCAGACATGGGACACTCACATGGGCAGTTTGATGATGATTTCAGATCTTTAGTATTACTGCCTATAATGTATTAGAAGTAGTTAGTTGTAATAGGAGTAGCAGTAGTAGCAGGCAGCATTATTTGTGGGTAGTTAGATTTTTATGAAAAAGTGAAGCATGAGAATTAGGGAGAAACCGGTGGTTTCTCAGACAAAATGTGGATTCCTGTACGTTACTCATGAATAAATGTTCTCACAGAGTGACAACATGCGAGGGCTATTCCTTCATTTACTTCTGGTGCCATTTATCCAACCAACACCTCGTCAGGACTGGTATGAATGTTCTCAAGCTTTTCAGAGACCGAACCATACCCTTATATGGGTTGTTATTATGGTGGGATTACCTGGGATTACCACTCTCAAAGCCATTTTGAAACTACTACCAGCACCCTTTAGAGGAGGAATCAATGTAACCATTTTGTCTGCATAAAGTGTAATCATGTGGTCAAATGTTACATCATTTTCCAAAGAGATTGCACATTCTGTATCTGAGGTGGAATGTGGGAACCAGTCCTTTATTTACCTTGTTGAATGTGGAAAACTGCCTAAAAACCATATCCATACTGGCCACCCCATTTTTAATCCACGGGGAGGAGTTGATCCAATGTTGGTGTGCCTTCCCATGTCCCAGAAGCAGGCACTTTAATGTGCTTGACTATCCAGACAGGGCCTGAGAAGTATTGTCAGTACACATTTTTAAAAAAATATTGTCCATCTTAAGGATTGGAGTTAACAGACGTGAAGATAATTGTCACCATTATTTAGCATAAAACACACAAAGGTGTTGTCACCTGTGAATTTATAAAGAGCTGCATTTAGAAGTTTAGTGCACGCAGCCACTAGTGTACCAGTGAATGCAGCTTATAGACTGAATGAATTAAAAATTTAAACAGTGTAAAGT
The DNA here is from genome assembly GCF_023864345.2 of Schistocerca serialis cubense. Lineage (NCBI taxonomy): Eukaryota > Metazoa > Arthropoda > Insecta > Orthoptera > Acrididae > Schistocerca > Schistocerca serialis. The sequence goes on along the minus strand of NC_064641.1, from coordinate 394,250,451 downwards.
CCAGGATGGAATGTCAATGATACTATGAAGAGAATAGACTGCTACTCTCCGTAAAGATGACACTTTGAGTTGCAGTGTGTCACAATGAAAAGACTGTTACACAGTGAGGTTTTGGCCGATGCCCATCTTTAGAAAAGAAAGGAAAACACAAGCCCATTAGTCACACCCCACATGCAGATGACCACTGTATCTGTGCTGTGGCCAGATTGCAGCTGTTACATTGAGCTAAAGTGGCAATTGGGAGTGAGGCAGGGAAAGGGGAGGGATAGCAGGGTATGGGTTGGAGTGGAGAAGAGAGCTTTTTGGCGGAGTGTGCAGGAACTGAAAGGTAGCAGGACAAGGCTGCCAGAAGCAGTGTTGGGAGGCTGTGTGGGAAGGGAAGAAGGGGAAACAGGTAGTAAGGAGCAGAAAAGGAGTGGAGCAGAGAAGGGAAAAGACCGGCTGGTGCATTGGCTGAGAGCAGAGCACAATGAAGGTGAAGAGATGTGAATTGGAAGGAGATAATAGACCAGAGGGAGTGGAAACGGTTAGGTGGAGGGTTTGGGGACAGTAGGTTATCTTATGTTGAGACTGGGATAATGTCTGGAGCATAGAATGTGTTGTAAGGATAACTCCCATCTGGGCAGTTCAGAAAAGCTGGTGTTGGAGGGGTGGATACAGATGGCCTGCATTGTGAAACAGCCATTGAAATCGAGCATGTTGCATTCAGCTGCATGTTGTGCCACAGGGTGACTTTGCTCTTGATCTCAGCTTGACGATGGCTGTTCATCCTGGTGGACAGCTGGTTGATAGCCATACCAGTATAAAAACTGTGCAATGATTGCAGCAGGACTGGTATATGACATGGCTGCTTTCTTAGGCAGCCCTGACTCTGATGGGATGGGAAAAGCCTGTTGCAGGACTGGAATTGGAAGTGCTGGGTGAGTGGATTAGGCAGGTTTTGCACCAGGGTCCTCCATAGGGAAATAATCCATGTGCAAGGGATTGGGGTTGGGGGTGGCATATGGATGGACTAAGATGCTGTGGAGTGGAGGTTGTGTAAGTGACTGAACATCCCTGTAGAAGAGGTGGGAAGGACCTTGGGTAAAATGTCCCTCATTTCAGGAAATGATGATAGATAATCATAACCCTGATGAAGGATGTGGTTCAGTTGTTCCAGTCCAGGGTAGTATTCAGTGACTGAAGGGTGCACTCCTTTGTAGGTGGTTCTTGGGGGTGGTTGGAGGATTGGGGGTGTGTGGGAAAATGGCATAGGAGATCTGTTTGCAGATGAGGTCTGGGGGAAAGCGATTGCCTATGAAGGCCTTTATGAGATCCTAAGCATACTAGGCAAGAGAGTTCTTGTTGCTGCAGATATGCTGTCCTCATGTGGCCAGACTGTATTGGAGGAGTTATTTTGTGTGGAAGAAAAGGCAGTTGCCAAAATGAAGTTTCTGTTGGTGGTTTGTGGGTTCAATTGGGAGAGAGGTGTGGATGGAGCCATCAGAGAGGAGGTGGTCAACATGCAGGAAGGTGACATGCAGGGCTAGGAGGACCAGATGAAGTGGATGGAATGGAAGGCATTTAGGTTGTGAAGGACTGTGGATAGGGTGTCTTGGCTCTTGAGTTCAGATTGTGAAGATATCAATAACAAATCTGAACCAGACCAGGGGTTTGGTGTTTTGGGAGGCTAAGAAGGTTTTCTGTAGATGGCCGGTAAACAAGTTTATCCATGTTGGACTTGTCAAAGACCCACTCTCCTCCCAATACCTCCAGTGAAAACATCCCTTTGCCACCAATCGATCTAACCAAAGCCAGTATAACCCCAACACTGAACTGTGCCACTATCAGTTCATACCACCATCCAACTGTGATGCCCCCCCCCCCCACCACCCTCCCAGTGACCCTCTGGTCACCTTCCAGGAATTCCTTGTCTCCAGCTTTGCCTCACCATCCTTCACGAAGTCTCTTCCTAAGAAAACCACCCTTTCAGGAGAAGAAATGACAGCCCTGCACAGCCTCAAAACAGATCCTGCATCTACATGGATACTCTGCAAATCACACTTAAATGCCTGGTAGAGGGTTCATTGAACCGTCTTCACAATAATTCTCTATTATTCCACTCTCGACTAGTGCATGGAAAACACACACACACACACATACTTTTCTGCATGAGTTCTGATTTCCCTTATTTTATGATGATGAGCACTTCTACATATGTAGGTCAACACCAACAAAATATTTCTGTATTTGGGAGAAAAAGTTGGTGATTGAAATTTTGTGAGAGGAACCTGCCACAATAAGAAATGTCTTTGTTTTAATGATGTCCACGCAAAATCCTGTATCATGTTCAGGACATGAAAGTGCTGCTCTTATTTGATCTTTCTTAATGTACTCCATTAATCCTATCCTGTAAGGATCCCGCACCACGCAGCAGTATTCCAAAAGAAGACTGGCAAGTGTAGTGTAGGCAGTCTCTTTACTATATCTGTTGCATATTCTAAGTGTTCTGCCAATAAATCACAGTCTTTTGTTTGCCTTCCCCACAACATTTTATATGCGTTCTTTCCAACTGAAGTTGTTTGTAATTGTAATTCCAAGGTATTTAGTTGAATTTATGGCCTTTAGATTTGACTGATTTAACATGTAACTGAAGTTTAATGGATTCCTTTTAGCAGTCATGTGAATGACCTCACACTTTTCATTATTCAGGGTCAATTGCCAATTTTTACACCATAAAGACATCTTCTCTAAATCATTCTGCAATTTGTTTTGATCTTCTGGTGACTTTACTAAATGATAAACAACAGCATCATGTACAAACAACCTAAGGCACTGCTCAAATTGTCTCCTAAATGATTTACATAGATAAGGAACAGCAGAAGGTCTATAATACTACCTTGGGGAACACCAGAAATCACTTCTGTTTTACTCAATGACTTTCCATCAGTTACTGTGATCTGTAACCTCTCTGGCAGGAAATCACGAATCCAGTTGCATAACTGAGATGATACTCCATAAGCACACAATTCGATTACAAGCCGCTTATGAAGTAAAGTGTCAAAAGCCTTCTGGAAATCTAGAAATACAGAACCAATTTTAAATCCCTTGTCAATACCACTCTACTTCAAGTGAGCAAAGAGCTAGTTGTGTTACCATAACGTTAGGCCCTTCCCAGAGCCTCTCGTCTGAATCCATGTCCGTCCTTGCCCTTTTGACACCCTGAATACCACCTTCTACATGCTCCTTAAAATCCACAAACCCAACACTCCTAGACACCACATTGTAGCTGGTTTTTGTGCCCCCACTGAAAGAATTTTGGTCCTCATTGACCAACACCTCCAACCAATTGTCCAAATTGCAGCCTCCCACATCAGAGGTGTCAACCACTTCCTTCAACTCTCCAGCATCCCTATCCCTTTAACTTCTGGATCCCTATACACCATCTCTCATACCCATGGTCTTTCTGCTAGTGAACACTACCTCCCCCTCCTTCCTTAAAAATCCAAACCCACTACCTCATTCCTCATACATCTTACTAATTTTATTGTAATACACTACTACTTTTCCTTTGAAGGGAAGGTATACAAACAAATTTGCAGCACAGCCATGGACACCTGCATGGCACCCTCCTATACCAGCCTGTTTATGAGTCACCTAGAGAAAACCTTCCTAACCTCCCAAAAGCTCAAACCTTCTATCTTGTTCAAGTTCATTGATGATATTTTCACGATCTGGACTCAGGACCAAGACACCCTGTCTTCATTCCTTCACAAACTGTACATCTTCCCTCCCATCTCCTTCACCTGGTTGTCCTCAACCCCGCGTGCCGCATTTTTGGACATTGACCTTCTCCTCTCTGATGGTTGGATCCACACTTCTGTCCACATTAAACCCACCAATCACTACATTTCTGCAGCTGCCATCCCTACCATACAAAAAAGTCCCTCCTATGTAACCTGGCCACCCAACAATGGTGTATCTGCACTGATCAGAACTCTCCTGCCCCGCATGCTGAAGGTCTTCCAAAGGCCTTCACAGGCATACACTATTACCCAGACCTAGTCCACAAACGGCTTTACTGTACTACTATATCCTTACAATCCTCAATCCTCCCACCATTTCCAAGAACCAGCTATGAAGAAGTGTCCCCTTTGTCACCCAATATCACATCAGACTGGAACAACTGAATCACATCCTTCATCAGGGCTTTGATTATCTATTGCCATGCTCTGAAATGAGGAACATCTTACCCAAGGATCATATCCCTGTGAAAAACCGAGGTGCAAGTACTGCCCAATCCTCCCACCCAGCACTTCCTGTTCCATTTCTGCCTCAGGCTTTTCCTAACCCATCAAAGGCAGGTCGCCCTTTGAAAGCAGCCATTCATATACTAGCTCTGCTGCTATCATTGCACAGCTTTTTATATTGGTATGACAACTGACCAGCTGTTCACAAGGATGAATGGCCACCACCAAACTGTGGCCAAGAGCAAGGAAGACCACCTGTGGTGCAACATGCAGCTGAACATAATGTGCTTGATTTTAATGACTGCTTCGCAACCTGAGCCATCTGGATCCTCTCCTCAACCATCAACTTTTCTGAATTGTACAGATAAGAGTTGTTCTTACAACACATTCTCCACTCTCAAAACTATCCCGCCTTCAACCTACTGTCCTCACACCCTTCACCAAACAGTTTCTGCCTCCTCTTTTCTGTCACCTCATCCCAGTTCATGTCCCTTCACCCTCAGTGTGCATTACTCTCTGCCAATGCACACAATGGACTTTCGTAGAGCTCTACTACTGTGTAGCCTATCCGCATGGCCCACTTGCATATGCAGTGTGCAAGTGACAGCATGAATATGCTGCATGAACTTTGGCAGAAATAGCCAAAGATTACCAATTATAATGAGAGCAGGGTGAGCACAGGTACATCGGTCATGCGGCTGGATCAGCTGCATGAGTGCTTGTCCAGAGCCATGCAGATTTCATGAGCCTGCACTTGGTTGCACATAGGTCATGAATTTACAGTGAGTGCATGCCTGATGCTCTGAGCTTAGCACCAGACTTGGATGAAATTTGTGCAAATGACGAATAACAAACATACATACAAATTACTATTAATTATTTGTAAATAAGAAATATTATTTGAAACCTTACTTGCTTACATATATAAAAACTCATCATCATCTGTGAATAAAAAGTGTTAAGAATAACAGATAAATTTGAAATATAATTGCATTTATTGCTCCAGTTCTTTGTCGTTTATTAAATGAATGTACTTTTGTTTTGTTTTAAATTAGTTTTCAAGAAGAACTCTTTTTTCGAAACGTTTCCTCAGAATCTTCATTATGAAGATTTACCATTGTGACATTATAGAAAATATGTTTTACACATGCACTGCACTCCTGAATTTGTGTTTAATCTTGACTTTGGTGTATGACTT